>NW_027361797.1:9555000-10007500 GCF_039654945.1 Dendrobates tinctorius
TCAGGGTTAGGGTTAGGGTTAGGGTTAGGGTTAGGGTCAGGGTTAGGGTTAGGGTTAGGGTTAGTTAGGGTTTAGGGTTTGGGTTAGGGTTAAGTATGATTTGGTTAAGGGTTAGGGTCAGGGTTAGGGTTAGGGTTAGGGTCAGGGTTAGGGTTAGGGTTAGGGTCAGGGTTAGGGTTAGTAAAGTCATGGTTTGGGTAGTGTGAGGGGCCACCTAAAAATGTTGGAAAAAAACGCAAACGCGGTAAAAACGCGCTAAAAACGCATACAAACGCATAAAAACGCTGCGTTTTTTTCATGCATGCTCATAAAAATGCTTGAAAAAAACGCAGCAGTTGTATGCTTATGTATGCGTTTTTTCAATGCGTTTTTTTGCGGGAAAAACGCGCTGCAAAAAAAAGCAAGTGTGAAACTAGCCTTATACTGTGTTTTTCTGTGTTTCATGTTTATTAAATATGCAAATAGTTTCACCTGCCAAAAATAACAAGCGTTTGGACAAAACAGACAAAGATGTTGAGACAACTTAAAGAAACAGACTTTAATTTTTAAACCTTGGACTGTTCAGCATTCTAATAATTGAAATAAGCCTGGGAGAATTAGTTCAGCATTAGCTGGTAAAATAGCCAAAAACCTCAAGACAAACTTTCATGGCATAGCTGACCATATGCGGTGCAATAAAATCTGAAATACTGCTCCAATAATATATTTCTTCGTGAGAATTAAAGGTACACTCATCATGTAATGCATCCTTTCCAACTCTAATGCAGATGTATTAATGTAGTAACAGCATTTGTTAATCTAAGTAATAAATGGCCTGGCTTCATTTGTAGCCATGTTCACCAAGAACTGGATGTATACTCCCATCTAGTGGAAACACTATGATAGCAGCCATGATAAATGGGAACACTAGGTTGTGCATGTGAAAGACAATTTTAGCACTGTTACGTTTTATTCATCGTTTTCATTGTTAGTGTTAATATTATTGCATGTTTCAGTGTTTAGCTATATGTTTCTTCAAAGATATTGAAGGAGCTTATATACAAACATTATTATATAGCATTCAAGATAAATCAGAGAATTTTATTCTTCTACAGAGACTTTTTTTATATAATTTCTTTAAATATACCAGCAAAGAAATATAAGAACCATTAGGGTGTGTGCACACGTTGCGGATTCTGCTGCGGAATTTTCTGCGCGGATTTGTCTAAATCCGCAGGTAAATCTGCAGGTCAAAAGACCTGCGGTTTATCTGCAGTTTTTCTGCAGTTTAGCCTGCGGTTTGACACCTGTCATGGAGCAGGTGCTAAATTGCTGCGGAATCCACACAAAGAAGTGACATGCTGCAGATTTAAAACCGCAGCAAATCCGCGCGGAAAATTCCACACCGTGTGCACTGCGGTTTTCATTTTCCATTGCTTTTAATGGTACTGTACACCGCAGCAGAAACTGCTACGGATCCGTAGGACCAAATCCACTGCAGAATCCGCAGCGTGTGCGCACACCCTAAGAGTATGTGCACACGCTGCAGAATGCTCTGCGGATTTGGCTGCCCGGATTTTGTAAAATCCGCAGGTAAATCTGCAGGTCAAAAGACCTGTGGTTTTACCTGCGGATTGGCCTGCGGTTTTGCATCTCCCCAATGGAGGAGATGGCAAACCGTAGCGGAATCCACAGAAAGAATTGACTTGTCAATTCTTTCTGCGGTTTTGAAACTGCAGCAAATCCGCGCGGAAAATTCCGCAGCGTCTGCACAACGGGTTTTTTTTTCCATAGGGTATAAAGGTACTGTACAACGCAGCAGAAACTGCTGTGGATCCGCAGTGGCCAAATCCGCTGCGGATCCGCAGCAGAATCCACAGTGTGTGCAAATACCCTAAGGGTCTTCAGTTCTCAGCTATCATACAGCCTAGCATGAGAAAGGAATATTTCTCATCCTATCTGCAGTCTTTCCATCTTATGCCCCATCCTTGCTCAAAAAGTTCTTAGTCTCGCACCTGGAGATCTGAAAATCCCAATTCTCTAGCATGCATCCTTTTAAATATTAATGCTGAAAAGCTGAGCTTGTTTGTGAACACTCTGATAAGTTGTCAAGCTTCTTTCCTGAGTTGATTGCACTATTACTGTGTTGAGGCTATAAGGGGGCACTATTAGGCTGCGTGCACACTTTGAATGTTTGCTGCATTTTTAAAGTGCAGATTTGTCACAAAACCAGAAGGATTTCCTGATGTCAGCAAAGTGAATGAGAATCCTGAAGTGTCATGCACACGTTTCATATTTGTGACTTGCAGATTTGGTGCAGAAAATAATCTCTAGTGGGTCAATTCTTTTGGCTAAGTTCACACTGGGTGTATTTGCAGCGTTTTTTAGTGCTAATTTTCAGCTGCTTTTCACAGTTCCAGCAAAGACTATGAGATGTCAGAAATCTCATGCACACACAATCTTTATTTTGTCATCAGTATTTTGTGCTTTGCATATTTTTTTGGAAATAGAGCATGTCACTTATTTCAGCATTTTTTCAATGTTTTACACCCATTGACTTGAATGGGTGGTGAAAAAACGCTGAAAAAATGCACCAAAAACGCAGTCATCATGTTTTTCTGCATTTTTCTTGTGCCAAAATCTGATCCTATTGAATAGGACTTTTTCAACACTAAACTTTATCAACATGCACAAAAGGCAAATCTAGCATCTCAAAACCGCAGCAAAAAAACGCACAAAAAATGCTTAAAAAAAGACACAAAAAAACAAGAAAATCCAAGGAAAACATGCTTTTTTCTGCAGCTTCTTTCCTGCCAAGAAATTAGGTTTTGCTGTGGAAGGAAAATGCTGAAAAAATGACTAGTGTGAGCTTACCCTTTATACATCAAGTGTAGTTTCTACTCTGTATTGACAATAGGCGATACTGTAGGAAAAGAAAGCGCCAATAGGGTCTTATCCAATGGAGATCACAGAGTATAAATGAGTTTGCACTCACCTGATATTTTTTGGAGTTCTAGCATACAAAGGAATTCAACAAAGTTAGCAGCTGCCACAGATCTACTAGTCAAACATTGACCGATTCAGAATTCTCAAATGGGAAGATACGGGATTTTACCCGTGCTGCTGCATAAAGGAATGTCCAGGTGTATTGGAGATACAAATGGTAGTTTTTATTCCCAACGCATTTCAAAGTCACTAGGACTTCTTCAGGGTATCATCGTGAAAGCCGCAGGCAGTCAGGAGACATCCTGGAGAGAGCAGTCAGGAATCTGTGCACAGACAAGCTAAAAGTCTTAATAGCAAGGCACAGGTGTTTGTCTTGATAGGCCTTATATAGGCCTAGGTAGATTAATACATGGGAGCTCACTGGGCTACTTGCAAAGCATGATGTGGAGCACAAGAATCTTTTACAGACTGGGATGAAGGTTGCAGAATCCAGACCTGAGACGTCTCCATGGAACTTGCAATGGTAAGTAATTTTTTTTTTTCACTTGAAAAGATGTCGGTATGGCATTGAAATGCCTTGTGAATAGAAAGCATTTTCCTCATCATCTTTTCTGAAAAATGTATTCATTCCAGCATCACAGCCCACCTACGTGTTTATCCGACTGGATCCAATATCTCCTGGAGGATTTATCCACCAGACATGGGACAGCAGGTATTTTTCTTCATGCTTGAATAGGAGTTGTGCCTGTCACAACTCCATCAGGTGAGTGTAACCAGCAATCTCCTACCCTCCCTCCATAGGATAATACCTTATTGTGCGCTCTGTTTCCCACTTCTAGATTTACACAATGGTAAATAAGTATATATGTACAATTATAAAAATACCGACATGATAAATGTATCATTAAAACCTGTTGGACCCTGGGCTCATGTGCACATAATCCATCTTGATTCCCGCCTGTGAAGTAATTGATGATGGTTACCTCCCTGCTTCAGGATTTTTACTCTCTAGGGTCTCAACACTGTGCTTACTGCATGTGTTAGATGGATGTCTTTGTGGTATTTTCCTGAAGAAATCATATAGACTTTGAAACGCGTAGAATAAACCACCTGAATTTCTTTCCTACTATATCTGGATTTGTATTATTATGGTAGCGCGGATATAATCCACATATCTCTACTATAACCTCTTTGATAAAGTCGCCAGTAGACTTGTGGACCTGCAGCAGCTGATATATACTTGCATTCATTCTACACCATCAGGTGAGCAGTACTTTGAAATCAATTGGAAATAATCAGGGGGATAAGACTCTATTTGCGCTTTTTTTTGTTTCACTAATTTTTAAAAACTGGCACCTTTTAAAACAGAATCAGGATTTAGCAGACATAATTGGGTGAAAGCCACTTGCAATGTTCAGGAACAGCGAACATTGTTTGACCTATTCAGCCAATAAGTATTGACGTCCCGGGATGTCATTCCATTTAAATGTCCTAATGCAGTTAAAGGACTAATATAATCTTCTGACATATTAGGGACAATCTTTTAATTCACTTTTTGCATACCCTCTTTTAGTGGATTTAATAAAAGTTAATTTTTATGGTTTAATAGAAAGACATTACATTAATATTCTAACGATTGGTTAAGCTGTTTCCAACCTAAGGGCTCATACTCACTTGCGAGAGACTCGCACAATTCTCGTGCGAGTCTCTCGCATGAAACCTGGCATGGCCGCCGGCACTCGGACCGGAGCATGCGGCTACATGTATTTCTATGCAGCCGCACGCTCCAGTCCCAGTGCCGGCGGCAGTGCCAGGTTTTCGTGCAAGTCTCTCGCAAGTGAGTATGAGCCCTTAGGGGGATAACAGATGTAGAGATTACTCCTTCTGCAAAGTTCATCTAACTTCAAATTTGTTAACAGTGGAAGACATTGTACACCAGGTTCAGGAGTTTCAGAACACATTTTGTAGAGTAAGTGACTTTCGGTCCATGTGGTTTTTTTCTATGTGGGCAAGACAATAAAACCTCTATGTGACTATTTCAGAGAGCATTATAAATCTATTACCTCAGGAAAAGGTTCATGTAGATTGATCCAGCATGTGCAGCAAGCACACTGTTCAGACCCTTATGTGTTGTCCAGATATTGAGAGAGTAAAAATCCCAAAGCATTAAGGTAATCATCATCAATTACTTCTCAAGAGGGAATAAAGATGGATTATGAGCACACGAGCCCAAGATCAACAGATTCTAATGATAAATTTGACATTTCGGTATTTTTATAATTGTGCATGTATTTTAATGTACTGTATATTAAGTTGTTTATGCTAATTACTTGCCATTGCAAGAGCCATGGAGACGTGAACACAGATGTATAAGAGGTGGGGTTATTTCAATCAGAGTGTCGATCCCAATATCCATTCCAGGACCTGTTACAGTGCATGTAGACATGAAACGGCCATTGTCCTTTTCATGTGCTCTGACAAAGAACACCATGTGTATTTGAAATGTGTTGCATTTATGCTGTTCTTTTACTGATTTTTGTACATGTTTTTTGCACTTTATCTTACCTAACAAATTTTTTGCAAAAATGTCTGGAAGCTGGATCATTCCCACTTTTCGTCCAGGCGTCAAACGGCCATTGTCCTTTTCATGTACCACAATCGTCTCCTTTTCTTCTCCTCTCACATTTCTATAATTAAAATTAAAATGATGCCTACTCTCACCCTCATAGAGTCTAACTAGAGCGTGAGAGGTCAACAGAAGCACTCCATTCACACTTTGGTTGTGTTCCTGCAGTTGAGGAAGATGGTTGGGAAGCTAGTGGTCAAATTCTCAGGAATCATTCATCACTTATCTATTCGATGGGTGGTAAAAGCCTGTGGCCTGAATAACGTTTAAGGCTGGAGTCACACACAACGTAGAAAAATACAGACCGTATTGTACGGCCGTAATACGTAAATGGTCCCTAAATAGTGCTCCTTATGTCATCCGTTGTCAGGGTGTGGCTGCGTATTTTTCTCATGTAAGCATCCGTATGTAATCCGTATGGCATCCGTATAGCGTTTTTTTCTCGCAAAATGGACATTTAACGGTTTTGAGGCCTGCACATAATTTAAATCATCATCACCAACCCTATTTATTGCCTCTATACCAGGTGCCTCCAATCTGCCCATTTTGGTGCTGTGCTTGTGTTGGTGTATTGGTGGTTATTAGCAAAAATGTCAGACACACTTCAGTTCACCCCACCTGACCGTGTTCTCTTCAGCTGGGTTTTGTCCCGCCGCTTTGGAGAGCCATACACAGTGATTGTGGATCCGAGGAGGAGGAGATGCATGTGGGTCCATCCACTTTTGAGGCAACGACTCACAAGAGGTCATTTTCACCGCCTCTATTCTTCTCTACGGGAGCATCCGGAAAAATTTTACCAATACTGTCGCATGAGCCTTGCAACATTTGATCTACTCTTGGAGACAGTGCGCCCTGGGATAACCTTTCAGGACACAAGGATGCGCAAAGCTATATCTGCAGAGGAGCGATTTCTACTCACATTATGATATGTACTACACAACCACATTCTCTATGTTCATGATGTGTTGCCCAAAGTATGTTTTTTTTTTTGCTAAGTTTAATGCCCTCATCTTTTTCCAGATATATATAAACTTACAGACCAGAATGTTATGTGTAATAAGTACTGAATATCACGTAGTGATTGTGCGACCAAATATATGTGTGTTAGTAGATATGAACCACTAGTTTGGTATGTATGTACCTGGTGTTTTGTTAATTTGTGCATTCTAAAATGTTCCATTTCTGTTATTCCTCAGCTTCCTGTCCACTGGCCTGTCTTATGCCGCCCTCCACCATGAGTTTCTCATTGGAAGATCTACCATTTCTGGCATAGTCAGGTCGACATGTAGTCAAATATGGTCAAGACTACATCAACTCGTCATGCCCCAGCCCAGGATGTAAGATTGGTTGAGGATATCAAGGGACTTTGAGGAGGAATGCCAGTTTCCTAATTGTATTGGGGCCCTTGATGGCAAACATATCCGGGTGCGTAAGCTGCCGAACTCTGGTTCCCAATTCTTCAATTATAAACAATACTTTTCTGTTGTATTGTTGGCTCTGGATGACCCTCAATACAAGTTTATAATTGTTGACATTGGGGCCTATGGAAGGACGGGAGACGCTAGAGTCTTCAATACTTCCATTATGGGTCGGCGGCTACGCACCAACCAGTTGGATCTACCACCACCATGCCAGCTACCAGGCTCCACTCAAGAATCAGTCCCTTATGTCCTTGTGGCAGATGAGGTGTTTCAGTTAATGCGCAATGTCATGAGGCCATATCCCCAGTGCAACCTGGACCACCGGTGCAGAAATTTTAACTTGCGCCTATCACGTGCTCGGCAACTGGTGGAGTGTTCCTTTGGCATTCTTTGGGCCAAATGGCGGGTCCTACAGTCTGCCATTCAGCTGAGTAAACAAAATGTAAATGAAGTAATTAAAGCATGTGTCGTTTTTCATAACTTCACCAGGATACATGATTGTTCCTCCTCTACTGGTGTTGTGCGTGGGTCAGACAATGTACATAGGGCAAGACCACCTATCAACCCTCAACATAGACCACTCTCTTTGTCACCTGAGGGGGAAACTTCTTGGCAAGAGCATGCTGTGTCTATGTTGTAAATTTTTCTTTTTGGCCTTTGGGAAACTATATATATTACAACCCCTTATGTCTCTTCTCTGTTTCTAAATCGCTGTGTAAGCATATGGCAGCATGTCGTGATGTAAGTGCATCATTGATAAAGACAACAACAATTGAAAGTTAAAACTTTTTATGTATCCTTTCTTTCAAGGCCTTGTGAAACCATATTCGAGAGATATGGTATTTAGCAAAATTGCCATATTTGGCCTTAGAACAAAAAAAAGGTAAAATGTAGCAATACAGCATTAGCCAAAAAAACCCACACAAACTTATAATTTGTAGTATGTAGGGGGGGGAGAAGGCGGCAGCCCAGCCTTTGTTGCTTGATGGCTAGTTTGGCCAACTTGATGGAGGTAATGGTCTGACTCATGGGCTTGAGGTGGATACTGGGCACTATAATATTGGAGACAACTCTCCTGTTGGGGCTGGTAGGTCCGTGAGTCTAAATCACCAAAATGGCCATGTCGTCCCCAACCAGATTGGGACCAACCTCCAACATTGAAT
Organism: Dendrobates tinctorius; assembly: GCF_039654945.1. Classification (NCBI taxonomy): domain Eukaryota; kingdom Metazoa; phylum Chordata; class Amphibia; order Anura; family Dendrobatidae; genus Dendrobates; species Dendrobates tinctorius. Next base: position 9,563,136 of record NW_027361797.1, read on the forward strand.
GGAACAAGTGGCCATATTGGTGTGCTGGGTTATACCTTGACATTTGGGAATGATGTTGCCAATGTTGGGTAGGGGGGAAGGGGGTGAGGTGTAGGTCCACGTGTAGGAGGATCCTCAGACCCTGATTGAGCAAGTACTTGGGGGTATGGGTTAAGACGCATGAGATTCCTGGGTGACAGCTGTCACCTCTCCAGAAACTCAAACACATCATAAGGGGTATTGGGGGTGTGCTTGCATCAATTAGGATCTGAATGGATCCTCGCACATGTTGCCGCACCTCACGGGGAAGGGAACGAAGATAATGGGCAAGGCTACGTGAGTACTCCTCCCCATCATCAGTGGCAACTCTGGTCACATAATTTTGGTCCCCTGTATCCACATTGGTCCTGTTATCAGTGGCAGGGATATGGTGCCTTCGTCTACCTCGATGGTATGCACAGCAGGCTGGGGGGAGCACTCTAGCCCAACAGTTGGGCTGCTGCTGTTGCCCTGTTCATCCTGGATGTCGGGTGGGGCTGCAGCTGACGGTCCTTGTAGTGGCTCTGTTCCTGGTGGTGGTGTTTCTGGTGGCGGGCCAGGTTCTAGGGCAGGATCAGGTCGAGCAGGAGAAGTCACTTGGGCCTGGCTCCTTTGAAGGTCACAAGATGGGCCAGACACCTCAACCCCTCCACCTACAGGATCAAGGATGGCCTCTGAATCAGACCCTGTCTCTCTTTCAGTGAGGTTAGACTGAGTTCTGTGATTAAATATAAAATGTAGAAAAAGGAAAATTTGGATCGGGCCCTATAAAACATTTGTGTCATGTGATGTTTTTGGTATACTTACGGTCTGAGATCCATGATTGGAGCGAGGAACAAGAGGCGGTCGAAATAAATATATTTCCGCTTTGTGGGGGCCGCAGAACAACTTCTTGCCTGCTGCTGGCGCTCACGGCGATACTGGTCATGGATGCTGCGCCAGCGTCTCATCACATCTTCGACTGCAATGTGACATAAAAGAATGAAAAATTACAATTTGCCTAAAACAAGTTTTTGAACTAGTATCAAAGTCATGTGGCCTACTAGGGTGTGAGTTCTACCCAGGGTGGCATATAGCATTGGTGCAACCAGGCCAGATGCACAGGGTCACAGAAGCTCTTGTGGCAAGTAGCAACTCTTTAAACTGTTTTTGCTAGGCATTATGAGGAGCTTGGGGACAGGGTAAATTCCTCTCAGGGTCAAACAGTGGGTCCAAAAATAATATACAAGCCACAAGAGCCCAATATCAAAAGCACAGGATGTGGGGGGCCTACTTGTAAAATAATTTTTTGATGGCAGGTAATTTGACCAACATAATTTATGGGCACTTACTTACTGTATGCTCTGCTGCTCCTCATGTGGCCGATCATCAAAATCAGGGAACGTTTTGCGACATATGCGCCTCCATGCAGCCTCCTTTCTTGCTAGTGTAGGGAAGGTGACCTGACGGACGGACGGACTAGTCAGAGTGAAGAAAGATAGGTTTGCACAGTGTAGGTAGGAGACAGTGATTACAGTGGGGAAACAACTAGGAAAGTGTAGTGGACGTGCAGTACCTTGGGATGACCATTAGATGGCAGGGTGGAGTGTGAGCAAAGGACTTTACAGCAGCTTAGGGCTTTAGAAACCGTTGGTCATGGGGGGCGTGGTGACAGTTAGTGACAGTTTCAAGGAAGCGGGGAAGTTATAAATTCTGAGGGAGGGTTCCAGAAGATTCCAGTCCCCAGGGGGAGCCCAGGTGACAGGAGGACTTCGCCAGTCTGTGTGCCCTGAGGAGAATCCGACCAGGGGGACTGAGGAGAGGAAACGTCAGGGGGGTGGTCCTGACAGGGAAGGACCGCAGCAGAGACAAGGCTCTGGGTGGAAGACACCGTATGTGTAACGACGAGACTGATTAGTAAAGTGCTGTTGGTGTACGGGCCTAAGGCGGCCACAGTAACCGAGCTGTCAGGATTGTCACAGTGTGAGACGGGACGTGACGTGTAAGTACGTCCCTTGTGTTACATACGGTGTTGAAGCGGCCCTGAACACGGAGGGCAGAGAGAGATATCGCGGTGTACCGCGAGGACCGTCAGTCGGACGGTGTGAAATAAACTTGGACCTGTTGCACCCAGAATCTGCCTCATCGTGTCTCTGTATCATCTCTGCGCGGTAAGAAGTGGGATCACCCCCTATCACCCCCCCAGCTCGGCACCTCACCACCGACACTACATTTGGCGTAGTCAGCAGGATCGCCGCTGCTAATACGCTATCTTCTGCGGCAGGCCTGCAACTGAAGGACTGAGGAAAACTTGGACTGCTCTATTTCGGATTATAAACACCTGTGGACTAAAAATTACTGACCTGTGGATTACAAATTGGGACGCTGTGTCGGATCTGTGTTGCTTGCAGAGGATCCAAGGCAGTAGCTGATTCTGCCCAAGATGGCGGTATTACTTCAGCGCAGAGGAGAGGTCCGGGTGTTTGCAGTTGTTCAGAATGGACTGGGACCCCCTCCAACGTACCCCAAAAGGAAGCAATATATGCCCGGAGACCGACGTTTCCATATATTGGACCCTGGCAGATGGATGGAAAGGTCTGCCAACGCCCCACCCAGCAGGAGGAGTGGCACAGAAGAAAAACTTGGCTGCGGCTGTCTGACGCCATTCGAGTGCTGCCCAACGGACGGTATGAGATGCTGCGGGTGTCGGGGCATCGGCCGCCTAGAGTGGCAATGGCGGCGAGAGATGGAGCTGCACCAGAAGTCATCTTCAGATTTACGGGCAGGCAGCGGGATGCTGAGCCGGGGAGCGGAGCCTGAGGGGAGTCAGCGAGAACGGCTGCCACCAATACCAGCAGAGGACTTCTCAGCGGAGCCCCCAAGTCCGGAGGGAAGGCCCGCAGGACAGTGGAGCAAGGAACGGAGGCTGCGGGGGAAACTGCGTGATGATGGAACGGAGGCCGCAGCGCCGGGGAAGGTGAGAGTACCCCCGGCCCTACCAGTGCCTCCGCAAGCGGCCCCCACCATTCTGCTGCAGCACGCGGCCCCCTGCGCACCGGAAGGCCTAGTTACCACGGGCCCCGTGGTGTATGCAGAGCTGAGCGAGGCCCCCGCTCATGTCCCCGAACTACCCCGCCCGGAGTCACCAGTGCAGAGCTCACCCAAAGAAGACGCTGCTGCGCTTTCCCTGCTAATAGCAGCTGCATCGTTGAAATCGGCCGTTACTCCAGCTCCGTTGGAAGTAGTGGATGCGGCCTGTCCTGAGGCCGCGGTTATGCCGCTGCTGGAGTCGGCTGCGACCGATTTAGCGGGCCCTGTGATTCCAGCCCCCGAGGACCCGGTTCTCCCCATTTGCCACCTGACCCCAGCGGCTGCTGGGCCGCAGAAATCTTCGGCCGTTTCTGTCTTGCGGTCTTTTTCAGCGGAGTCCCGCCCACCGGACTCCAGGGCCCGTGCTGTTCCCTCCATGTGGGAAGCGGAGGTGATCAGGAAGAAAAAGGCCCGGGAGCAGGAAGTGTGGAACCTGCTCCACACTCAAGGAGAGGCCGTCATGGAAAAGAAGAGGACTTGAATGGACACCCTCAGTATCCCCGTGGAGCCCTCACCTCTGTCCATTGAGAGTGGTATAGACTGTCAGGAGTTTGATGCACCGTTGTGCAGATTATAAGGACAGTTGCATTTAGAAAAAAGTTTTGTTGTTGTTTAACTGATGCAACTATTTTCTCTCTCTTTCTTTCTTCTTTCTATGTTCTTTATATACGAAAATATGTTTACCTGACAGAACGGGGATACGGAAAAGTGGAGGAGTGTCCAGGTCCAAGGAAGGGGGGAGGAGGAAAGAAGACATGCAATGTTATGTTGTTATATGTTGGTTTTAAAATGAGCAAAAGAAAACTGAAAAAAAAAAAAATTATAAAAAAATGGGTACTTGTGCTATTATAAAGTTGTATGATGTATAATATGCAAAGTAAAATGCAACAGGTCCGGGTAAGGGAAGGTCTGCGGGACCAAAGGAAAGTGTGAGATCCGGTAGGGATCTAAGAGTTGAGGTCTGGGAGACCGGGACGCCGACCATGACATGTAATTGAAAGAAGGAAAATGAATGGGAAGATGTGAGAAAGACAGCCGTCCTAGGTCAGGTCCCCAACACCACGGACACCCCTGAAGAAGGAAAGGCGGGCGCCGGCAATGATCTGGTAGGTGAGTGGCCTCGATCATGGCGTACCGGATAGTGAAAGGTAACAGTAGGGGAGAGTAGGGGAAAGATACACGCCGTAGAGAGAATACGGGTGTACCTTGCCCAATTTGAAAGACGTTGTCATGTGGCGTGCGCGCTGGTGAGTAGCAGTAGGCTGCTCAGAGCATAGTGCTCCCAGTATAGTTCGGCCCCCGCAGATAGTGGGCTTGGCTCAACTTCTGGTCCGACAACAGAATGTAGGTGTAGATTCAGAACGACGAAGGCAGGGATGACGATTGTCGAGGACGACAATGGACAAAGGAAGGGGGAGTGTAGGGAAGGTGACCTGACGGACGGACGGACTAGTCAGAGTGAAGAAAGATAGGTTTGCACAGTGTAGGTAGGAGACAGTGATTACAGTGGGGAAACAACTAGGAAAGTGTAGTGGACGTGCAGTACCTTGGGATGACCATTAGATGGCAGGGTGGAGTGTGAGCAAAGGACTTTACAGCAGCTTAGGGCTTTAGAAACCGTTGGTCATGGGGGGCGTGGTGACAGTTAGTGACAGTTTCAAGGAACCGGGGAAGTTATAAATTCTGAGGGAGGGTTCCAGAAGATTCCAGTCCCCAGGGGGAGCCCAGGTGACAGGAGGACTTCGCCAGTCTGTGTGCCCTGAGGAGAATCCGACCAGGGGGACTGAGGAGAGGAAACGTCAGGGGGGTGGTCCTGACAGGGAAGGACCGCAGCAGAGACAAGGCTCTGGGTGGAAGACACCGTATGTGTAACAACGAGACTGATTAGTAAAGTGCTGTTGGTGTACGGGCCTAAGGCGGCCACAGTAACCGAGCTGTCAGGATTGTCACAGTGTGAGACGGGACGTGACGTGTAAGTACGTCCCTTGTGTAACATACGGTGTTGAAGCGGCCCTGAACACGGAGGGCAGAGAGAGATATCGCGGTGTACCGCGAGGACCGTCAGTCGGACGGTGTGAAATAAACTTGGACCTGTTGCACCCAGAATCTGCCTCATCGTGTCTCTGTATCATCTCTGCGCGGTAAGAAGTGGGATCACCCCCTATCACCCCCCCAGCTCGGCACCTCACCACCGACACTACACTCGGTCGGCATAATGTGCCTCTCATTGGTCCCATAATTCCAGGCGATCCTGCTCAAGCACAATTAGCATCTCCAGATTCAGGTAGGGTGCCATGATGCTGTACTCCGTGGAGGCGTACTTCCTGGTTGTCTGGAGTGCTTTTTGAGCTAGTTAGCATGTCTAAGCTTCCTGATAATTGCTTGGAACATTTCCTGTCACCAGGAGAAGTCCTGCGTATTTCTCGCAAGTCACACGTGTGGTCCGTGTGTAATGTGTATTTTTTACGCACCGATAGACTTGCATTGGCGTACTACGGTCGTAGTACGCTGACAATCGCAGCATGCTGCGATTGGCACGGACCGTATAAAATACACAGCAAAAATATGGCTGATGGGAGCTACCCCATAGAGAATCATTGGTCCGTGTGCAATCCGTTTTTTTAACGCCTCTCACTCGTCCGTTTTCCTCTCTAGTGTGACGCCGGCCTAAAGCTGGAACTTTTGCTTTGAAGAATCATTTTAACACTATACTGTAGGTCTATATTATTGTTAAGTAACAATCAACAAAACAAAAATACCATATAATCAAGACTAAAGAATATAACCTTAAGGCTACAAACTTTGTAACTTTGCAAAACATATTTAATTCACCAACATATAAAAAGAACATTTTGTTCCACAGACTTAGTTATTTGCAATATTTTTCATTCTTATAGAAAGCAAGGTTTCATTATCGGATCACCTGGGATAAGGCAGAAGTTAACTTTTTCAACATAAGTATTTTACAAATGTTAGGTTCAAATTAAGAAACACAATTTTTAACTAGAAAACCAAAACAAAGAAAACAAAACAAGCTAATCTTGCTTCAAACTGTTATTAAGAAACACCAATATATTGTTGCATTCCTTTGAGATTTACTCTGTTACCTATAAATGAGGTATATTTCACTTCCTCCTTTTAAAATTGTTTGCCGCTGCTTCTCTTTGCAAGGGAAATTAGATTGTGAACATTCATAATGTGAGCAAACCAGGCAAATACAGGCTTCTAAAAACTTGTTTTCTATCGAGGGAGAAAATATGTTTAAAGCAAAATATATATAAGTGATTTATGCACAGGGAATTTATTTAAAATGCAAACTATATTATGCAGGGAAGATTGTAATATTTGTACAGTATATTACTATTTTCTTTCAGATAAACTTCTTTTCAAATGTTTGTATGCATGTGTTTTTATATGAGGATATTTTAATGTTTATTATGTATACTATATACAAATACTCTAAATCTGGTTCATTGTAATATTGTTCAAAACCATATGGCTGCTGCTTTACTCACAATATTGACAAAGCAAAATGGGCTAATGCCTCCTGTTTTGTGAAGGTGACTTTACACCCAGTACTGTGTACATCCCAAAGTGAAAGGTCAGTAGAATTCTTTTTTGCCTTGTACGGCAGTCTCATTTTGTCAAAGCTATAAATGAAGAAATTAATACGTAAGTTATGGATGAAGTGATCTCTGCTCTTTGCATGAGTGTTATTATTTCCATCACTGGACAGGTTTAGAATAAAAGGTAACATATCTTTTTTTATTAAAGTCCAAGGTTACACTCTGTACCTAGGTTGGTGACCCCTACGACAGGTATCCTTGACTCGGAATCTTCGGGTTCCGTGTCCAGAATGATATTTACCCTGGGAGGGTTAACCCTGTTCTCCCACAGGGACCAGAACAGAGGCAAGTCTCTTTCCAACACAGTCCCATATGGAAGGGTTTTCAGCACTCCCACCACATGTTTTACTTCTCCACATGGAGTGAAAAATGTAACGTCCGGGGTCGGGTACTCTTGGAGTACCCTATATATACACACCACCTTCACTTTATGACCATTGGGGTTGTCCCTAGCAACTAGTCACCCATGGACCAGAGTCACTAAGCTCCCTGAGTCCAAGGGAGCTTCCGTCTGGTACCTGTTGATGAGTACCTGGAACAATTTGGGTTCATTGTATGCAGTGCCTGTAGATGCTGTGCAGACTGACTGGGCATACATAGAGACTCTGCGCATAAACCCGCAGTCCATAGGTTCAGCTGAAAGGAGGCATTTGGCAGCCACATGTCAGGTCCCCTGGCATCGCCAGCACCCGATAGTGGAGGCACCGTTAGTCTTTGAGACCGTTTTGGGGGGAACTGGTCTCCTGCCACTCTCATTCCACTACCCTCAGTAAAGACTCGGGGCTAATTGTCCACAGCAAGAGAACGCAACCCTCTTGCAGGGTCCAGTGTGACAGCCGCAGAGTGCCATATAAAGTCCTGAGTGGCTGTGTACCACCCAATCAGTCCAACCACCTGGTCTAGAGTAGCCGGGTCCCCTTGCCCCACACAATGCTGTATGGCTGCTGGCAGAGCTCTCACCATCCAGATGACCACCACCCTCTCCACCATCTGGGCCCGAGACAAGGACTCCGGTTGGAGCCACCTTTTTACAAGTTGCAGTAAGTCATAAACCTGTGACCGGGCAGGCTGGGCCTCCACAAAAGTCCATGAAAACACCCGTTGTGTACATACATAAGTGTTAACGCCCAGTCGGGCAAGAATCTCACCTTTCAGCTTCCCATAGTCCAGGGCATCGTCCTGACTGAGGTCCAAGTAGACTTTCTGGGCATCTCCCGTCAGGAAGGGGCCACCACATCAGCCCACTAAAAAAAACGCAAGCTCTCCTGTTCTGCAGTGCGCTCGATGACAGGGGGGTAGACCTCCATATCGTCTTCAGGACCCATCTTCCTCAGTGCTGACCGGACTTCGTACTGGGCCACCGAATGGATTGGGGTCGGTGGTGGGGCCGCCTCTCGCAAAGCCACAATCTGCTGCATCAACAGATTATTTGTCTGCTGCTGTTGCTGATTATACTCCCTCTGCTGTTCCTGCTGCTCCTGCTGCCATTGCTGAGGACCAACTGCCTCAAAAGCTCCTCCATTTGGTTGGCAGGCTTGGGCTGCAGTGTTGCAGGCATAGTAATTGACATGCAGCGGGCTTTGGGTATGCCTCTGTTCCCACTGCCCACATTCTCCAACAAAATGTAGTGCAGTGGGATTGGTGCAGTGCCACAGATAGGCAGTGACCACAGAAAAGTTCAAAACAAATTGTCTTTAATGTTCAATGTAACTCACAAATGGAAAACAAATGGTATCCTCCAGATTGCAGCTGGGAGTAAAGACAGTCCGTATCCGAGACCGGTTGCCATATGCGACTGGTCCGCTATGTCACACTGAGGGGTGCCAGGTCTTTTGTCTTCACTTGGCTCCATGTTACTTCACACAGGCTAAATCTTACAGACCCACCTGCTCTGCATTTTGCAAGCCAAGACTGACACACCCAACTCTTTGCTTCAGGGTCTTTAAATGGAATCTATGGCCATGGGCCATTAGAAGGACATGGACTAAAGGGAGCGAACTGCCCCACTACCATGTTCACTCCAAAAATAAAAACCCATGTCGGATTCTCTTAAATCTGCCTTGGGCAAATACCTTATTCAAGGCCACAATTACTTTTCTTCTGTATTGCAACCACATCTATATCTGTGATTGCAGTGCACTCCAGCGGCCTTAATACGCTTCTATGCACATCCTGGGGGATACATAGCATCCCTTGCTCATAATACCTGTCACTGCCTCAGACTCTATATACAGGCTGGATCTCTGCAAGCTGAACCACTACCTTCCAATAGGTGATCTTATTAAAATGTACATAGTACATATACATAGTCAGTACAAAAATATCTTCACAAAAAAACTCTGGTGCATATGCTCTGTGAGGCCATAACAACATTATTATAGAGGGTTCCCCAACACTTGCAAAGAAGTGCCATTGGTGCCAGGTGATGTTTTCAACAGGAAGACCTACTGTATCTACTATATAATCGTCTAATTCTGTCTGTCTGTCTGTAATGGAAATCCTGAGTCGCTGATTGGTCACGCCCGGCCGGCCGCGACCAATCAGTGACTTCGAACGACGCATGCCCCCGTCGTGAGATCTGCGGCGCAGAGAGAGAGATATTCTAGAATACCCGATGCGTTAGAATTGGGCCACCGTCTACTGACTTGATAAAAGTGGTTTTCCAGGCATAACTATTTGATGACCTATCCAGTACAAATAGTTGATTGATGGGGTCTGACAGAAGGTACACCCTCCAATTAGCTGTTCTTAACTTCGGTAGAGGCCAGATATAATCACAATGAACACAGTTGTTGAGTTCAGCTCTATTCCAAGTGTAGCAGTCTGTTATGGACTGACTTGTGTTGGAGTAGTAGTATTGCAAAGATAGCTCCATTTGTAGAAAAGCAGAGGTTATAAACAGATGGCTTCTATAATTGCATAATAATCCTAAAGACAAGTAAAAATCCAAAATAGTGTATCTCAAAAGGCACAGATTGAAGGTTTTACAAAGGCCTTCACAGTCCCCTGATTTGAACATCATTGAAAATCTGTGGCTAGACCTCAAAATAGCAGCGCATGCAAGGCGACCCAGGAATCTGGAAGAATTTTCCAAGGAATAACGAATGAAAATCCCTAAAAAAAAAATTTAAAGGCTCATTTCTGGCTACAAAAAGCGTTTACAAGCTGTGGTACTTTCTATAGGGGTTGCTACTAGGTATTAACCATGCAGGGTGCCCAAACTTTTGTATCTGCCCATTTTCATTTTTGTAGTTTTTAAAATTGAAAAAAAGACAATATATTGTTTTGCCTAAAATACAAAGGAAATGTGTCTTCTTTCACTTTAGGCCTTATAGAGATCATTTAATCGTCAACATGCTAAACTTTTTACAATAGCAGTAATTTTGACCAAAGGTGCCCAAACGTTTACATTCCGCTATATGCTGTGTAGGGCAAAGCCCACAAAACTAAAGGAGGGAGGTTTACAGAGACCTTCCTAGACTGCTGTCACAGGATAGCTGGGGTTTGGTGAGAAGATGGAGAGTCAAGTACAAGAGTAAATCCAAAATTAACAGTACAAAACCCAAATGAAAACCAAAGGGAAGCCCTGGAATGATAGCTTATAAAGAAGAACCAATAAGGACCATTAGCAACCAATGAGAAGCAACCAGAACCCACCCAGGAAAGCACTAACTATACCACTATGCAAGGGAACTGAATAAAAGCACTGAACTGGATTAGAAGTAGGCCTTAAATGGCCAGCCCAAATGTAAAGATAACAATCAGGAGATGCATTCCTCCCAGTCATATCCAGGAAGCCACTGTACCGCAGGGTGCACAGTTTCCTATCATTGACTAGCACCAGGCAAGTCAGCATTCTGCATTGCCTGGCAACCAAGAGACACAGCATCCCATGTTCCCATGTCTCCCTGACTGCGAAACAAGAGGTAAGCACGGCATCAAATGTGCCCTCATCGTTCACCACTTCCACACCACTCAAGTGCACGATAGCTCTGGCCACAGCGCAGGCAGGCTGGCGGAGCAGTCTGCAAACCAGACGAGGATGATTGCAGCCATGGCAGGTATTCCTAAGAGTACTCCCTTGTCAAAAAGAGACCTCCAGACTTATACCACTCATTTTATTTACAATTCTCTTATTTAATTCAGTGATAAGGCAATCAGCATGAATTCTGCTCCTCGGGACCCAGGACCTCTCATACAGACCGTACTTCTTCCAGTGGATTAAATATTGGACAAAGTTCTGAATCTTCTAAGAGTCCTCAATACTCTCTACCTCATACTCTTTGGCGTTGTCTACCACAATAGGAGGAGAAGGGTCCTTGCTCACCAATGGAATACTACCTTCTTGAGCAACCCATTAGCAAGATCGACCCTAAAAGGTCACATAATTGATTCTTTCGATAGTGGTGAAAGGTTCATTAAACCTCAATGTCAGCTTTTGGGAAGGCACCTTAATCTTAAGGTTCTTGGTTGATATCCAGACCCTATCCCCAGCCCTGAAATCAAGCCCTTGTTGACAATGTTTATCTGCCTGCCTCTTCATGCTCTCCCCTGCTTTCCTATGATTCTGCCAAGCCTCCCTGCAGACCTTCCTGAAATGGTGGAGTGTTTCATAGTCTGCAGGAAGTGCCCACCCAAAAGTATGGGGACCTAGGATGGAAACCTAGATTAAAGACGAAAGGCAAGATATCAAGTGTCTCATGGTGCCTATTGTTTAAAGCCCCCAATTCTCACAAGTTTGGGAGCAAAATCACCTTAAATATGACTCCTAGCATTGGTTGGTTAGCTCAGTCAACCTATTAGTCTGAGGTTGGTATGTGGAAGAAAATGACAACACCTTCTCGAGCGCTCCAAAACCTGGAAATAAATTGGGAGCCTTGATCTGAGACAATATTCATAGGAACACCATGCAGTCATACCACCCCAGTGAGAAATGTATCTACCATGTATCTACCATCTCCTGAGCATTGGGTAGCTTGGTGAAGGAAACTAAATGACATTGTTTACAAAAAGCGGTCCACAATTACCCAAACAGTGGTCATACCCTTGTACCTTGGGAAATCTGTTATTAAATCCATAGATATATGAGACCAAAGACAGGGATAGGCAGGTGAAAGAGCTTCCCTGTCAGGCCAGTGTAAGAGACTTTGTTTCTGACTCAAAATTCACATGCCTTAACAAAGGCATCTACATCCTTACCCAAGGACAGCCATCAATACCCTCTATCTAAAAGATGACACATATCCTTGAGGTCTGGGTAACTCATAGTGACAGAGTCAGTCGTGGCACTCCTTGAACAACCTCAGGTACATAGTAACAGACAACTTGTCATGGGGCAAGACAGAGCCAAACCATGTGTCTTAACCATCTACCAGGCCACATTGACTGAAGACACCACAACACCTTGGGAAGAATGACCTCAGGCTCAAAGGACCCCAGACTGGGTGGGACAAAGACTCCAAGAGAGTGCATCCGCCAGTACTTTCTTGGTCCAGGGGAGGTGCAACTAAAGAACAAAGCCCATCATACCTTCATAGAATTTAATGTCTCAGCATTTTCTAAATGAATCAGGCTCTTATGGTTCGTACATACAGTAAATTAATGTTTAGCCCCCTCAAGGAAATATCCCCACTCCTCCAGTGCTAACTTAATGGAGAGGAGTTCTCTGTTGTTGACGTCACAGTCCAGTTCTGGGGGAGAAAATTTAAGAGAGAAAAGGGTTGGGGATCTCTGAGAGACCACCGTCAAAACCTCTACCTTGGAGGCGTCCACCTCTGCCACAAAAGGCCTATTAGCATCTAACAGCCAGAATGGGAGCAGAAGAAAAGACCTTCTTGAGAGTGTTAAATGCCTTGATATCAGCAGGATCCTAGTTAGCGATATCTACTCCATTATGAGTACAAGAAACACTGTAAATATTTAAAATTGTATGGTTGGGACCATTAAAGCACTGTCTTTACCTTTTCAGGGTCCATCCAAACCCCACCAGGCCGGGAGGGGGTTCTAATTTTACATACAAATGATGATCCTCTAATCTATTCAGAACAGCGTGTCCGTGAGTCCTAAGTGTCGCAAGATCCTTGGAATAGATGTGGATAGCATCAATGAAAACAATGACACAGATACCCTGGACTATAGATGAGCAAAGTTGTTTGTAAAATATTTGCCAATCTCAAATTTGGCAAAAATGTAGCACATTCGAATTCTTGTTCAGTTTCCCGAGCATTTTTCCTCAAAGTCGGCATCATTCAGTCAAAGATTGGTAAATAATTGCATTTCCACTAATGATTTTGTTTTCACTTTATATCGGATAGTGGTGCTGTGTGATGAGCAGGATGGACATGTTTTATGAAAGGAGGGTGTGTGTCTAGTTCAGAGGAGCAGCAGAGTGTAATTTTCTTTTTACATTTTCTTTCTTCTTTAATATCTTAATGTATGTACATTCCAGCAGCCAATCAGGGCGCAGAAACCATCCACAACTTCATGACAAAAGGGCTTCTGTGATTAGCTGCATACATCACATGTCTATCTCCATATAAAAAGCAGACATCTTGTCTTTCTGGCTCCATTTTCTCAGTGTAACAGCGCAGAGAGGCCGCTCCTGCTGCTGCAATTGAACTTGTCACTTAGTTAGATCCTGTAATGTGTGAAATCGATCTTCCAGCATCTAACTAGATTGTGCTAAACCAGTGTTCCAGTCAGAAGGCCCCATTTGCTAATCCAAATCGTATGGGCTAAAACTGTATTGCAGTCAGGAATCAGGATGCTCCTTTTTATAATCAAAATAGTTAGGCCTAATATTGGGGTTCAGCCAGGAGGACCTATTTGCTAATCCAAATTGTTTGTGCGAAAACTGTGTTGCAGTCAGGAGGCCCCATTTGCTAATCCAATTCATTTGGCCTAAAACCATGTTGCAGTGAAGAATCAGAAAGCCCCATTTGCTAATCAAAATCATTAGGCCTAATATTGGAGTTCAGCCAGGAGGCTCTATTTGCTAATCCAAAATGATTGGGAAAAAATTGTGTTGTAGTCAGGAGGCTCCATTTGCTAATCCAAATCGTTTGAGCTAAAACTGTGTTGCAGTCAGGAATCAAGAGGCTCGGTGTGCTAATCTAAATCGTTAGGTCTAAGAGTGTTGTTCAGGTACACTATTTAAAAAAAATACTAATTGTTCACATAGTGACAGGTCTGGGCCTATGTTTGTGAAACAGCAGGTTAAAAGTGGGAAGGATACATACAACATGAATGGAAAAAGAGCAAGATTGTGGTGGAAGGGGGAATGGGCTTGGTGTTCGAAGTGTACATGGGTTAGCTGTTAATGTTAATGAAAGATGAACTGACGAAACACCGTCTTGTCTTATCGAAAGACAACATCTGTTACTGGATGGGCTACTCGACTCCCTTTTTTTGGCAACCGCACAGTGGTACAGCTAGGTGCTGTGAAGCGCACCTGTAATCCTGGAGTCTAGGGCTGTGGTATCACTTGAGTTTGTCAGTTCTGGCCCTTTCTGTGCTGTGTACAGTATATCAGGGGTCTTCTCTGTCCTCAGTATCAATATGGTGATGCTGAGCCAGCTTGTGGGAGACACTAAGTTGATGGAATACAGGGTGCCTTTGATAAAAAAAAAAGCTACATCACAGTGGTACACCTTGTAGATGAGGGTCAGAAAGTGCATGTGCTCGAGTATATGGCAAGCGCTGCATGAAATAGCCTCTCCTCCTCTTCGTCCACCTTAATGTCATGCACAGTACAATCCTCAGAGGTGGCACCCCAATCATCCTTGTTTCCCCCCACATGACAAATTTCCAACCGCCCAACTAACTTTGAGGAACCACAGATGGGCCAGTCTGCAGAGCTGTTCACACATTCTAATGCATGGGCATCAGAGGTCTGCTCCAAAGATTCACAGGATCCAGAGGAGGAAAGCATCTGCACCAATGCCCAATATTTTTCATGTTGGATCTGGGGCCTGACGAAAAAAGGTTTAAACAGAATCCAGACCCTCATCACCAGACATTCACCCTGGAGGTGGAGGTGATCCTGATGAGACTCAGATATCAGAGGCGCAAGTGGAATGTACTGTGGTGTCAGGGCATGAAGAAGAGGAGGTTGACTCTCAGGGCGAGGAGTGAGAGAACAGAGAGGATGACAATGAGGTTGTAGATCCCACTTGGTGTCAACCCAGAGGCATGCAGCTGAGGAAGTGTAGGAGGAGGAAGATGAGGAGGCTACATTGTGGCTTGCTGCACAGACACAGATAATTTGACTACTACATTCATGAACCGGCACATGCATGATCAACAAGCCTTAGTCTAGAAATCTCACCGCGCACAAATGTGGACTATCGGGCCATGCTAACCACCGAGCTTCTCATCAACCACATTTGCTGCTTCTTCTACTTTGTGACAGTGCCAAGTGTTCTCACACAGGTCTCTGGCAGCAGAAATTCCCCTATTAACTCCTACAGTTGAGGAATATGAGTGCATGTCAGCTGTTACAGAAGTGGATATGCCTGCTGTTTTTGTTTTACCGAGCACAACACATCTATCTGTGTTACTATTTTCATATTTTACTACCAATAGTAGTCTATGAAATAAATGTTTGTGCAACTTGATTGTGACTTGGAAAAAAACAAAATTGAGCTATTTCATGAGGTATCAGGGGCCCCTGTAAAGAAGGCTTACACCGCTCCCTTACCCACCACATCTTAATTGAAACTTCAAATCAAAACTCTAAATGCTGGCCCATACCCTGTTACCTCATGCATGGCCCATAGCTGACTGCTTCTGTGCCATTATAAAATGTTCTACTGTGAGTCAATTGATTAGTCACCTATCTCTGTTAGAGTTGAGTGACTTTGGTCGGATCGGGTTTCATGAAACAAAGTTTGTTTCAGTTGAAACTGGTCTGACTAGGGCAAAAAAAGTCGGAGTTTCGTCCGAAACCCAACCCCAATGCAAGTCAATGGGAAATAAAAGTCGGCACTGAGCCGATGACATTCATCCACTCAATGCCAACTTTTATTCCCCATTGACTTGCATTGGGGTCGGGTTTCGGACAAAACTCCGACTTTTTTTTGCCCTAGTCGGACCAGTTTGATCTGAAAGAAATTTTGTTTCATGAAACCTGATCCGACCAAAGTCCCTCAACTCTAATCTCTGTTACAATCCTTACATTTTTCTCCCAATAATAGTCAATAAAACAGATGTTTGTGCCACCTGAGAATGGGGAAAATAAATTGAGCTGTTGCCTGTGTTATCAGGGCTCCCAGCAAAGAAGGCTTACACCGCTCCCTTACCCACCTTGTCTTATTCGAAACTTCAATTCCAAGCTGTAATTGCTGGCCCAGACCCTGACACCTCATGCATTTATAATGGCAGACTGCTGCTGTGCCATTATCAAATTTCTACTGAGTCAATTGATGCCACTTTTCATGGTGTCTACCCCTAATTTGAGTTGTTTAAGCTTTTTGTTTACCCCTTATGGTGTTGTTTAAATGTTTGGTGTTGCCCCCATTAATTTTTATGGGGTTCAGGTAGGTTCGTCGTACCAAACTTTGAAAGGTTCGCTCATCTCTACCCAGGAGGTCCCAAAAAGCATAATTGACCAGCGCCTAAAATACATTTGGGACATTATAAAGGACACAAGACATGATGCGATATTCATACTGGCCTTCCAGGGGGATTGAAGGCTATTTTCCACTCATCTCCTCTTTTGGTGCTAAAAAGATTATAGGCTCCCCTCAGATCCATCCAATGAAAGAGACTTACAGACAAATTAAATGAAAAAAAACGAATGTCTTTATTAGCTATTACAAGTGGGAATAATGAAATATAATGAAAGAACAGTATTCTGGATATGATATAACACTAGATAGACAAGGTTCAGCTTTGTATACGTACTCACACAAACAAAAATTGATATATAGATAAACAAAGCCTATCCATTGAGTAAAGACCTCTCATATAGCAATATCTAATAAGAAGAAATTACTCATATGGCAATGATTCCTAGTGGTTATATGACATTTTGCAATCATCACAAATGTGCAAGCCCTATAGGGGAATCAGTTAACCACAAGAGACATCCAGACATCATCTATAGTGATATAACCACTGGAATAGAAGCAGGCCTTAAATAGGCAGCCCAAGTCTAAGGATAATAATCAGCTGATGCATTCCTCCCAGTTATGTCTTGGGAGGCACTCCTTGCTCACGTGTACAGCAGGGAGCACATGTTCCCATCATTGGCTAATTCCAGGCAAGTCAGTAGACTGTGTTGTGTGGCAACCAGGAGACACAGAATCCCATGTCTCCCAGGCATCAAAACAAATGGGAAGCATGGCAACCCGTGTTCCCACATCGCTCATCACTTCCACCACCATGTGTTGTGTAGTCGCTAGTGTTGAGCATTCCGATACCGCAAGTATCGGGTATCGGCCGATACTTGCTGTATCGGAATTCCGATACCGACTTCCGATATTTTTTCAATATCGGAATTTGGCATCGGAATCGGAAGTTCAGTTGATTGACGGCCTGACGTCATCATGATGCGCGGTGTGTGCGCATCATGATGCGCCGTCATTTCGGGCCTTCCGGGGGTCTCTGCCGGCCTGCCGGGGGGCTGTGCCGGCCTGCCGGGGGGCTGTGTGGACTGCCCGGGGTCTGTACCGGCCTGCCGGGGGGCTGTGCCGGCCTGCCGGTGGTCTGTGCACCCTGTGGGGGTCTGTACCGGCCTGCCGGGGGGCTGTGCCGGCCTGCCGGGGGGCTGTGCTGATGTCCGGGGGTCTGTGCAAGCATCGTCCGATGGGACTACAAGTCCCATCGGGCGATGCCTGCTACCATGACAGTGATTGACACATTAGCCAATGATGGGACAGTAGTAGTCCCATCATCCGGCTAATGTGTTAAATGTTAAAAAAAAAAAAAAAAAATACTACATACATACTACATGCATGCTACATACATACTACATGCTACATACATACTACATACATACTACATACATACTACATACATGCTACATACATACTGCATGCTACATACATACTACATACATACTACATGCATGCTACATACATACTACATATATACTACATACATACTACATACATGCTACATACATACTGCATGCTACATACATACTACATACATACTACATGCATGCTACATACATACTACATGCTACATACATACTACATATATACTACATACATACTACATGCTACATACATACTACATATATACTACATGCATGCTACATACATACTACATGCTACATACATACTACATATATACTACATACATACTACATACATGCTACATACATACTGCATGCTACATACATACTACATATATACTACATACATACTACATACATGCTACATACATACTGCATGCTACATACATACTACATACATACTACATACATACTACATGCATGCTACATACATACTACATGCATGCTACATACATACTACATGCATGCTACATGCATGCTACATACATACTACATGCTACATACATACCACATATATACTACATACATACAATACATTCATACAATACATACATAGACATACAGTACATATAACATAGAGTAACATACTTACCAATACTTGTCACATTGTTCCCCGAAGCCATTGTCTTTTCCGGGATAAATATTAACATAACAAACCACAAAAATACTCACCCACGATCCGAAGCAGTCCACGAGTGTGTCCCACGACGATCTTGGGTAGAGAACTGCAGCATCAGATGATGCTGCCGTTCTCTACGGGCTGCAGGAATCCAATGACGGAAGGTAGGTATCCTTCCGCACTGTATTCCTCCGCCACTTAAAAAAAAAAAGTCCCTAGTCTCACTTTATGCCATTGCTGTGTGGGAAATATGTATGTAGCATGTAGCATGCATGTAGCATGCATGTAGTATGTATGTAGTATATATGTGGTATGTATGTAGCATGCAGTATGTATGTAGCATGCATGTAGTATATATGTAGTATGTATGTTGCATGTAGTATTTATGTAGTATGAATGTAGCATGTATGTAGTATGTAGTATGAATGTAGCATGTATGTAGTATGCATGTTGTATGTATGTAGCATGTAATTTTTTTTTTTTTTTTTTTTTTACATTTAACACATTAGCCGGATGATGGGACTACTACTGTCCCATCATTGGCTAATGTGTCAATCACTGTCATGGTAGCAGGCATCGCCCGATGGGACTTGTAGTCCCATCGGACGATGCCTGCACAGACCCCCGGAGCCTGCACAGCCCCCCGGCAGGCCGGCACAGCCCCCCGGCAGGCCGGCACAGCCCCCCGGAGCCTGCACAGCCCCCCGGCAGGCCGGCACAGCCCCCCGGCAGGCCGGCACAGCCCCCCGGAGCCTGCACAGCCCCCCGGCAGGCCGGCACAGCCCCCCGGCTGGCCGGCACAGCCCCCCGGAGCCTGCACAGACCACCGGCAGGCCGGCACAGACCACCGGAGCCTGCACAGACCCCCTGGCAGGCCGGCATAGCCCCCCGAAAGGCCCGTACAGACCCCAGAGAGGCTGTACAAGGGCAGGAAAGGGTTTTTCTTATTCCGATACCGGAAGTCCCATAGACTTGAATGGGACTTCCGGTATCGGAATCGGCGATACCGATACTTTTTTTAAAGATCGGCCGATACCATCCGATACGATACTTTGAAGTATCGGACGGTATCGCTCAACTCTAGTAGTCGCACCACCCAAGTGTGCTATATTTCCGCCCCCAGCCCCTACTCACCGGCAAGGCAGTCTGGAAACTGGAGGAGGACGATTCCTAAGCAGCCTTTATTAACATACATTGCAAAAATATATCATACAGTGCCAAGTTAATACCATCATAAAGAGACTAAATAACATTCAATGTGATGATAGTGCTGTATAATATGTAATTAATACTGCTACACAATTTATATTTAAATATCTGTTTGTCACAAGTCACGCGAAGCCCGTTCTAGCAGTGGGTTCTTAAGGCCATCCCTGAATGCTGTCTATGGAGTGCTTGTGACTTCTTTTTAAGCAATGTATGCAAGCCTAGTTTTTGGTGCCCACCTTATGCATTTCCTATCATGTGTCTTGCATACCCAAAGGACACCGCACAGATTTGAAACTCACGTCTACTCATGGATGGTGAAAATGCATGTTATGTTCCAGAAACATTTATTTCTTTGTGTTTTAATGACTCTGAAGGGTTAAACAAAGTCCAATAAGACACTTGAAATTATGTTTTATTTGATCTAAAATTGAGATTCCAATCTCAGGCATTACCTTATACACACTACCACTGCAAATTAGAATAACATTCTTTTGTTGGCTAATAAATCTAGCCTACCATGTAGTATGCTAAATTGAAAATACAGTCGTGGGCAGTAATAGCAATTTATCTTTGGTCAGCAGATAAAAAAATATAAAATATAGGGCAACTGTAGGACATGAATTAATTAAAGTTAATTAAACTAGTTCATTCATGCACAGGTGAGCTGATGTGAACTTTTGACATGATTTATATTGGATTTGATGTTTTGAATTGCTATTAGTCCAATTTATTAGATCACATACAGTATTGAGTTGGTAAAAACAGTAGTTACCCTGACCGAAAAAAGAAAAAAGAAAACAACAAATATAAAAAATAGAATATACAGTATTCAGTTGACCAACCTATTTGCCAGCATGGCTAAGTTAACAGCAGAGGCAGAATTAACATCAGTTGCTTAGAAGCCTTATCAAATCTCTCAATAGAAGATACCTTTCTGCACAAAGAGCCTTATTTCAGAGTAGGAGTTAAAGGAGTTTTCCAGGACTTTTTTTTTACTATGGGCTTATGGACTAACAGGCAGGTATTTGTTAACTACCTTTCTGTTCTTTAATCATTGATGAATGGCTCCTGCTAACGGTTCTCCTGCCTCACGTCAACAGAGCAGCTCTTCCTATTCCAGGTTGCTCAGTCGATGGGGTGTGTCCCCCGCAGAATCGCTAGCAGAAGCAGGCGGTGACTGCAGTGAGCTGGCAGAGATAGGCGATGGGCAGGTAGTTAGTTCTTAGGCCCATAGTAAAAAACTTTAATACCTTTAACCCCATTCTGCCATCTGACATACTATTCTATCCATGTGACCTGGGACTTAAGTCCCTCAACGGAATAGTACGTCATGTCCTTTAATGTGACACTGCGACTTAAGTCACGGTGATCGCATCAAAAATCTGATGCCATCTTACCTGTAGGAAGATGGTGTCAGTATCCCAGGTTGTGTCCTCTCCCATCTGGACTCCCGATCGCTGTGATTGGCTGTTCAATCTTGAGCAGCAAATTGCAGGCTTTCTCATTGTTTTAGCCAATCAGATTGGCTGAAGCAGTGAGGTCCCAGGCTAGGATCGAGTACCAATGTACTCGATCCTTGGCCAGTGCCTGGAGACACCAGGCATAGGTAAAACCCCATCACATCGATCGCGCCAATCGAAGGGCACAGCCGTGGTATTACCGCACTGTATCCTGCTGGTACTTGCTGAATCGGTGCTGTAATAGGACCGATCCTGAAGAGAGATCTTCAAGACAAGCCTAGCAGGGCCAGGCGGAGCTGATTGGCACTATCGATGTCATCATCGATCGCACCAATCACAGGGCACAGCTGCGTTATGACTGTGCTGTGTCCTGCTGGTGACCTGGCTGTGACCTTCTTAGGATCAGAGCTGTGAGCTCCAATCCTAAGGCTATTGCCAGGCTGACCAGGAAAGCTCTGATGGTTGGATTGATGTTATGATCGATCCCACCAATGATAGGTCACAGCAGCGGTATGACCGCTCTGTGACCTTTCTGTCACCTGTCTCTGACCCGGGTGACCACACTGCAGGAGTCCTCACACTAGCTGAGGATTCCGGCAGAATGGTCACCCCACCAGAGCTCCTCCTTTGCTGGGCCTTGTTCCTGCTGAATAAAGAAGAAAGAAGACAGAAGAATGAAGAAAGAAAAAAGAAGAGAGACTACAACCGTAAGTGTTGATCCCTGATCCCTGCCCAATCTCTCTTCATCCACCTCAATCCCCCTATCCCCCTTCCTCCTCTTTTTACCCCCTCCACCTCCTTTGCACCGCCTCCATTAGCACATTTAGCAGCCTCCCAGCGTTGATTGGTGACACAGATGATCGATCAACACTCGTGCTCGCTTTTTTTCTTAGCCCCCTTTCCGCCACCTCCGTGTGCACATCCCGCAGCCGCCAAACTTTGATAAGTGATGCAGTTCACTTATCAGAGCTCGTGCCTGCTATTTTACTTTTCTTCATGCCCCCTTTGCACCACCTGACTACAACCGTAAGTGTTGATTCCTGCCTGATCTCTCTTCATCCAAAGAGTGGGCCCCAGTACTTCCAGAACTGTGGGTGATCGTACTGTACCAGGTCAGCATTTCCCGGGGGAGGTCCCGCAAACTGGAAAAAGAGGTAAGTCCCAAAAAAGGTGCCGAGTGTGTTACAAAAGGGGAATATGCAAGGACACCATTTATCAATGTGACACATGCCCCGAAAAACCTGGCCTCGTTTGAAGAATTGCTTCAAATTGTCCCACACCTCCATGCACTACTAATTTACTTTACAGGCAACCGTAGATTAGTTCCGAAAAGGGGGCACATCTAGATAAGTTCCTTGGGGGTCTAGTTTCCCAAATGATGTCACTTGTGGGGGGTTTCTACTATATAGGCACATCAGGGGCTCTGCTAATGGAACATGACGCCAGCAAACCATTCCATCAAAGTCTGCATTCCAAAATGTCACTACTTCCCTTCCGAGCCCTGTTGTGTGCCCAAACAGTGGTCCCCACATATGAGGTACCAGCATACTCAGGACAAATTGGATATCAACATTTGAGGTTCAATTTCTCCTGCTACCCTTGGGAAAATAAAAAAATTGGGGACTAAACGATCATGTTTCTGGAAAAAATATGATTTTGTATTTTCACGCTAGGGTGTTTTAAACTTCTGTGAAGCACTTGGGGGTTCAAAGTGCTCAGCACACATCTAGATAAGTTCCTTAGAGGGTCTAGTTTCCAAAATGGGGTCACTTGTGGGGGTTTCCACAGTTTAAGCACATCAGGGGCTCGCCAAACGTGACATGGCATCCGATGTCAATTCCAGCCAATGTTACTTTCCGAACCCTGCAATGTGCCCAAACAGTGGTCCCCCCTCCCACATGTGGGTACCAGCATACTCAGGACAAATTGGACAACAACATTTTGGGTCCCATTTCTCCTGTTACCCTTGAGAAAATAAAAAATTGGGGACTAAATGATCATTTTTTGTTGGAAAAAAAATAGGATTTTTTATTTTCACGCTCGGGCATTATAAACTTTAGTGAAACATTTGGGGGTTCAAGGTGCTCACTACACATCTAGATAAGTTCCTTAGGGGGTCTAGTTTCGAGCCCTGCCATGCGCCCAAACAGTGGTCCCCCCCACATATGGGTACCAGGACAAATTGGACAACAACTTTTGGGGTCCAGTTTCTCTTGTTACCCTTGGGAATATAGAAAATTGAAGATTAAACCATCATGTTTGTGGAAAAAATATGATTTTTATTTTCATGTCCGGGCGTTATAAACTTCTGTGAAGCACTTGGGGGTTCAAAGTGCTCACCACACATCTAGATAAGTTTTTTAGGGGGTCTAGTTTCCAAGATGGGGTCACTTGTGGGGGGTTTTCACTGTATAGGCACATCAGGGGCTCGCCAACCGCGACATGGCATCCCATCTCAATTCCAGCCAATTTTAGTTTGAAAAAGTCAAACGCCACACTTTCCCTTCCGAACCCTGCTGTGCGCCCAAACAGTAGTCTCCCCCCACATATGGGGTATCAGCGTACTTAGGACAAATTGCACAACAACTTTTTCCCCTTTTACCCTTGGAAAAATTGTTGCTGAAAGATCTTTTTTGTGACTAAAAAGTTAAATGTTCATTTTTTCCTTCCACTTTGCTTCTGCTCCTGTGAAACACCTGAAGGGTTAATAAACTTCTTGAATGTGGTTTTGATCAGCTTGAGGGGTGCAGTTGTTAGAATGGTGTCACTTTTGGGTATTTTCTGCCATATAGACCCCTCAAAGTGACTACAAATGTGAGACGTTGCCTTAAAAAATGGTTTTGTAAATTTTGTTGTAAAAATGATAAATCACTGTTCAGCTTTTAAACCTTATAACTCCCTAATAAAAACATTGTTTCCAAAATTGTGCTGATGCAAAGTAGACATGTGGGAAATGTTTTTTAGTAACTATTTTGTGTGACATGACTCTCTGATTTAAGGGCATAAAAATTCAAAGTTTGAAAATTGCAAAGTTTTCAAAATTTTCACCATATTTCCATTATTTTATAAAAAACACAAGTGATATCGAATAAATTTTACCACTAACATGAAGTACAATATGTCATGAAAAAACAATCTCAGAATCGCCAAGATCTGTTGAAGCGTTCCAAAGTTATTACTGTATATACTCGTGTATAAGCCGATCCATGTATAAGCCGACCCCCCTAATTTTGCCACAAAAAACTGGGAAAACTTATTGACTCGCATATAAGTCTAGGGTGGAAAATGCAGCAGCTACTGGTAAATTTCAAAAATAGATACCAATAAAAGTAAAATTAATTGAGACATCAGTAGGTTAAATGTTTTTGAATATCCATATTGAATCAGGAGCCCCATATAATGCTCCATACAGTTCATGATGGGCCCCATAAGATGCTCCATACAAAATACACCCCATATAATGCTGCACACAGGTTAATAATGCCCCCATAAGATGCTCCATAGAATAATATGCCCCATATAATGCTCCATAAAGGTTATGGCTCCATAAGATGCTCCATAGATTATGCCTTACATCAGCATAATCTCAGCTATAAATAATAAAATATAACCTTTATTGAACCTTTGACTAAAACGAAACAACCACACAGTGAATCAACCAACCGTGCCACCTACCATGGTCCTAAGTAGGAGCCCTAATTGTTGAGCTACCTGACAGCGGAGGTTGGCACCCTAAACACAATCGAGATTGGCGCCCCCCCTACATGACGGCTGAACCCTAAATCTCCTATAGAACCCTGGGTTAGTGCAACATACTGTCACTCAATTATACAGGAAAGGAGTTTTATAGAGGTTGGCAAGATAGAGGTAGCTGGGTAGGCAACAAGAAGAAAAAGTGCAAAATGAGTGCAAGTGACACAGACAATAAAGTGACATGTGCAAAACCACAGTCTTCTCTGATGAACCTAAATTGTGGCAACAACATGTCGGCAAATGGTACAGGTTCATTGATGACATATTTATCATTTGGCAAGGGACAGAGTCCTGTTTCCTTAAATTCATCAATGAACTAAATAACAACAATATTGGTATGAGATTCACATATGAATTTAATAAGACCACTCTACCATTTCTTGATGTCTTGATTAGGAGAGAGAACGATGGCTCATTAAAATCTCAAATATACCGTAAACCAACCAGCACAAATAGTCTGCTTCATTGGGATAGCTATCACCCATAGTTAATAAAATGCGGAATTCCCAAAGGGCAGTTCTTACGTCTAAGGAGAAACTGCTCGGACATGGATGCCTTCAAACATCAATCAGCAAATAAGAAAAGGAGATTCTTGGAAAAGGGGTACCCTAGGGCCATTATTGAACAGGCTTATAATCATGCCTATTCCCAAGATATAAACTCCCTGCTGCAAACCCAGTCTAAAAAATCTGCAGAAGTACCTGATGTGACCAGAATTATTGGAACCTTTGATTGCCAGAATAGGCAATTTAGGACCATGGTAGATGGCACGGTTGGTTGATTCACTGTGCGGTTGCTTTGTTTTAGTCAAAGGTTCAATAAAGGTTATATTTTATTATTTATATCTGACATTATGCTGATGTAAGGTTCCTGGATAGCACAATTGATTTTTGACCTTACTTTTACATAATAACTCTTACATTTTCTCCATACATTATGCCCCATAAGATGCTCCATAGATTATTCCACCATAAGATGCTCCATAGATTATGCCCCATAAGATGCTGCATAGATTATGCCCCAGAAAATGCTCCATAGATTATGCCCCCATAAGATGCTCCTTATATTATACCCAAATAAGATGCTCCATAGATTATGCCCCATATACTGCCCCATAGAATATGCCCCCATATGCTCCCCCATAGAATATGCCCCATATGCTGCTCCATAGACTATGCTCCCATATGATGCCTCATAGAATATGCCCCCATATGCTGCCTACATATGCTGCTCCATAGAATATGCCCCCATATGCTGCTCCATAGACTATGCTCCCATATGGTGCCCCCATATGCTGCTCCATAGAATATGCCCCCATCTGCTGCTCCATAGAATATACCCCCATATGCTGCCCCATATGCTGCTCCATAGATTATGCCCACATATGCTGCTCCATAGAATATGCCCCCATATGCTGCCCTGTAGAATATGCCCCATATGCTGCTCCATAGAATATACCCCCATATGCTGCCCCCATATGCTGATCCAAAGAATATGCCCCCATATGTTGCCCCATGGAATATGCCCCCATATGCTGCCCCATAGAATATGCCCCCATATGCTGCTCCATAGAATATGCCCCCATATGCTGCTCCATAGAATACGCCCCATATGCTGCTCCATAGCATAGGTTGCTCCAGAGAGTATGCCCCCATATGCTGCTCCATAGAATATGCTCCAATACGCTGCTCCATAGAATATGCCCCCATATGGTGCTCCATAGAATATGCTCCCATATGCTGCCCCCATAAGATTCCCTATATATTATGCCCCCATATGCTGCTGCTACAAAAAAATGCCATACTCACCTCTCCAGCTCAGGACCTGGCACGTGAGATATTCACCTGTCCCTCAGTCCATCGCTGCTCACCGCTGTCTGCCACGTTGTCTGTCAGTGACGTTCAGGCAGCAGAGGGCACGGCGTGCACTAATCACGTCACCGCGCCCTCTGCTGGCTAAACGTCCCAGACAGAGGACGCAGTAGAGAGCAGATGAACAGCGATGGACTGGGGGAAAGGTGACTATCGCTATACTTACCCCTTCTGGCACGGTCTCGGCAGCCCGTTTCTCCACGGTCTCCCTTCCTGCCTTCAGCGGTCATGTGATACCACTCATTACACTCATGAATATGTGCATATTCATGAGTTTAATGAGCGGTACCACGTGCAGAAACCGCGCCGGGGGGTAAGTATGATCTGTGACACCCCCACTCCCCCTCCCCCGCCGAACCCCAGGTATATAACTCGTGTATAAGCCGAGAGGGGGACTTTCAGCCCCAAAAAATGGGCTGAAAATCTCAGCTTATGCACGAGTATGTGCGGTACCTCATAAAGGGACAGTGGTCAGAACTGTAAAAATTCACAAACAAACCATCCTTTGGGGTAAAAGGGCTAAAAGTACATATTAGGAGTATGAGTTAGAAGTAATAATTACCTGAGTGCATTCTATTAAACAACATTTTAAAAAATACTTTAAAAACAGTAGCGACCAACAGTTTTGCATTTTTTTTAAAAGTGTGATTGCTAGTTCTGTCTGGTTGTTGTAATGCCATTTTCCTGGTTATTTTAGTAAACCAGGAGCAAATGGGTGTCAGCCATAAAGATGAAAATTGTGTTAGACATTGTTTTATCCTTCTATGTTTTAGTTTTCAACATTTGTTGTGCCAAATGTTTTGCATATTTTGTCATGGGTAGTCGAATACCGTTTAAATGGTTTTTTTTGTGTGTGTTTTGGTTAAAATATGGCAAAGACAAAGACAAATTTATGACCAGATGTCATGAAGCTTATTATTCTGAGAGTGAAGTCAAGCAAAAGCCAAAAAGAGATAGCGATGGAATTAAACTGTTCTCAGAATCTAGTGTCACGTGTAATAAAGAAAAAAACAAAAGTTATGAAACAGCTAACAAACCTAGACATGGACAACCACAGAAAACTTCCTCCAAAGTTGATCACATTGTTAAGAAAAAGTCAGTATATGATGTCTATAAAGTGCTGTACAGATTTTGCACAAAATGAACTAAGAATATGGGGGTACAGTCACCAAACTGTGGGATGATGGCTAAGAGCAGTAGGATTGAATGCACGAGTTCCAGTCAAGAAGCCTTTCATCTCTGCAAAGGACTCGAAGGTCTGACTTGTGTTTGCCAAAGAAACTAAGAATGGAAAGAGACATATTGGTCTAAGGTGTTATGGTTAGATGAATCCAAGTTTAAACATTTTGGTAGTGATGGCAAACACTATACATACCACCCAATTGGAAAATGTAATGATGTAAGGTGCCAAACACTTACAGTGAAGCATGGTGGTGGCAATGTCATGGTTTGGGACTGCTTTTCTGCATCTGCCATTGGCTCTCTGCATAGAATTGATGGAAATTACTAAGTTGTGGCATTGTAAACAATGAATTACTTGCTATGTTGTGATCAATAAATAGTATATGCAAAACTTTTGGCAGTCAGTTTTCTTTAAGCAAATGACCATACCTGTATTCTAAAGCATTTAGGTTCAATTTAAGGTCTTGCATAATGACAACTGCATGCACTTTAGATTCATTACCAGTAAAATGGCATCACAACAACCAGACAGAAGTAATCACACTTTAAAAAAATTGTTAAACTTTTGGTCTCCATTGCAATTTGAGAAGTGTTTAAGGCTGTGTGCCCACGATGCGATTTTTAAGCGTTTTTGCTGCGATTTTCGGTGCAAAAATGCTGTGAAAACGTTTAAAAACTCGTACAGAACGCACCCCATGCATTCCTATGGCATTCCGCACATGCTGTGCTAATACTGCGCTTTTTTCCGCAGCGGAATCACATCGCGGAAAAAAATGCAGCATGCTCATTCTTTTTGCGGAATTGCGAAGAATTGCCATGATTCCGCACCCGTAGGAATGCATGAGAACCGCTTACTTCCCGCATGTGGCTATGCCCACCATGCGCAAAGTTAAGCATCTCATGTGCGGATGGTACCCACGGTGTGGAGGAGAGGAGACTGTCCTCCAGGCCCTGAGTACCATACCCCCTGTAAAAAAAAATAAAAAATTAAAAATCAGGATATATTTACCTTCCGACGTCACGCGCAGCCTTCCCGGGCCTCAGCGTTCCCAGTAATGCCTTGCGGCAAGGGCCTGTGATGATGTAGTCTCGCGTTACTCTAGCAGTCTCGTGAGATCACTATAGCAACGCAAGACCAACGTCATCACAGGTCTCGCAAGGCATCGCTGGGAACAGGAGCATCGCTGAGACTGCGCGGGACATCGGAAGGTAAATATACCCCGATTTTTTATTTTTTTTATCATTTTTGACATTCTATCTTTTTCTATTGATGCCGCAGAGGCAGCCTCAATAGTAAAAAGCTGGTCACACTTGTCAAACACTATGTTTGACGAGTGTGACCAACCTGTCAATCACTTTCCAAGCAATGCTTCAAATCGCTTGGAAAGTGCTTGAATTTCGCACGCAAAGATCGCGGCAAAATCGCGAACATAATTGTGGTAAAATCGCGCTGGAAAAAAACGCGTGTTTTCTCGGAAGGAGTCCGGTTTTGAGTGTCTGGTTTAAAACGCTACGTGGGCCTGAGGGAGAATGAACAGCAGCGGGGGGTTGGTCCGTTCACCACCTTGAAAAATAGGAGTACCAGAATGCCACCCAATAAGGAGGTAACAAGTATTGATATATTTATTAAGATGGTGGAGGATGATTTACGGAAAATTCCTTGTGTCAATCGTGATGGCATTTTCAATCTTTCACATGCTGAGAATATAGCCCTTGAAGGGCTGGAAAAGAACGCTAATATAATAATTAAGGCCTCTGATAAAGGTGGAAATCTGGTGGTGTTGGATCACGACAAATATCGTGCGATGTGCTATTCTTTGTTAAATCTTGATGATACATATGAGGTGTTGCATGGCGACCCGACTGAGGAATATAAGAAAGAATTATTGATAATCTTGGATGAGGCAAGGCTTAATAAGCTAATATCGCATAATGAGTTTCAGTTTTTGTTACCTAAGTCGCCTGTGATTGCAACGTTTTATGCATTACCAAAAGTGCACAAAGGGCTGGATCCATTGAAGGGTCGACCTATTGTCTCAGGCATAGACTCTTTGACCCAGAACAGTGGTGTCTATTTGGATAGGATTCTAAGGCCGTTTGTGGCAGCACTTCCCTCATATGTACGTGACACATCGCACCTACTAAATATACTTGAAGGGGTTACGCTTGAAGAAAACACCATGCTAGCATCCATTGATGTGGAGGCACTATACAGTTGTATCCCACATAGATGGGGACTTGAAGCAGTTACTCATTTTCTGCAAACTAGAGCAGTAGAATGTCGGGCACACAACCTATTTATTAAGGATTTGCTGAAATTTGTCCTTACTAGGAATTATTTTCTTTTTGACTCCAAATACTTCCACCAGCTCAGGGGGACTGCAATGGGGAGCCCCTGTGCCCCCAGTTATGCAAATATCTTCCTGGGCTGGTGGGAGGAGACTGTCATATTTGGTGATGAGGATGAGTGGTGGATTCCATTCCTCAGCCTCTGGGCCAGATATATTGATGATATATTGATATTTTGGTCTGGCCCAGAGGCTGAATTTAACCGCTTCATCGAGCTTATTAACGTTAACACAGTGGGACTTAAATTTACATATGAATGTCATATGCACAGCATTAATTTCCTTGACTTGACGATTACTAAAATGGCTGATGGAGGTATTAGTACTTGCACTTATAGGAAGCCAACCGCCACTAATAATCTTTTGAGATTGACAAGCCATCACCCAGAGCCATTGAAGAAGGGGATCCCTAAGGGGCAGTTCCTGAGGATCCGAAGGAACTGCTCTGATTTAAATTCTTATAGAAGACAATCTAAGGACCTATATAATAGGTTTAAGATGAGAGGGTACCCCCCACAGATATTGGACAGACCGCAACATGAGGCGTTACTAAGTGATAGACATTCTTTGCTTCAGAAAAAAGGACCCAGGAATGATACAAATGAAAATATTGTAAGGCTTATTGGAACTTATGATGCTCAAGCGGATAAAGTATATCATGTCCTTAAAAAACATTGGGGTATCTTACTAGCTGACCCCAACTTGAGAGGTCTTGTAACACAGAAACCAAGTGTTACATATAGAAAGGGGAGGTCCGTTGGAGATAGGCTTGTCCATAGTTTATATCAAAGGCCAAAAGGGGTGGCTACATGGCTAGATAGGAGACCCCTTGGTTTTTTTAAATGCGGTAATTGCTCCAGGTGTAAATATATGTTGCAATGTAAGACCTTTACAAGCTCATACAATGGGAGAACCTTCTACATTAGAGATTTTGGCAATTGTAGATCTACAGGTCTGGTTTATAAAGCCACATGCACATGTCCCAGGGACTATGTGGGTAAGACCACTAGGGAACTCAGGGTTAGGGTGGGGGAGCATTTGGGGGATATCAAAAATAAGAGAGATACCCCGGTCGCAAGACACATGAATTTAGTACACCAAGGTTGTGTGAGCGACATCTCCTTCACTATGATTGAACTAATAAAGCCGAAAGTGAGGGGAGGTAACCTGGATAATATAATCCTGAGAAGAGAATGTGAGTGGATTTTCAGGTCACAGTCCCTCTTCCCAGATGGGATGAATGAGTGCATGTCATATACCTGCTTTATATAATGGACAAAAAGTATACCTGATATGGTGACTGTTCTCTAATAATATATATATATATATTCTGGATTAATGGGGGTTTTTTATTTTGAATGGCATATCTGAGGATGCCTTTTAGGCATACATTGCATTGAAAAGCGGTATATATCTATTATTTGTTTCTGATGTTTATCTTTATATAAAATTTTTCATCCCCAATATTGTCTTCCTAATAAATAGTCACTTGGCGGTATTCTAGTATATATGAGTGATAGAATCATAAACTCTATACTTTTGAATACTCTGTACCATTTGCTCTTTTTCGTTGTGCCCCGCCATTTGATACATATACCCTTTGCTCCTCCCTCCCTCTGAGGGTAAAATGAATGCTGGTATTGGAGCTTAACTAAATCTGCCGAAACCGGAACTCCCGGCGCCATTTTGGATGCGCCCAAACCGGAAGTCCCGGCGCCATATTGGATGCGCCCAAACCGGAAGTCCCGGCGCCATTTTGGATGCGCCCAAACCGGAAGTCCCCGGCGCCATTTTGGATGCGCTCCAATGTGGAGTGCACGCCGGGGCTTCATCTACCTGTTATATATCTGAGGTGTTTTGATGACGTGGGACGCTGGCGCCATCCTGGAGCACACGTGGGGCCTCTATTCACCCGCTATGTTTCGTAGGCGGTTGTGATGGTTTGACGCTGAGGGCGGCTACTATTTACGGTATCATGTGGAGATATTTGGGCTATCACTACCTTCTCATATGTGATTTGCCCACCTGATAATGTGTGGGGCTGATTTGTGGCTTTGTATCATGGGGGTTATTTAAATCCACTCATTCTTGACCACCGGTACTATCATGCATCATCTGGGTATCATATATGGATATGACGTTTATTGATTCCTCCTGATGAACCGCTACAGGCGGGGAAACGCGTCGGGGTTGACCTACACATGATAAGTGACTTTGTTTATTATATTATGATTCAGAGTATACCCTTGAGAGGGGTTAGTTTGTATTATCTGTCCATTGGACATATCAGTTTGTCACATATGATCATGATGTGGAGGTATTAGATTTTTTATCGTTTATAGTATCCTGGGGTCCTAAATTAGCCTGAGGCAACTCTAATGTTCATTGCTATAATATCAGATGGGCATACCTACACATGACAAGCAATTTATTGGTTAATGTACCCCTATGTGGGGGTTCTATTGGGACAATATCAATTGTTTGAGGTTTTGCTCGAGCTTAGGGCATTCTGAAGTTTCATTTCTGCACTATCAGATTATTGTTTTCCCTCCTGTCTGAATAGGGACTGGTAGGGGAGTGAGGGATAGTCCACGTTGAGTGGGGGCGCCAACTCTCGTTTTTAGGGTGCCAACCTCCACGGTTAGGAAGGTATCAGTGAGCCTTATAGTAGGGCTATGTTGCATCCCAGCCTAGGTCTGGTTAATTTTGGCATTGACCATTTTTTCACTGGGATAGGTGTTTAATGTATTAAATAAATAATTCGTTTTAAGGGATTTACTGTATATGTTCGCACTATTTCTGATTCCTATGAGATATATATTTCATACGTTCGACTTTTGAATTTTTTTCTTGATATGGCCAGCTTTTTATCGGCTCCCATTAATACTGACTTATGGGCACAGGATGCCAATCAGGTTTTTTCCATTAGTTCATCCCCAGAAGATTTAGACAATCCTCCTCTGAGAACCCTCTTTAAAGAACTTTATTATGCATATAAAGAAAATATTAAATCTTGGTGGGAGATTAGAGGCTTAGAGAGCTATATTAAAAATAAGATTGTCCCTAAGGGCCTTCGTATTAATATACAGCCCTCACCCCGAACCACTAGCCCTCATTTACTGGCGGTTTGGACCAAGGAATCTGTTGACTCATCGATCCGGTTCATGCAGCTTCTCCTCATTGAGGAGAAAAAACTGTTCGAGGAATCTACTAAAAAATTGAATAACCTTATTGAAAAAGTCCAAAAGTTGAGATCTGACTCTGATTTTGTATGAAGGGAAGAGATTCTCAAGACATCAGTTGAGAAATTTCAAACCAATCTTAAAGATCGAAAACACTCGCAGTTTATACGTGATCTTGCTGAATTCAAAGACAACAGGGCATATGAGTATCAGATTAGTAACTCAATAGAGGTATCCTCATCAGATATTGATACATCTGACACCGAACGTACAGAGAATTCCAGTGGTTTTAAGGGAAGAGGAGGGCAGAGTAGATCAAGATGGCGCCCACCAAGAAATCAATACAGGCAAAGGGGAAGGGGAAGGGGAGCACAGCATCTGTCCTTAGGACCCTCCTCATCTGCATCACAATCTTTTTTGGGCAGAGGCCCTGCAGTGGGCTACGATCTGAGGAAAAGACCATAATTGATCAGGGTCAGATCATAAATCTGTCATCACACAATCTGTCTGGGGATGAATGTCTTGTTTTGCAGAAAGGTCTCAATTTTGTGCCGACAAATAAATATAACTGCTTCAACTGGGTTAAGGATCTTAATTTGTTTGGTCGTAACCTTAAGTGGAAACTCTTTTTCAAGCAGCATGATCGTGAACAGTGCCTCAGGCTTGGTTTATCAGAAGAGGACATGGAGGGTCTTGATGCCCTGACCAGCCTCCTGAGGGAGAATGAACAGCAGCGGGGGGTTGGTCCGTTCACCACCTTGAAAAATAGGAGTACCAGAATGCCACCCAATAAGGAGGTAACAAGTATTGATATATTTATTAAGATGGTGGAGGATGATTTACGGAAAATTCCTTGTGTCAATCGTGATGGCATTTTCAATCTTTCACATGCTGAGAATATAGCCCTTGAAGGGCTGGAAAAGAACGCTAATATAATAATTAAGGCCTCTGATAAAGGTGGAAATCTGGTGGTGTTGGATCACGACAAATATTGTGCGATGTGCTATTCTTTGTTAAATCTTGATGATACATATGAAGTGTTGCATGGCGACCCGACTGAGGAATATAAGAAAGAATTATTGATAATCTTGGATGAGGCAAGGCTTAATAAGCTAATATCGCATAATGAGTTTCAGTTTTTGTTACCTAAGTCGCCTGTGATTGCAACGTTTTATGCATTACCAAAAGTGCACAAAGGGCTGGATCCATTGAAGGGTCGACCTATTGTCTCAGGCATAGACTCTTTGACCCAGAACAGTGGTGTCTATTTGGATAGGATTCTAAGGCCGTTTGTGGCAGCACTTCCCTCATATGTACGTGACACATCGCACCTACTAAATATACTTGAAGGGGTTACGCTTGAAGAAAACACCATGCTAGCATCCACTGATGTGGAGGCACTATACAGTTGTATCCCACATAGATGGGGACTTGAAGCAGTTACTCATTTTCTGCAAACTAGAGCAGTAGAATGTCGGGCACACAACCTATTTATTAAGGATTTGCTGAAATTTGTCCTTACTAGGAATTATTTTCTTTTTGACTCCAAATACTTCCACCAGCTCAGGGGGACTGCAATGGGGAGCCCCTGTGCCCCCAGTTATGCAAATATCTTCCTGGGCTGGTGGGAGGAGACTGTCATATTTGGTGATGAGGATGAGTGGTGGATTCCATTCCTCAGCCTCTGGGCCAGATATATTGATGATATATTGATATTTTGGTCTGGCCCAGAGGCTGAATTTAACCGCTTCATCGAGCTTATTAACGTTAACACAGTGGGACTTAAATTTACATATGAATGTCATATGCACAGCATTAATTTCCTTGACTTGACGATTACTAAAATGGCTGATGGAGGTACTAGTACTTGCACTTATAGGAAGCCAACCGCCACTAATAATCTTTTGAGATGGACAAGCCATCACCCAGAGCCATTGAAGAAGGGGATCCCTAAGGGGCAGTTCCTGAGGATCCGAAGGAACTGCTCTGATTTAAATTCTTATAGAAGACAATCTAAGGACCTATATAATAGGTTTAAGATGAGAGGGTACCCCCCACAGATATTGGACAGACCGCAACATGAGGCGTTACTAAGTGATAGACATTCTTTGCTTCAGAAAAAAGGACCCAGGAATGATACAAATGAAAATATTGTAAGGCTTATTGGAACTTATGATGCTCAAGCGGATAAAGTATATCATGTCCTTAAAAAACATTGGGGTATCTTACTAGCTAACCCCAACTTGAGAGGTCTTGTAACACAGAAACCAAGTGTTACATATAGAAAGGGGAGGTCCGTTGGAGATAGGCTTGTCCATAGTTTATATCAAAGGCCAAAAGGGGTGGCTACATGGCTAGATAGGAGACCCCTTGGTTTTTTTAAATGCGGTAATTGCTCCAGGTGTAAATATATGTTGCAATGTAAGACCTTTACAAGCTCATACAATGGGAGAACCTTCTACATTAGAGATTTTGGCAATTGTAGATCTACAGGTCTGGTTTATAAAGCCACATGCACATGTCCCAGGGACTATGTGGGTAAGACCACTAGGGAACTCAGGGTTAGGGTGGGGGAGCATTTGGGGGATATCAAAAATAAGAGAGATACCCCGGTCGCAAGACACATGAATTTAGTACACCAAGGTTGTGTGAGCGACATCTCCTTCACTTTGATTGAACTAATAAAGCCGAAAGTGAGGGGAGGTAACCTGGATAATATAATCCTGAGAAGAGAATGTGAGTGGTTTTTCAGGTTACAGTCCCTCTTCCCAGATGGGATGAATGAGTGCATGTCATATACCTGCTTTATATAATGGACAAAAAGTATACCTGATATGGTGACTGTTCTCTAATAATATATATATATATTCTGGATTAATGGGGGTTTTTTATTTTGAATGGCATATCTGAGGATGCCTTTTAGGCATACATTGCATTGAAAAGCGGTATATATCTATTATTTGTTTCTGATGTTTATCTTTATATAGAATTTTTCATCCCCAATATTGTCTTCCTAATAAATAGTCACTTGGCAGTATTCTAGTATATATGAGTGATAGAATCATAAACTCTATACTTTTGAATACTCTGTACCATTTGCTCTTTTTCGTTGTGCCCCGCCATTTGATACATATACCCTTTGCTCCTCCCTCCCTCTGAGGGTAAAATGAATGCTGGTATTGGAGCTTAACTAAATCTGCCGAAACCGGAAGTCCCGGCGCCATTTTGGATGCGCCCAAACCGGAAGTCCCGGCGCCATATTGGATGCGCCCAAACCGGAAGTCCCGGCGCCATTTTGGATGCGCCCAAACCGGAAGTCCCCGGCGCCATTTTGGATGCGCTCCAATGTGGAGCGCACGCCGGGGCTTCATCTACCTGTTATATATCTGAGGCGTTTTGATGACGTGGGACGCTGGCGCCATCCTGGAGCACACGTGGGGCCTCTATTCACCCGCTATGTATCGTAGGCGGTTGTGATGGTTTGACGCTGAGGGCGGCTACTATTTACGGTATCATGTGGAGATATTTGGGCTATCACTACCTTCTCATATGTGATTTGCCCACCTGATAATGGGTGGGGCTGATTTGTGGCTTTGTATCATGGGGGTTATTTAAATCCACACATTCTTGACCACCGGTACTATCATGCATCATCTGGGTATCATATATGGATATGACGTTTATTGATTCCTCCTGATGAACCGCTACAGGCGGGGAAACGCGTCGGGGTTGATCTACACATGATAAGTGACTTTGTTTATTATATTATGATTCAGAGTATACCCTTGTGAGGGGTTAGTTTGTATTATCTGTCCATTGGACATATCAGTTTGTCACATATGATCATGATGTGGAGGTATTAGATTTTTTATCGTTTATAGTATCCTGGGGTCCTACTTTAGCCTGAGGCAACTCTAATGTTCATTGCTATAATATCAGATGGGCATACCTACACATGACAAGCAATTTATTGGTTAATGTACCCCTATGTGGGGGTTCTATTGGGACAATATCAATTGTTTGAGGTTTTGCTCGAGCTTAGGGCATTCTGAAGTTTCATTTCTGCACTATCAGATTATTGTTTTCCCTCCTGTCTGAATAGGGACTGGTAGGGGAGTGAGGGATAGTCCACGTTGAGTGGGGGCGCCAACTCTCGTTTTTAGGGTGCCAACCTCCACGGTTAGGAAGGTATCAGTGAGCCTTATAGTAGGGCTATGTAGCATCCCAGCCTAGGTCTGGTTAATTTTGGCATTGACCATTTTTTCACTGGGATAGGTGTTTTTTAATGTATTAAATAAATAATTCGTTTTAAGGGATTTATATGTTCGCATTAAAACGCTACGTGGGCACATAGCCTAAATATCAAAATGTCAAAACCTGCTTGCATGTTCTTGCTGTCTGTGGATACATTTATAATCAGAGGCTACATGTCTTCATTCATGTAAAAAAGCACATATCTCTTTCACATTTAAAAATGCAAGGTCTTCAACCAGCTAACTGGTAGATAAACATTGGTATTTACTTAGAGGAATTCTAATATTAGAAAAAAAAATTTCTTAGTCTTGTGCTTTATTTGTAATAAAGATACACTGCAATACACAGGCTAGAGTCAAGAGTAGTACAGTTTCTAAAAAGTCTGATTCTTTTTTCCTAATCTCAGAAAAAAAAAACCTTACATGTTTTTCCACCATAGAAGTTAATTGCATAGTACTAGGATTTGAGTTGATCGAATATGTTCAGAATCGGTGGCGGAATCTGAATTTGCCATATTTGTGCCATATTGTTACACTATTTGTACCAAATTTATGTTTGATGATCGTTTTTGAACATATTCGTTCATTTATACTCCCATTGACTCCAATGACGTTCGGCTGTGTTCTGTGTATATTGCGAAAACAATATTCGCCGTCGATCGTATCGGAACCCAAATTTTTAAAAGTTCGCTCAACTCTAAAGAAGATATGCCACTGATTTCTGATTTGTGGAAGTGGAGTCTCTAGGATCTCCACCAGTCATAAGAATGCAATATGTCATAATATGATTGATGGGAATATCCCTTTACACACCTTCTGCAATTAAATGGCTATCCTGTAATACAATAACTGACCGTGTCTGGTGTATGAAACCTTTTCCCAATATTTTCAAAATTTTGTGCCGTTGTCCTCAGATGTATCCTCCATAATCAAACGCTTCACAATGAGAGGAATAATCCCATAGAAGGTTAAAGAAAACGACTCTTTCACATACTGAAAGCTATTATATCACTCCAATTTGTTACTTTTCTCACATTGCTCAAAGGTCGCACGTATTCCTCAAAAGCTACACATTTCTAAACTCTGTTTGCACAGAAATAGATTAGAAGATGGAAACTACATCAAAGTTGAGTAAGAGATTGATTTTTGCTTCAACAACCAGTTGTGCTTAGTACAATATCAATAATTTTTATTGATTTGTGAATAGTTAGTGCTTTTGACATTAATTTGTGAACTATGATAGGCAAGATAACTATCTAGAGCAATAAACTGCATTTGACCTTTAAAGTTCTGATTTTGATTTAATCACTGTGAGTTGTGTAGGTTTCATTGTTAAAAGGTCAGAAACCTAAATTCTTCTTAATCAAATAACTTTATGCCAAAGATAAATCTGTTAAAGTGAACCTACTAGCGTCATTCTAAAGTCTATACTTGCTTGAATATTTTACTATGGGAGCATTGAATTAAGCATATATCAGAATTACCATAACTTAGGCTGGCTATTCATTTCTGGAGCTTAACAGGCGCAAAATGTGGGATATTCTTTTTTTAAGAGATCATTTTGCAAAGTATTTATTTTTTATTTCGCATTACAATAGCACATCAACTCTATATTTTTGTAATAAAAAATTACTATTTATAATAACTTTTTATTTCAAAGTATTAAGGCTAGTTTCACACTTGCGTTAGGAGGCGCATCGCATGGCTGCCGTGCAGCTCTGCCCCCTGCCACACCCCCTCCGGTCAGCTCCTCCTATGGGCGCATGACGCTGCATGCGACCTGCGCACCCTATCGTTAGCATTGGGTACGCAGGCCGTGCGCTGGTATGATTTTGACGGCGCATGCGCCCTTTTGACGGTGCGCCAACATGTGGCAAACGCACCGTGTTGCATTTTGGTGCACTGCGCCTCCTAATGCAAGTGTGAAACTAGCCTAAGTGTAGCTAATGGAAAATATGCAATGTGCTACAAAAAATTGGTAAATGGCTACAATTTAGTAATTACTAAGAAATATGCTATATTTCTCCTTGCCGAAAGCTATAATCTAAGCTTGAAAGGAAACACCATAATCAACAAATATGACACAAAAATGCATAAATATGCTGTGATTGCATTGATTATTCTACCCTCAGTGTGAATGGGAATTCATATATTTGTCAAATTAGCAAAACCAAAAAAATCACATAACAAACTTCAGTATCTGTTGGACGGCTTTCTATCTATCAATCTATCAAGATTCACTAATTGTCTAAAACAATTGCCATATTATCAGTATATCTCAAAAATGGCTGATTGGTCCAGAAAAAGTACAAATGATAAAAATTATAGTGTTAAACATAGCACAAAACAGAAAAAAAATATAGTAAAATAAATAGATAAGCTACAAAAAAGGTATCCATAGTTTCAGACAAGAAAACAGCAATTTATTGGAGCTTACCCTCTGATGTAACTCATGGGTATTGAAATAACTTCAACTCTTAACATTTGATTTCTTAAAATTCACAGTAAAGTATCTGGCATTAATGCATCTGGAATGACCCACATTATTTAACCCAGGGGTCCCCAACCGCCGGTCCGCGGCCCAGCACCGGGCCGCTGCAGTGCCCTTGCCGGTCCGCGGACACAAGGGGAGCCAAGGGCGGTCAGTGGCGTAGCGGGGGCTGGGGCGGCGCGCAGCAATTCTTAAACTGCCCTCATGTGTAGCGGCGGCCAGGGAGCGATCCAAGCAGCTCCGCTGCCTACAAGAGGGAACAGCAGGAGCGGAGCTGCAAGGACCCGTCCAGCTTCCTGCCCACCGCCCGCGCTTCCTGTCTCTGACTGACACAGAGAGGAGCGCGCCGCTGCTGTGTCAGAGCGAGGAAGCGCGGGCGATGCTGCGACAGGTGAGAGGAGAGAGGTGGTGTGTGTATGTATGTCTGTCTGTGTGTACATGTATGTCTGTGTGTGTGTGTGTGTTTGTCTGTGTTTGTGTAGGTGGAGCCTGGCCCTAGAGGAGATGGGGACATGAGGAGAAGACCGTGATGGGGAGAGAAGGGCATGATGCCTGGGGTGATGGCAGAAGGCCATGAGGGGGTAATGGGAGAAGGCCATGATGGGGGAGGTGGAGAGAAGGCATTGATGGGAGTGATGGAGAGACGTCAGTGATGGGGTGAAGGCAATGATGGGGAGAAGGGAGTGATGGGGTGAAGGCAATGATGGAGAGACGGCAGTGATGGGGTGAAGGGAGTGATGGGGTGATGGAGCAGGCAAGGATGGGGGTGATGGAGCACTCATTCAAAACCTATGGTGAGTTGAGTCAAAGCCCCGCCCCTGCCACACCTCCATCCCCGCCCTGCCGAGCCATGGAAGAATGGTCTTGCTTGAAACCGGTCCCTGGTGCAAAAAAGGTTGGGGACCACTGATTTAACCAATGTGGTCAGCACCATAAAGATAAAAATAAATGAGATTAATGTGATCAAAAACACTTTAAGGGATTTTCCACTTTCATAATTTTTTTGTGATGCACTCCAGCTGTTGCTTTCAAGTGTGTATGGATTTATTTATTTATTTTACTCAGCGCCATTAATTCCACAGTGTTTTACAAACATTATTATAAGGGCTCACAATCTAGAATCCCAATCAGTATGTCTATGGAATCTGGAAGGAATCTGGAGAACACAGAGGAAACCCAGGGGAACATAAAAACTCCTTACAGATGTTGTCCTTGATGGGACTTGAACTCAGGACCCTAGCGCTGCAAGACTGCAGTGCTAACCACTGAGCCACCATGCTGCCCATGGATGACCCTTCTTGTAATTTTTGGAAGGTTTTGCACTGTGCGCAGATGCTTTATGAGTGTAAAAGTACTACAACTTCACTTTCTTAATATTTGATTGAGGTACTACAGTTGGTGCTTCGAAGTCCCTGCTTCGATGACCCTGCTTCTAATTTTTGGCAGGTTTTGCAATGTGTGCAGAGCTTTCATGAGTGTATAAGTACCACAAATACACTTTGTTCATAATATTTGAATGAAACACTACAGTTGGTGCCTTCAAGAATGTATGGATGACCCTGTTTGTAATTTTTGGCAGGCTTTGCACTTAATGCATAGCTTTTGTCAGTCTAGAAGTACCATAACATAATATGTATGAGGCCTTCTTATATAATAATAATTATAATAATAATAATTTTATTTCTATAGCACCAATATATTCCGCAGCACTTTATTAGGTTTCAGAGGGGATTTGGAAAGACAGTAAAAGGCATCGAAGAATAACAATAATCACACAAATCAGCAAATACCAAGGGGAGTGAGGGCCCTGTTCACAAGCTTACAATTTATGAGGAAATAGGGGAGACAGGAAAGGTGGGCAGTAACAATTTCTTGTATTGTATGGTCCAGTCTTCAAGATAATAAATAGAGTATTAAGATAATGCTGCATAAACTGCTCACCAAAAAGTATGGGTATGGACACAGAGGGCTATTAAGGGCATGTAGAGTGTGTGAACATATGATACGATGTGGTTTTGAAGAAAATTTTGAATGGGAAAAACAAGGATAGTTAGATAAAACTGTTGAGGCAATAGCCAGTCTTTATGTCTAATACAGGGTGTATTTCAGTCCTTCTGAGTCCCTAATTTTTGGTACTTCTTGCTTCCTTCTTAAATTACACTGACTTTTTTTGGTTAAAAATTCAATTTTGGTCTACTTAAATTATTTTTTCTTTAAATTCTTTTTAAATTTTGCTTTATATACAAGTCAATATACAAGGAAAAATATTTATTGACATTTTTTTTCCTGTAAACTTCAATATCTCTGATTTTGAATGTTTTATTGTCACTCCTTAAAGAAGAGTAAAAGTGTGACATCATTGTTCTCAGCAGCAATCTGGAAGTCTAAGATGTTTCCAGTGGTCTTCCCCATGCTGTTCCCCTTCCATTCAGCACTTTTCCTATCCAATTAGACATTTTCATTTTTTTGTTCCCTCTCTTTTTTTCATTCTGCAAATTTCTTAAAGTTGCTTAATTTAAGACACAGACCGTCCTATGAGGTACTGCTGCTCACAGAGTGAATTGTGACTAATATTCTCTTGTTATGTTGTTCATCCTAGTTGGTGTCACAGTTCTTACCACTCAGAGCCGTTTTAGTAGTTTACATATAATGTGGTCATTTACATGGTAACATAGTTTATGTCACTATTAACCTCATTCTCATGGAAGACTGAGTCAGCCAATTGCCTCTAGCAATTTAACTTTATTGATATTGCCATCTAGTTTTGCCGCTATTTGACAGACAGCATA
The DNA here is from genome assembly GCF_039654945.1 of Dendrobates tinctorius. Classification (NCBI taxonomy): domain Eukaryota; kingdom Metazoa; phylum Chordata; class Amphibia; order Anura; family Dendrobatidae; genus Dendrobates; species Dendrobates tinctorius. Next base: position 9,606,026 of record NW_027361797.1, read on the forward strand.
GTAACTTTCTTTCTCCCCTGCTGGCTAAGGCAAAGTACTCTTGTTTCTTCTCAGGCCACAGGAATCACTTGGGAGCATTAGCTCAGAAGCAAACAGAGTCTAAAGTATACAAGTAAGTTTTAGTGTTAGCATAATGATGAGCTAGCTCCTCTGGGATTCATTTTCAAGGATCATAGAATTACTTCTAGATGAGGGTATGTTCTTTTGCCCAGTCCTTCTCATTGTCAGCAAAATTTCAAAATGCACCCATCGTCCTGGCCAAAAACAGTTGATATGTAATTCTACTGCTGTAAGAAAACCTTCTCCTTGACACTATTCTAAATATATAGTGTTTTTCCAAAAAGCAATGCACCCTTTTGCTGTTTATTTAAAACTAACTATTGAAAGAAGCTCCTGTTATTATTATGCTTTGCTTATATAGCTCTAACATATTCCGCAGCGCTTTACGTAAATTATCATCGCTGTCCCCATTGGGGCTCACAAATCTAGATTCCTTATCAGTATGTCTTTGGAATGTGGGAGGAAAAGAGACAACCTGGCGGAAACCGACGCAAACACGGGGAGCCTCCGTCAGTGTCCCGGTGGCTGCTGACCCGGCTGGCAGTCGGATTTGGCAGTGGGACAAGTGCCGGGGTACTGAGCAGGCGGGGACTCCAGCGTGCTATGGGGGCTAGGTGCCGGTGTCGCCGCTAGCTTATGCCCCCGGCACTTGCTATATTCATCTGTCCCAGTTCCACCACCACGCTCTGTCTTCTGGGTCCTCTGACTGTGATGTTCAGGTCAGAGGTCGCGATGACATAGTTAGTGCTTGTCCTCTGCCTGAACAATCACTGTAGAGAGCCGGCAACGCTGAGGAGCAGCGGTCAGAGACGGAGGTGAGTATGTAATTTTTTTAATTGCAGCAGCGGCAGCAGCAGCATGATAGGATTTAATCCTATCACTCGTGCAATTTATGAGCATTTTAAGGGGCCACCATTAACTACTGTGCAGCATTTTATGGGGCATGTTTTGTTATGGGGCCACCATTAACTACTGTGCAGCATTATATGGTGCATGTTTTATTTTGGAGCATGTTATGGGGCAACCATTAACTACTCTACAGCATTATATGGGGCATATTTTATTATGGAGCATGTTATGGGGCCATCATTAACCTTTGTGCAGCATTATATGGGGCATATTTTTGGATGGAGCATTATATGGGCCCATCATGAATTTTATGGAGCATTATATGGGCCCTACTGATGTCTCAATTAATTTTACTTTTATTCGTATCTATTTTTATTTTTGAAATTTACCAGTAGCTGCTGCATTTCCCACCCTAGGCTTATACTCGAGTCAATAAGTTTTCCCCATTTTTTGTGGCAAAATTAGTGGCCTCGGCTTATACTCAGGTCAGCTAATACTCGAGCATATATGGTACTTTAATTTATTGTGATACTGTGACATTAAGATAATGCAATTATGCAGATCAATTTTATTTGTTTATTCTATTTGTAAGTATTAAAAATTTAGAATAAAATTTGGAGTCTTACTCATGCAGTTGAAATGTGTCGACTGGGTCATGTCGACCATGAAAATTTTTTTATGTACGCACTATATTTTCTTTTGAAAAAGAAAAAGAAAAGAAAAATCCAGTCCTGTTGAGCAAGACTCCAATTCTTTCTATTGTCCTTGATGTGAGGCCAGGGCGAGGCCGGTGTCTGAGCCCCAGGTGGATAAGTATAGAGAAACTGGGTGAGCTGGAATCAAGTTTTTATTAAAAATATATAGATTTTATTTTTGCCTCAATAGATTCCTTTTAGTTTTTTATTTTTAAAGGAATCTTGTCACTTAATATACATTGCAATAGTGAAGTCAGGCTTTTGTTCTTGCTGCCGGGTTTGTGCAACATGAAATAAGTGACAGGTTCCCTTTAAACAATTATATAATCACATGTCTATATGTCAGAATTTAAAGTATGTTTTTGATTAAGTTTGAAGAGTAAGGGCATCACAATTACAACTACATTGCATATTTTTTCCCTTTGGTTTGTGAAAATATTGGCAAAACCTTGATTTAGTGATACCATGTAAAATAACCTATAACATCAATACAGGAGGTTTTTCTAAATTCAGCTAATTATGCCAGTGTCCACCTGTTAAGTGGTGGTCATTGTATTAGGTAACATATGTTCAAATGTAGAGAAAAATCTCCTGCTTATGGCATGTAAATGCCCTGGTGCAAGTGGTGATTGATAAAATAAAATAGGAAACTGAAAAATATTATGCTCAAAACATGTTGCTAAAGATAAGTGGTAAAGTGGAAATACAAATTTTACTGGAATGCTGAGTTTTACCATGTAATGCAAAACTTGAAGCCCTGCATCCTATATCTACTTTGCTATTTCCCTTACCAGCTTCTGAATTAGCCATGTGCCTTCTTGCTATTTTTACATTTTGAACCATAGGCGTCAGTTCTCTTTGATAGACAGGTACCCCAGAGCACTGTGTTAGTAGTAGTTTGATGGAACATACAGCTCTGGCAAAAATTAAGAGACCACTTCAAAATGTTCAGTTTGTCTGATTTTTCTCTTTATGGGTGTATTTTTGAGTAAAATGTAAATTGCGCTTTTATTCTATAAACTACTGACAACATGTCTTCAAATTTCCAAGCACTAAATGTTTTATTTATTTTCAGAAAATGAGAAATGGTCAAAATAACAAAAAAAATGCAGTGCTTCCAGACCTCAAATAATGCTAACAAAACAAGTTCATTATCATTTAGAAACAACAATACTAATGTTTTAACTCAGGAAGAGTTCAGAAATCAATATTTTGTGGAGTAACCATGATTTTTAATCACAGCTTTCATGCGTTTTGGCATGCTTTCCACCAGTCTTTCACACTACTTTTGGGTGACCTTATGCCACTCCTGGTACAAAAATTTATGAAGTTCTTTGTTTGATGGCTTGTGACTATCCATCTTCCTCTTGATTACATTCCAGAGGTTTTCAATGGGGTTCAGGTCTGGAGATTGGGTTGGCCATGATGGGGATTTGATGTGGTGGCCCTTCATTCATACATTGATTTACCTAACTGTGTGAAATGGCATATTGTCCTGCTGGAAAAAACAGTTGTCATGATCCAGTCTAGGTGTTGAGTCCTGTCTGCCCTTTTCCCAGGCTGATCATATCAAGGGTTAACTTTGCCTGGCCTCATTTTGGATTCAGGTTTGCTATTTCTTCCTGTTGCATCCTGCAGGCCACATCAGTTATATTTTCTGCCTACGGCATGAGTATCTGACTCTGGTAGTACCCTGATTTGTCCAACTGCTGTTGCTGACTTTGCCCGTGTCTGTCTGTCCCTCACTCACTGTCCCGTCTCAGTGTTTCCCTTTCATGTTTAGGACTCCCTGGTATCTGACTCGGCTTGGACCCTGACCAACTTTTTGTCTCTTGTCTTTGGCATATCTGCTCCTGACCGTTAATGACCCATTTGGCTTGCTTCTGACTCTGTGTTTGTTTATTCCTTTGGTACTGTGCTACAGACTATTGACTCAGCTTGTTTGACTATTCTGCTTCCACCTGCTGGCAGCCTCGTTGCTGCACGGCAGGTCTGCTCTTGCTGTGTGCAGCCCTCCTTCCACTCTATTGCCATCTAGTGGAGCTTGCATCTACCTGCATAGCAGTATTGTGATATCAGTCCTCAGAGTTGGGGAACATTGCTTGAGCAGAAGGAATCAATGTTTTTCCAGGATAACCTTGCATGTGGCTTGATTCATTCAACCTTTGCAAAGATTAACCTGCCCAATTCCAGCCTTGCTGAAGCATCCCCAGATCATCACTGATCTTCCACCAAATTTCATAGTGGCGCAAAAGACACTGTAGCTTGTATGCCTCTCCAGATCTCTGTCTAACCATTAGACGACCAGGTGTTGCGCAAAGCTGAAAATTAGACTCATCAGAGAAGATTACCTTACTACAGTCCTCTATGGTCCAATTCTTATTGTCTTTGGCCAAGTGCAGCCTGGCTCTCCTTTGCTTTTCATTGATGAAAGGCTTTTTTCTAGCTTTACATGACTTGAGCCCTGCCTCTAGGAGCCTGTTATGAACTGTTCTCACTGTGCATATCACCCCAGCTGCCATTTGCCATTCCTTTTGTAGATCACTTGATGTCATTCTGTGGTTGTTGAGTGATATTCGAATAAGATGATGGTCATCCTGGTCAGTTGAGTGTCGTTTTCGCCCTCTGCCGGTCTGTAGCTTTGCTGTCCCCAATGTCTGCTGCTTGACCTTGTTGTAATGGACTGCCGTCTTAGGAATTTTAAGGATGGAGGCAACATGATGCTCACTGTATCCCTCTGCTAGTAAATCCAGAATTGAGCCCTTCTTTTCCTCACTCAAGACTTTTCTTTTCAAGTAATTTGTCATGGTTAAAAGTTATTTTTTCTTTCCTATTACTTTTGGGATATTACTAGCACTTGTTTTGCCATCCAGTTTGTCCTATTGCAAGAGGGTTGTGAACACCACAGCAGGATTTTTTATACTTTCCTTCGTTAAATAAGATTTGGCTCAGGTGATCAGTCACCTAATCAGAAGCACATAAAGTAGAATGAGGTGTACTCTGGTTGGAATTCAGCTGACACTGGAATGGAAAGGCTGTCAGACATGTAGAGAAGCTGATTTTTATAAAACTGTGCAGTGGTCTCCTAATTTTTCGCAGAGCTGTATATAAAGTCATGGCCGAAATGTTGGCACCCTTAAAATTGCTCCAGAAAATGAAGTATTTCTCCCTGATAAAAACTGCTGTTACACTTGTTTGGTTACACACATTAATTTTCTTTGTGTGTAATGGAATAACCCAAAAAATCCATAGGAAAAAATGGAAAATTGGACATAGTTTCACAAAAAAACCAAAACTGCGTCAGACAAAATTGTTGGCACCATTCAAAAAATGTGAGTAAGCAACTTTATTTCAATCATGTGAGGCTCATTCAACCTCACTTGCAATCACACCTGAAACCAGATAAAAAGGGGAGAAGTTGACTTATTCTTTGCATTTCGAGTCTATGTGTGCTACACTAAGCATGGAGAACAGGAAGAAGGAGAAGAGATCTTCCAACAGGACAATGACTCCAAACGTATTTCAAGAAGCATCCATAAATGGATGGAAACAAAGTGCTGGACAGTTTTGAACTGACCAGCAATGAGTCTGGATCTAAATCCCATTGAACATCTATGGAGGGATCTTAAACTTGCTGTTGGGCAAGGACACCATTCAAATATGAGAGAGTTGGAGCAGTTTGCAAAAGAAGAGTGGTCCAGAATTCCAGTTGAGAGGTGTAAGAAGCTTGTTGATGTTTATATGAAGCGATTGATTGTAGTTATTTATTCCAAATGGTGTTGCAGTGTTATTCCAATAGTGTTGGTGTTGTGCTGAAAAATTACAAGTATGATAAAAGTGGGTTCTAAATGCCCTATAAGACTCGTGCCCTGTAAAAAAAATAATTTTATAGCCTACTAATGGAAAGAATACCAGAGTCACACAGCCATATATAAAATTGCAATTTTGGGGTTCTTTGCCTTGCAGTGACTGCAACATTTGTGGTTATGTTGAACGCAACTCGACTTTTTCAAATCCTGTTGATCCTTCTGTACATAGCCTTGGGGATTACATCAATTGTAAAACGTCATTGATGCCCTGCCCTGAATTTTACTTTGGACAAACCACACAGGAACTCCACAGGCGCACACAACAGCATATCTCTAACATCAACATGGCCAGACAAGATCTGGCCAAGAGTAAAACTTTTTCTTCAGTTGCCTTACATTTTCTTCAGATGCATGCGGGCAACACCAGTGGTTTGCGGGTTGTTGGACTGCAAAAAATTCCATGCAGTATACGCAAGAGTGATCGTCAAGGCAAATTACTTAGATTGGAATCCAGGTGGATTTATGAACTCAACTCTGTTTCTCCAATGGGCTTAATTGAAGGTCTATTATTTACAGGTTTTCTCATGCATTAGTTTAGTGATATTTTTAATAAATACGTATCTGACATGCAATCTATTTCTCACCTTTACATTGGCATCTCTTGTCGTGTTTACTTGCATTTCATTTCGATTTTATTTCCTTTAATATTTTCTTATTTTGTTTATATTTGATTTTCCATATTTTATTTTTATTATTTTTTTCTTCTCATTTGTTATATCATTTATCCATTTCTTATATATTTTTCATGATTTTTGTTCAATCTTTATTTTTCATCTTCATTTCCCTTCATTCACTAAATACTATCTCATCGTACTTGGTGAATTTTGGAACTGTGTGATTCATGTTTTGCCCTGTCCCCAGCTGTCCACCTCATTGAAAACTGTTTGCACTCTTTTGTATTATACTTACCTTTTTTCAGATATTTTGGGGTAGGATGCATATACTCCTGGGTTTCTTTTCTGCGCATTCTCATTGCTTGCTTTTCTTAAAGATTGGCTACATTGTGTCACTGCTCTTCTTTTTATATTTTTATTCCCAGCTTCCGGTAGCTGGAAAACATATGCTCACTTCCGGCATCCTGTGACATGCATTCATTTTGCTGGTTGCATTGAGGCTACATCTGTACCCTCAACTTCCAATAGCTGGAACGCTCAAACTTATTTCCGGCATCCTTTGACGTGCATTCATTTTTCTTGCGATCGCGCAACTTCCGGTACTTGGTACGCAGACTCTCATCTCCGGGATCTATGACATGCAATAAATCCTTTTGTGCATGCACCATGTCTGTATTTGTTCCGGTAGATGCCCAAAGGACGCCACCCTCAGGTGTTGGCATAGAGTGGGACATCAGTAAGTGCACTTACTCAGGTTATTAAACCAGACATGACAGACTTGACGTTGACTTCCCCTGACAAAGTTACTGGCAGTAGCAACACACGTTAGGTCTGGCAGACACAATTTGACTCCATATTGTGATAAATATGTCCTCCTAATATGTGAACTCTTTTGACTTATTCTTTGCAATTTTATATATGGCTGTGCTGCTCTGGTGTTCTTTCCATTAGTAGGCTATATATATATATTTTTTTTTTACAGGGCACGGGTCTTATAGTGCATTTAGCACCCGCTTTATGATGTCACTGCATGACTAGTATCATACTTGTAATTTTGTTACATATAGTGACATAATAAAATGGCATCTTTTGCAGCCTTACACATGGCTGTGTTGCTTTGTGTTTTTTTTCATTAGTGGTTTACATCCTCTCATAAAGGGTAGCCTCTCTAGTGCACTTTATGCTCTTTCTGTGACGTCACTGTAGGATTAGTATTTTACTTATAATTTTTTCTGTCATTTATAGTGACTTGACAGTCACATTATTTGGTCATTATCTCATATTAAAGTTCACATAAATTTTTTATGTTTACTGCATTTGTCCTGTTATTTATCCAGGTCTCATTCCCTGATTTTTGCTTGATTGATTATCCTTTAATCACCTCGGGTATTTACCTCATTGTGTCTATGTACAGTGGGGCAAAAAAGTATTTAGTCAGTCAGCAATAGTGCAAGTTCCACCACTTAAAAAGATGAGAGGCGTCTGTAATTTACATCATAGGTAGACCTCAACTATGGGAGACAAACTGAGAAAAAAAAATCCAGAAAATCACATTGTCTGTTTTTTTTTCATTTTATTTGCATATTATGGTGGAAAATAAGTATTTGGTCAGAAACAAAATTTCATCTCAATACTTTGTGATATATCCTTTGTTGGCAATGACAGAGGTCAAACGTTTTCTGTAAGTCTTCACAAGGTTGCCACACACTGTTGTTGGTATGTTGGCCCATTCCTCCATGCAGATCTCCTCTAGAGCAGTGATGTTTTTGGCTTTTCGCTTGGCAACACGGACTTTCAACTCCCTCCAAAGGTTTTCTATAGGGTTGAGATCTGGAGACTGGCTAGGCCACTCCAGGACCTTGAAATGCTTCTTACGAAGCCACTCCTTCGTTGCCCTGGCAGTGTGCTTTGGATCATTGTCATGTTGAAAGACCCAGCCACGTTTCATATTCAATGCCCTTGCTGATGGAAGGAGGTTTGCACTCAAAATCTCACGATACATGGCCCCATTCATTCTTTCATGTACCCGGATCAGTCGTCCTGGCCCCTTTGCAGAGAAACAGCCCCAAAGCATGATGTTTCCACCACCATGCTTTACAGAAGGTATGGTGTTTGATGGATGCAACTCAGTATTCTTTTTCCTCCAAACACGACAAGTTGTGTTTCTACCAAACAGTTCCAGTTTGGTTTCATCAGACCATAGGACATTCTCCCAAAACTCCTCTGGATCATCCAAATGCTCTCTAGCAAACTTCAGACGGGCCCGGACATGTACAGGCTTAAGCAGTGGGACACGTCTGGCACTGCAGGATCTGAGTCCATGGTGGCGTAGTGTGTTACTTATGGTAGGCCTTGTTACATTGGTCCCAGCTCTCTGCAGTTCATTCACTAGGTCCCCCCGCGTGGTTCTGGGATTTTTGCTCACCGTTCTTGTGATCATTCTGACCCCACGGGGTGGGATTTTGCGTGGAGCACCAGATCGAGGGAGATTATCAGTGGTCTTGTATGTCTTCCATTTTCTAATTATTGCTCCCACAGTTGATTTCTTCACTCCAAGCTGGTTGGCTATTGCAGATTCAGTCTTCCCAGCCTGGTGCAGGGCTACAATTTTGTTTCTGGTGTCCTTTGACAGCTCTTTGGTCTTCACCATAGTGGAGTTTGGAGTCAGACTGTTTGAGGGTGTGCACAGGTGTCTTTTTATACTGATAACAAGTTTAAACAGGTGCCATTACTACAGGTAATGAGTGGAGGAAAGAGGAGACTCTTAAAGAAGAAGTTACAGGTCTGTGAGAGCCAGAAATCTTGATTGCTTGTTTCTGACCAAATACTTATTTTCCACCATAATATGCAAATAAAATGAAAAAAAAACAGACAATGTGATTTTCTGGATTTTTTTTTCTCAGTTTGTCTCCCATAGTTGAGGTCTACCTATGATGTAAATTACAGACGCCTCTCATCTTTTTAAGTGGTGGAACTTGCACTATTGCTGACTGACTAAATACTTTTTTGCCCCACTGTATACTTCTACAATCATTTATTTGGTTGTATGTTTTTAAAGGCTTTTAATGTGTTTTTGGCACTTATGTTTCTAATAAAGACTTGTTATTTTAATGATTTTGGTGTGTGTGCATAGTTCTTTGCACTATCTTTTCTTTTTTAACCTCAGCTTGAAGTCACAAACAGATGGTCGGACAGTCTCCTCAAGGATTTTTTGGTAGACAGCAGAATTCATGGTTCCATTTACCTCAGCAAGTCTTCCAGGTCCTGAAGCAGCAAAACACTGAAAGACCATCACACTACTACTACCACCATATTTTACTGTTGGTATGATGTTCATTTTCTGAAATGCTGTGTTACTTCTACGTCAGATGTAATGGGACATACACCTTCCAAAAAATTAAACTTTTGTCTCTTCAGTCCATAGAGTATTCTCCCAAAATTCTTGGGGTTCATCAAGATGTTTTCTGGGAAAACTGAGAAAAGACTTCATGTTCTTATTGCTCAGCAGTGGTTTTCATCTTCAAACTCTGCCATGCAGGCCATTTTTGCCGAGTCTCTTTCTTATGGTGGAGTCATGAACATTGACCTTAACTGAGGCAAGTGAGGCATGCAGTTCTTTGGATGTCATTGTGGGGTCTTTTGTGACCTCTTGGATGAGTCGTTTCTGTGCTCTTGGGGTAATTTTGGTCAGCCAGCAACTCCAGGGAAGGTTCACCACTGTTCCATGTTTTCACCATTTGTGGATAAAGGCTCTCTTTGTGGTTCACTTGAGTCCCAAAGCTTTAGAAATGGCTTTACAACCTTTTCCAGACTGATGGATCTCACTTGCAAAATTCCTCTTTTGTTCAAGAATTTATTTGGATCACAGTATGATCTAGCTTTTGATGAACTTTGGCTCTACTTAACTTGATTGAGAACAGGTGCAGACAGTAATCAAGCCTTGGTGTGGCTAGGGAATGTAAACTCCACTTCCCAAAGATGTGATGAACCACAGTTAATTTATGTTTAAGTGAGGGAGGGTCGATCACTTTTTCACACAGCGCCCTGTAGATTTGGATTTCTTTTTCCCTTAACAATAAATAACTTCTTTTAAAAGCTGCATTTTGTGTTTACTTGTGTTATCTTTGTCGAATATTTAAATTTGTTTGGTGATCTGAAACATTTAAGTATGAAAACATGCAAAAGAATAGAAAATCAGGAAGGGGCAAACACTTTTTCACAAAACTACATTTTTCAAAAGTTCCAGGTCTATAGCACTGTAGCTGACTGGTAAGATAAAACCGAAACTTTTTGGCAAGTCACATAACCTCTATTTTCACAGATGCAAAAAATAGGCATACACCTACTGTGAAACATGGAGGAGGCTCATTTATGAGGCTGCTTTGCTACATCTGGCACAGGGTGTCTTGAATCCATGTACGGTACAATGAAATCTCAAGTGTATCAAAGCATTCTGGAGTGAAGTATGTTTCTCAGTGTCAGAAAGCTTGTTCTGAGTTTCAGATCATGTATCCTCCAACAGGTTAATGACCCAAAACACATAGCTAAAAATATCCAATAATGGCTAACAGCAAAGCATTAGACTATTCTGAGGCGAGTTCTTTGAGCCCGAGCTAAATCCTATTGAACATCTGTGCAAGGAGCTGAAACATGCAGTCTGGAGAAGACACCCTTCAAATCTGAGATGACAGGCGTCGCATTGAGAATTACAGAATTTGTTTGCTTGCAGTGGTTTTTTGAAAAGGTTGTGCAACAAAATATTTAGTTAAGGATATTGTTATTTTTGTCCAGGCTATTTTCATTAGTTTGGCTTTATTTAATTTTCTGTTGAACCACAATTCAAAAGCATTACCTGATTTTCATTAACTGATATTCAGTAAATTTAAATTGAAAATTACTTTTGACTTTTTGAAGCTATTTTAGTGACCATTGTGGGTTTATCTTTTTATTATTATTATTATTATTATTATTATTATTATTATTATTATTATTATTTTCCCTATGACTTAAAGGCACAAACAAAAAATACTAGGTTGTTAGGTATGTAAGTACATACCCGGAATGAAAAGAGGTTTGTTTCAGACTTGTAACACAATTCAAACTGAAATGCAAAAATACATCTGAATGGGTCCATAATATAAATCTTGATAAAGACAGCAAAGTGTAATGATATCACATTTTTGCAGTTTTGTTTCTTTGCAGTAGTGCTGAATAGTTAAGCAATAAGACCCATATACTAAAGTGAATTTGCTGAACATTTCCTTGGTTAGACATTTGAGAGCAGTTGACTATTTTATTTATTTTTTTTCTTTTTCAAACTATAAGACTGTAAGGTTTTGTAATGTAAAATACAGCTTAGAAGAAATATTTTTTCTTTAACCCTTTTACAACCTTTGATGTAAATGTATGTCAAAAATCGTGTCTCTACCTCTGATGTGAGCTCGCACACTGAGTCCGCATTTTTCCTGGCAAATGATAGTTAAATTAACCAACCATCGTGTTGTCTCTAAGAGCTGAGAGTGGATGCTGGAATAAAGCATTCACCTTTGTCTTGGCTGCAATGATATCCAGATATTGGTCTGGAGACCACATGGGCAACACCATAAAGAGGCCTTCCCAAGAGAACATCACATTGGTCCTATTCCCAATACTATACTCAGAGGTGCCATAATGTGCAATAGGCATATTGCCATAGTCTTCATTCTACGTATACTAAATACACCAAAAGCACAGCGCTACATTGATTGGTTGTGAAGTTAGTGTTATGTTTTTAAATGTGCTATCATGACCTTTAGCGTCTCTGGACTTGTCTTTCACCAAGCTCGTCTGGCATGTCATTGGTAGGCAATTGCAAAGAGAGCTGCCAGTTTATTGTCCTTTGGTAGATATGAACTTTTACAACATGACAATAATCTAAAATACACATTGTTGGCCACGCTTGCATTTCTGAAGAAGAACAGGTTTAACCCCTTTCTGACATCCGACGTTCTATTCCATCCATGTGACCTGGCACAATTTGACCATGGACTTAGAGACTCACAGCTGACACCCGACACTAGGTGCCAGGAGTGGTCACAGACTGCTCCCAGCAGTTTAACCTCAGAAATACTGCAATCAAACAAGATTGCAGCATTCGGGGAGCCGGCGCAGGGCTGACAGCCCCTCTGCTTTTGGATCGGAGACTCCGCGGTGTGACGCGTGGTCCCGATCGTTGCCATGGTGAGCGGATGTTGTCATGATGACATCCGGCTCACCAGAGCTAGGAAACTTGGGAAACTTGTTGATCATGCGCGCAGTGCATGATCAGCAAGTCTCCATGTGTCAGTGCAGAGCTGACAGCTTCTATGGTATATAGATACTGCTTCATCTGCATACTATAGAAGCGATCAGCATGCAAAAAAATGATTGTCCTATAGTGAGACCAAGTGTAAAGGTTAGAAAAAAGTTAAAAAAAATTAAAAAATCAAAAATAATGAAAGAAAATCAATATATATTCTATCACTTATTACAGCAAATATTTGAATGAAAAAAAATTGAAACAATAAAAGTACACATATTTGGTATCACCGCATCCACAATGATCCATCCTATAAAACTTTCTCACTAGTTAACCCCTTTAGTGAACACCATTAAAAAAAAACAAACAAGGCAAAAAACAATGCTTTATTATCAAACCACCAAAAAAAAAGTGGAATAACACGCGATCAAAAAGATGGATATAAAAAATGGTACCTCTGAAAACGTCATCTTGTCCCACAAAAAAATGAGCTGCCATACAGCTGCATCAGTGGAAAAATAAAAAAGTTATAGCTCTCAGAATAAAGCGATGTAAAAATAATTATTTTTTCTATAAAATAGTTTTCATTATATAAAAGCGCCAGAACATAAAAAAAATAAAAGAGGTATCTCTGTAATCGTACTGATCCAAAGAATAAAACTGCTTTATCAATTTTACCACACATGGAACGGTATAAACGCCCTCCGCAAAAAGAAATTCATGAATTGCTGGTCTTTGCTCTTTCTGTCTCACAAAAATTGGAATAGAAAGCGATCAAAAAATGTCATGTGACCGAAAATGGTACCAATAAAAACTTCAGCTCGTCCCACAAAAAACAAGCCCTCAAATGACTCTGTGGGCCTAAATATAGAAAAATCATAGCTCTCAAAATGTGGTGATGCAAAAACTATTTTTTGCAATAAAAAGCATCTTTTAGAGTGTGACAGCTGCCAAACATAAAAACCCGCTATAAGGCCTCTTTCACCCGCCCTAATATTTCTGGTACCGAAGATGTCAGTAACCATGTATAACACTTACGGCACACATGTGGCATGTGTGCCACATCAGTACCACAAGGATGGGTGACAGGGAAGAAGTGTTACAGTAAGCGCTGTTCCCTGGTGCCAGGTGCTGAACACAGCTCTCAACATTCTCCCTTGCTCTGGCAGCGATCGGCGTGAGCAGGCGAGAATGATGAGAGTTACATTTAAGTAATAAAAGAGACAGCAGGCATCGGCTGATGGGACTATTACTCCCATCAGCCTACCCCTGCTGCTAATAACATTGTCAGCAGGAGCGGTGGATGGGAGTATTCATCTGCAGCTCCTGCGCTGTAAATAAATATGGTAATTAAAAAAAACAGAGTGAGTTCCCCCTATTTTTGATAACCAGCCAGACAAAACTCACAGCTGGGGGCTGCAACCCACAGCTGTCAGATTCAGAAAGGCTGGTTATCAAGAATAGAGGGGTCCCCACACTGTTTTTTTAATTATTTAAATAAATAATTTTTAAAAATGGCATGAGGTGCCCCCTATTTTTGACAACCAGCCTGTCATGATCCAGTGTTGGATCTGGCGGTATTAAAAGCACAAAGTGAACTTTTTTTACTTTGGTTAAGTTCAAAGGTGTTTTGACTGTCCCCAGTGGTGGTTGTGGTATTGCACCTTAGGTTAGGTTGCACTTAATTATGGTTCAGGTGTGACACTCTATAAATGGGTCTCAGGGTGTTCACTCACTGCTGGTGATATTTCTTGCTGAGTTGTTGGAGAGCCTGGTGGAAGGATGGAGCTGGATAGGAGTCCTGCGCAGTCAGCCAGAGAGAACGAGTGCCAGCTAATGGTGTCTGCAGGAAGGACTGGCATGGCCTGGTGGAGTCGCAGTTTATGGTGTCGGCGGGAAGTGCGGGCATGGCTTAGAGGAGTGGCGACTAGGAAGAGAGTTGCACTCAGCATGCTCGACTTGGTTGCTGAGAACTGGACTCGAGCATGCTTGGATTCTTGGCAGAGGCTGGACTCCTCTTGGGACTCTGTGTACTGGACTGCTGCAAGTGGTGATGGACTCTGCTCCCAGGCTGCACGATGGTGACGGATCCAGTTATGGTGATGGATCAGGGTGGAGGAGAAGATGCACACAGGTGGTGGGCTCTGTTGCTAGGAGCACACGCAACAGAGCAAAGCTAAGTGGTGTTTCCCCTGTATTGTCTCTTTCCTCATGTGTGTTGTTAGTGCAGTGGTGGGATTAGTCTCCGCACCGACCTATTCCCTAGTGAGGGTTTAGGGTCAGGGCGAGCAAGGGGTTAAGGTTTGCGTGCGGCGACAGGTGCGGAGCCTGTATAGGGAACGTAAGGAGTGCAGGGACACTGGCTCAGGGGAGCTTAGGAGGTCTCCACGTCCCCCATTCCCTATCGCAGGGCCCACCATTGTTAAAGTTACCCAGGTTCCCCCCTTATTATTTAAATACGCCTTACTGGAGGCGGTGTTTCCAGATATATATGCATAACGTGTAATACCTAAGTTCGCCAGGTGGAGGCGGCGTATCCACCTGCACGTTCTTTTATTTAAATTCGCCCCACTGGAGGCGGTGTATCCAGGGTCACGTGTGTTATGGGTTCGCCTTGCGGCATCATCTGCGACCTGACACACGTGATCATGACACAGCCATGCTACAGCAGACAACTGGGGGCTGGTATTCTCAGGCTGGTAGGGGGCCATAGATATTGCCCCCCCAGCCTAAAAATAGCAGCCCACAGCTGCCCAGAAAAGGCACATATATTTGATGCGCCTTTTTTGGCACTTTGCCCTGCTCTTTCCTCTTGCCCTGTAGAGGTGGCAAGTGTGGTAATATTTGTGGGGTTGATGTCACCTTTCAGGTGACATCAAGCCCATGGCTTAGTAGTGCAGAGCCGTCTATAAGACACCCCCATTACTAATCCTATAGTTGTATATACAGTAGTTGTATTGTAAATAAGCATAGACACCCAGATTAAATTCCTTTATTTGAAAAAAATGACACAGACTCCTTTATTAATCTCAATTAAACCATACTTACAACCACGCCTAATCCAAGCAAAGCCCATGATATCCTGTAATGGGTCTAGCTCTGCTACATCTAGATGGCAGGCTCCATGGTTGCCTGTGCTCAGTGTCTGCCTGTGAACTGCTATTCCCTGTCTGAGGGCACCGTGAGCATGAGAAAGTTCTCCTGCTCGCGATGCCATCAGATGGGTCCTGTGAGTTCACGGCCTTTGAACTCACTTCATCTATGTGATGTCAGCACGAGCACCGTAGGAAACTACGGTGACCAGAATGAGATTGTAAACTGGATATCACAGACATGGATTTATGCGGCAGTATGGCTTATCTTCACTTCGGATAGGTGATAGATATGGTTGTTAGTGATGAGTGAACGTGCTTGCCACTACTTGTTACTCGCCGAGTATCACTGTGCTCGGTGTACTCCGTGAGCACCGAGTATTTCCGGGATTACTCGGCAGGAACTCGGGTCTCCACCCTGCGTTTTTGGCAGACTTTAGAGACCCAATCACACTGCAGGGATTGTCTGCAAGGCCAGTTTTGCCTGTGCTTGTTATCAGAAAAAGAAGAGACACCACATTATTTTTCTATCTTATTTATTTACAGCACAGGCGCTGGCTGCTGAATACTCCCATCATTGGTGGCTGCTCATACTGGTATCAGTGATAGCAGTTGTAGGTTGATGGGAGTAATACTCTCTCATCAGCTGACGCCTTTGACTGTTGTTAAACCAGTCACAGCTGACAGCGTGTGAACTGCAGCTTTCTGACCGGCTGTAATAATCTTACTCCAGATCAGAGCCTGTGTTTGTTATGCTTTCATGCAGATGGAAGCAAGGCAAACAATGGATGTTCGGGCCCCTCATTCATCTCAATCGGGTCCGGGTTTGTGTATAGCTTGGGTACCCAAACCAAACTTTTTTTAGATGTTTGGCGGAACCCGCCAGACCCGAACAGCCATGGGTTCTCCCATCACTACTGCCCACATTTCATGATTATTTGAGTTGTGTGTAGAGATAAAACAAATTTTATCAGCAAATGACATATCTTTTTTCCCTGCTTGATGTAAAAGATCAAACCTTTTTGAAAATGTATCTCTATGGTAACATCTCTTTATTGTCTTATCACTGAATCCTCTTTGAAAACATTACCTTCAAATCATTTGCCTGTCATTCAAAATCAGAGTTTGTAGAGCAAATTATCCTCTTGCAAGAAACTGTCCTATTTAGATACCATTAATCAAATTTCTTGGATGAGAAGTTTGATGTGTAGCAACGCATTTGGGAGGTAGGCTTCCTGAACACATCTGCTTGAATGAAATCATAATCAGCCATGTTAAGAAGAATATCCAGAAAGTCCATATTGGACCTTCTTGCTTTGTATGTTAACTACAGATTAAAGATTATTGGTATTTTAAAAGAACATAAATATCTGTAATTAATCCAACGAACCGTGCCAAAGAAATGTAATATAATCAATGTAATGATTCCAGGACAGGACCTTGCCATAGAGGTATTAGATTAGATGTAAATATATATCTATATCAAAAAGCCCCAGGAAAAGGTTGGCATATAAGGGTGTACATGCAGCCCCCAGAGCTATTTCATGGAGTTGTAGGTAGAAAGAATTGCCAAAAAGAAGAAAAGTTATGGGTCAGAACAAAATTAAATAATGTTGCAGTGAGGTCACGTACCTCCTTTGTATCTGTTGCACTAAGTTTCCTTGGCTGACCAATGTGACTATGATCCTCAACAGCTTCTTGGTGCTTCTTGAAAATAGCTTAAACAAGACATCTTGAAGTCCCAGTCTGACTTGAAATTTCTGCCTGAGAGAGACTTTGCTGATACAGTATAACTAGCTTGTCTTGTTGCTCTGCTCAGTCTTGCCATGGTATATGTCCTGTGACATGTAACTGTCTTCTACAACTTCACTTTTGTAGCTAAGGTTGACTGTTTCTCACCTAGTTTTAAGCCTCTTATACAGCTTTTTCTGTTTAAAGGGAATATGTCAGCAGGTTTTTGTTACCTTATAAAATAGCAGCATAATGTAGGCAAATAATCTTCGAATCCAATGATTTATCACTTAATGTAATACCCATTGCTGGCACCCCACCTGGTTCCCCTTTTCCTTCTCTGCGTGAATACCATGCTCCACAGCTGTATCTTTGTGCTACTTTGCCTTCCTTTCCTCTGCATGCTGCACAGGTTTTCAGGGCCACATCTAGTGTGTGGGCTCCCCTGCTTCTAAGGGTGCCTGTAAAGATGCCCCAAGCCAATAGCTGGGAGGCATCTTGTATAAAGGCACCCTTACCAATAGGGAGGAGCCTAAGCAAACCCTATGGTTTCATTACTAGTAGTGTGTGTGCAGCTGTGTGTTGCCAGGTCCCCCTCTGCCTATTATAGTTACAGTGGCATGTAAAAGTTCAGGTACCCCTGGTTGAAATTATTGTTATTGTGAACTGTTAAGCAAGTTGAAGATAAATTGATCTTTAAAATGGGCTAACTTTAAATATTACACATTTCCTATGTATTTTAGGTAAATACTGCACAAAGAAATAAAAGGAACACAAACAGCCTGTTGCAAATGGAATAGTGTTCCCTTTATTTTTTTGAGCAGTATATATAGTCATTTTTTTACATTTTAAAATTTCAAAAAGAAAAATGGGCTGATGCAAACATTTGGTCTCGCTTGGAGATTTGTGTGCTCAGATAGCTTTGATAAAGATTTCAGACTTTAATTAGACTGATAGGTTTATTGCATGTTCACTATGATATTAAGGAAAGGCCAGGTGATGCAAATTTCCCAGCTTTTTAAAAACGCAGTCTCCTCTAGTCTTGTGCTAAAAACTGCAGCCATGGGTTCTTCTAAGCAGCTGACTAGCACTGTGAAAATGAAAATAGTGGAGGATCAAAAAGCATAAGAAGGCTATAAGAAGACAGTAAAGCATTTTTCAAGTTGTCCTTTTCTCAATTCAAAATGTAAGAAATAGCAGTTAACAGGAAGGGAAGAATGGAGGTCAAGATAAGGTCTAGAAGACCAAGCAAAATGTCAGTGAGTGCTGCTCATAGGATTTCTAGAGAGGCAAATCAGAACCCCCACTTGACTTCAAAAAACCTTCTGGAAGATTTAGCTGATTTTGGAGTTGTGGTACATTGTTCTACTGTTCAGAGCCACCTGCACAATATGGCCTTCATGAAACAGTCATCTTAATAAAATCTCTCCTGTATCCTTACCATATAGTTCATAGTCAGAAATATGCAAAAGAACATCTAAACAAGCCTGTTGCATTTTGGAAACAAGTACTGTGGACCGATGAGGTCAAAATGCAACTCTTTGGCCACAACAATCAATGGTATTGTCACGTCGCCATCAGACACAGGGACTGCTGTTCCTGCCTCGGCCACTGGGAGGCGCCGGACTGTCACGTCGCTGTCAGATACAGGGACAGTTGTTCCTGCCTCGGCCACTGGGAGGCGCCGGACTGTCACGTCGCCGTCAGATGCAGGGACTGCTGTTCCGGTCTCAACCACTGGGATGTGCCGGACGGTCACGTCGCCGTCAGACTCGGGGACGGCTGTTCCTGCCTCGGTCACTAGGAGGCGCCATGGTTTCCCTGTGGGTGGTGGTGACAGAGAAGGGGATCCTGCGCAGGCATCTGGTGGGCGCAGGCTCCACTCCTCTGTCAGTCATGAAAGGGTTGGTGCATCACCACCTGGCCTGGTCCTGGAGGCGGTCCAAATGACATCATCAGACTGTGAACCTGTGAGGGATAGCCTGATCCTTCAAATACCTTGGGGCCTTTCTTGCAGCCCGCCAGATATAGTCTTGGTTTCCCCAGTGTGCTAGTTTTTTATTTGCTATCTTTGATTCTGACATTTGCCTGGATTTCTGACTCTGCTCATGCCTGATGATTTTGTACCTCTGCCGCTCTCCTGGTTTACGACTCTGACCTTGGCCTGGTTTTTGACGCTGTGACTGCCTAACGATTTTGTACCTCTGCCTCCCTCCCGGTTTATGACTCTGACCTTGGCCTGGATTTGACTCTGCTACCGTCTGCTATTTTTGTACCTCTGCTGCCCACCTGGTTTAGACTTGGATTCCTGACTACGCTTTTGGTCCCGTTTTTTAACCCCTTTCTGGCGACTGTCCAGCTCTGGTCCTCTGCTCTTATTCAGACATCTACCTCCTTGGCTCTGCTGTAAATCCAGATCCCTGTATAGGGGTAAAGGGTATTGGGGTTGCTCGGGGTGCTGTCTTACAGCAGCCCAGACTTGCAGATGGACGTCATAGGTATGTGTGGGAAAAAAAGGGCACAGAATTTCCTCAATACACAACATTTTGGGTTATAGTTAAATTAGTGACAAAATGTACAATTAGTAGAGAATGTTTGAACTTGATGGACCTAAGTTTTTTTAACCTATCTAACTAACTAAATATAACATCTTGCCAAACACTAAGCTTGGAAGTGGATCAATCATGCTTTGGGGTCGAGTTGCAGTCAATGGCACAGGGAACATTTCATGGGTAGACGGAAGAATGAATGCATTGAAATTTCAACAAATTTTTGATACAAACCTAACACAATCTGTAAAAAAGCTGAATTTGAATAGATGATGGCTTCTACAAATGGATAATGATCCTAAACACATATCAAAATCCACCATAGATTACCTCAAAAAGCGTAAGCTGAATGTTTTACAATGGCCCTCACAGTTCCGTGATCTGAACATCATTGAAAATCTGTGTCTTGACCTCAAAATAACAGTGCATGCAAGATGACCGATTAATGTCACATAACAGGAAGGCTTTTCCAAGGAAGAATAGATGAAAATCCCACAAACAAGATGTGATAGACTCTTGGCTGGCTACAACAAACCATTACAAGCTGTGATAATTGTAAAAGGGGTCCTACTAGGTACTAAACTTGCAGGGTGCCCAAACTTTTGCATGTACACATTTTCCTTATTTTTTAATTTTTAGAATGTAAAAAATGGCTATATTTTTTGTTGCGTAAAATACAAATGAAATGTGTCATCTTTAACTTTAGGTCTTTTAGAGATCATTTCTTCTACGTCTTGCTTAACTGTTCGCAGTAGCAGTAATTTTGACCAGAGGGGCCCAAACATTTACATGCCACTGTATTTTCTTATCCAGTATCATTCCTGCTGTCTTTTGTTGTTTATACATGACCTTGAAGCTGCTCCGACTGTACCTGAACTGTTTCCCAAGACCCGTGTGTCTGAACGAGAGCCTATTACTGAATTCAATGTTGTCTGGACTGTCTATCAAGTCACCGAATCGTTCCTGTCAGTGACTCCACTCCCCGTCCAGAAAAAGTGACTCCTCGGGTCAGCCGCTTCAGTTCCAGGGACTGCCTAGGAGTGGTTCTTGGTGTATACCTGCAGCTCAAGCCTGACTCCACCATCAGAAGCTCAAGTGAACACCAGGTAGCCTCTTAGCTACACCCCTCATAGGCATTAGACCGTGTGATATAACAACTGCAAGTCATTATTGGTAGGTCTGTTCTCTGGTCTACGCTAAAATTGTTTGAATTCACCAAGATCTGTGAATTTCATTGAAACTCAACTCAAAATGAATTCGCCGGAGGTCATTTCTGATATTAGGTATATGTTAAAAATTTCACATTTTTAAAAGTTAGATACTTACTTTAAAGTTGATTTTTTCTTTATGCAACTTTTCAAAATTATTTAGAATAAAAAAAGTTTTGCTTTTTTTCTGCAAGCATATCACTTTTCGCCAAAGTAATAAATTCCAAAAGAAAATGTTAATTTTTTTTTTATTATCACTGTTAAGGCTATACATTACATATTATGAAAATAAGTTCACACACCAGTCAGCTTTCTAAATGTACAAGATTAAACGTAGATATTATCCTTGATGAATGTGCTAATTACATCTCGATAGGGCTATCAAAGATTTTCAATAGGGCATAACTATAAAACAAGAAACTCCACTTTGCAAGCACATTTAGCACTGTCAAGAGTTTGATGATAACATTTATATTTGTGATAAATCAACTAAGTTCCGGATTTCAAAACAACATTATTAACATTTCTAGTGTTGCATTAATTATTCAAGCATAAGCCATGGAAATGATGCAGAAAACAATAATATATTTTTAGACTGATTCCATTACACCTCTATGGTAGCCCTCAGCTATTTCTAAACACAGCGGCATTTGGTTAACAAAGCTACTCAAAATTATTTTACAAGATTAAATAGCTTTATCAAACATGAAGTCTACCTTGTAGCATTATTTCAATTAAATGCAAAGCAGTGGGCATTTGGTCTATAACCATTCATATGGATGTAATATAATGTAAATGTTACACAAGCCATGAAAGGATCATTTTACGATAATTAAACATTGATACTCTTTAAACCTATTGCTTATTCACATTTATCGTTAAACTATTTCAACAACACTTCTAAAATCGCATGTAAACTTTGCAGTCATTCACGAAATGTAAAACGTTATCTTTTTGTGTTGATTACGGCTTTATTATATGATTTTTTTCGTAATATATACCGTATATTTTTATCTTTTGCTTCGAGATGCAACAGCAAACAAAAATCCTACCTCTAAAACACATTTAGGCTATGTGCACATGTTCGGAAATGCTGCGGAAATTTCCTCAACAATTCCGCAACACCTGCAGTGGGTAAAACACATGCGGAATTTGCATGCGTTTTCCCGCTAAACACAAGCGTTTTGCAAGCGTTTTTAGCTTGCAGAATGCTTGCGCTTTTCAAGCGATTTGAAGCATTGCTTGGAAAGGTGATTGACAGGTTGGTCATACTTGTCGAGCATAGTGCTTGACAAGTGTGACCACCTTTTTACTATTAATGCTGCCTATGTAGCATCAATAGTAAAAGATAGGATGTTAAAAATAATAAAAAAATTTAAAAAATGGTTATTCTCACCTTTCGACGGCCCCCGATCTCCTCAGCGGCGCTCCCGTCATCTTCCGGTCCCAGTGATGCTTTGCATGAAGGACCTCTGTGACGTCACGCTCGCGAGAACGCGATGTCTTCTCAGGTGATTCGCGCAAAGCATTACTGGGACAGGAAGATGACGGGAGTGTGGTGAGAGGCGGGAAGGACTCCGGAGGCCGACAGAGGGTAAGTATATCCCAATTTTTTTATTTTGACTCTATTTTTTCAGGAATATGGTACCCAGGGCCTTGAGGAGAGTCTCCTCTCCTCCAGACCCTGGGTACCATCCGCACATGAAGCGCTCACTTTACGCATGGAGGGCATAGCCACATGCGTAAAGTGAGCGCTTCAATGCAATCCTATGGCGGTGGAATCTCCGAGATTCCGCACAAAGAATGAACATGCTGCATATTTTTCCGCTATGCGATTCCGCGGTGGAAAAATCTGCAGCATTAGCACAGCAATGCGGAATCCCATAGGATTGCATGGGATGCGTTTTCGCCACAGAAAAACGCAGCAAAAACGCTAAAGAAATGCAACATGTGCACATAGCCTTAAAGATATCTTCATACTGTTAAAGTTTGGTTCAATCTTCCTTCACCATTTTTCAGACATAAGCAAAGATTGATTTTCTTTTAAAGGAAGGTGCACAATTTTTAATTATTTAAAAAAAAGTACAAAAATTACACAATGTTGTAAGAACGTTTGCTTTATTAAAACGTATTTATGTTTTCTTAATACATTTTTAATGCAGCCGCTTGGAGCTGCCATTTCATTTTCCAGGTCTGTAAGGGTCGCTGCACGACACTTACATTCTGCAAATACTGCAGCCCCTGGGCATAGGAGACATTGGGGTAATTACTGACATCATTAATACTGTCTCCAATGTACTCTTTTCCTCGCAGTAACACCTACTTTTAATTAAATCCTTTTGGGTTTTGGGTATTGTATTTTTCCTCATGTGTGTTTGGTCTTGTTTCTCTGCCACCACGTACCCATTTGTATTAACAATAAAGGTGTTTTACTATCAACTATCTACGTTCAGACCAGATAATCACACTAATCACATTGTTTTTTGGTTCCACTTCTATGGGAACAGTGGTGTAATGTGTGACACCCCTCTGTCTACATCTATGGCAGTAGTAATGTAGTAGATTGAGGGGGTCACACATTACACCACTGCTCCCATAGAAGTGGACAGAGCAGTGTCATACATTACACTGCTGCTTCCATAGAAGTGAACGGAGCAGATTCACACATTACAGCACTGCTCTCATAGAAGTGGACAGAATGGGGTCACACATTACATCTCTGCTCCCATAGAAGTGAAAGGAGCACAGTCACACATTACACCATTGCTCCGATAGAAGTGGACGGAGATTGGTCATATACATTAATTCCCCCAACCCCACAAAAAAATAATATTCAGCGGAGGTACCCATTACACCCCCGCTCAGTCCACTTCTTTGGAAGCAATGGTGTAATGCGTGACCCTGATGTATCCACTGCTGTTAGAATAGTAATATAGTAGACGGAGCCGGTCAAACATTACACTGCCCCCATAGAAGTGCACAGCGAAGTGTCACACATTACATGCAAAGATACAGGCGCATCTAATCCTATCATAGAAAAAAATTAATTTTCAGCTCACCCTTAGTAGATTCCCATTGAATTTCACGGGACGAAGCATGAGATCACGTCTCTGCCAGACGCAGAGGCGAAGTGCATGCAGATAGAAAAGATCCAGCTTCAGCAGTATAAATTCTAATGTCTTTATTAGAACCATTGTAAAAAGGCAGCTGTTGTGACATCATTGTGAGTATAGTTGGGGTGTGGACGGTGCCAAAAAAAGATGCGTTTCAAACACCTATTGTGTTCTTAAACTCAATTTTATAAAGAAAGAACGCAGGAGAGGAAGATATTAAGAGTTGCAAATGGTCATAATCATAATGAGTTATGTTGCATTTGTATGAACTCGTAATAAAAACAATACATACTAGCACAGTAAATTAGTTCAAAACAATTTACTTTAAAGACGGGAAGAGAAACATGCTTCAAGGATGAGAAATACATGTATATGTATATTAATCAATATTGTAGCATAATTTCTTTTTTAAGACTTAAACCTGCAGGAACCCGTGTATGGAGCAGGTAGCGGCTGATCTCTGACTTCCTCTTCCTGTTCACTCCGACAGAAGGCGGAGACAGTGATGCCAGCAATGATTGAGTGCCAGGGTCACGTATCGCAACCACAGCATGGAACCCTAAGGAGACCAAGTGCTGACACCATGGACACGGCTGGTGATTATAAGCTTTTTATTTTATCAGGGCCAGGCCAGGTATGTCAAGGAATTGTCCAATTAGTGGACAACTTCTTTAATAATTTTAATTCCATAAGTTGTAATGAGAGAAAATGCAAAGGGGCTAAGGAATTTCTGCTGAACTCGGTGATACCCCATAAATAGTCATAGTCTACTACTTGAAACCATAGCATGGCACAGAAGGAAACATGCACTATTTTACTTTTGGAGTGCAATTTCAGTTGTAATAAATTGCTGACGTCCTGTTGCATCTGCAACCAAAAAGTTATGTCTTTTTCCACTAAAATGTTGTTTAAGATCCAAGTTTTTCACTTTCCAAAGGAGTATTAGGGAAAATGTACCATTACTTTATATTGCAATTTCTCCTGAACATTGAAATGCCAAATATCCAAAAGATCGGAAACTACTGTTTGTGCTCAAAGTGGAGCTCAAATGAGAAGAATCGCTCTTTGGCTTTAGGAGTTCAAATTTGCCAGTAAGTGTGTGGGCGCAACTTACAGATGGCCTACATGCTAGAGCAGCAATCCCCTAAAGTGACAGTATTTTTAAAAACTTCACTCCTTAAGAAATTCAACTAGGGGTATGAGGAACATGTTTAGCCCACAGATGTTTTGCCGATATCCTTACCATTGGACTTTGCAAAACTGAAAAATTACTAAAAAATGTTTAAAAAATAAGTAGAATTAGATAAAAATACTTAATTTTTTCCTTTGACTAATTTAAAAAAGAACAATCATTTATAATGTGTGGTGTAGTAACCACTGTGTCCGCTAGGGGGCGCTGTGTGGATGTCCCAGGAGAAAGGATGAATGGCAGAATACTGAATGACTATTATGTATCTCAAAGAGGGTGGCTTTGAGATGGAGACTTATGTATTGATCAGCAGTGATACTGCTGAAGTGCTGCTTTAATGTGACAGGGAGAAGTCTCCAGATAACTAGGGAGATGGGCGGGCCAGTTACCTAAAAACCCACCCAGGGGGTGTGTTTAAAGAACACTGTGGCAAAGAGTGTGTAAGTGCTTGAAGGACCTGTGATGAGGTCAGAGTCATGTGACCCGGTGGGCGTGGCTATGAACCATATACTGTGGCCAGGGTAGGTCACATGTGGTGAATGCTGGGACCCGATTGGTCCAGTGTGGAAGGTCCCGCTGAGATGGAGCTTCCTGGATAATATCTTGTGAAGTGGCTGTGGTGAATGGCTGCATGTGTCTGAGAGTTCCCAGGGGAGGTAATGAACGTCTGCAGTAAGCTGAAGCAGCCATGAGGAAACCCGGACGTGGGTGAGATAAGTGAGACTAAGAGAGCCTATATGCTGGACATTGTACAACCTCTGTGAACACAGGGTTTACAGAGTGAAACTCTGCCATGGATGCTCTGCTGTGTATATGAAGTTTTGTTGCTGCTGTGGGTTTATGATGTTGAATAAACTGCATGGACTATGCTTGCTTTATAGAAAATCTGTGCCGGATCTGATTTTGTGACTGCTGAGCGAGTATCCCTTACCCAAATAACAGCGCTAACTCACAATTGTTATTTCTCCAAAATACAGCAATGCCTTTTATAAGGTCATAAACTACTGTTTGGGCACATGGAAGGACTCAGAAGAGAGGGGACATCATTTGGCTTTTGGGTTGTAGTTTGCTGGGGCAGTATGTGGGGGCTATTTGCAGAGCCCCATAAGGTGCCAAAACAGCAGAAATCACAAAAAAGTGTCTTCATACAGGGAATCCATCAATGAGTGTAGTGACCATTTTGACTGCACTGATGCTTTCTAAAAATTAGTGTGCAGTGAATGTTGCAGATTGAAAATTGCAAATATGTCATCTTACTGACCAATACATAGTACCCAGCTTGTGCTTTTGGAGACACTGATCTCTCCTCAGCCTATCATCCCGAGAGGAACGGGTTGGTAGAGATGGCCAACCATACCCTGGTCACATACCTACGACATTTTGTCTCAGCCAGGCAGGATGACTGAGCATCCTTGTTGCCATAGGTGGAGTTTGCTTTGAACAATGCTGTGGACAACTCCACCGGTCAGACCCCATTTCTCCTTAACTACGGCCAGCATCCGTGCATCCTTGTGCCCATGCCTTTGTTGTCCACCAACTCTAGGGTGGCAGACTGGGTGGTGGAGGCACGTGATATTTGGGTCCACACTCAGGATGCCATCCGGGCCTCCAAGGAGAGAATGAGGGTCTCCACGTACGCACACCGGCGCCCTGCACCGACCTTCGCGCCTGGCGACTTAGTGTGGCTCTCCGCCCATAACATCAGGCTGCGGGTCGAGTCCACTAAGTTCGTGCCTCGCTACATAGGTCCCTTCAAGGTCCTCGAACAGGTTAACCCTGTGTTCTACAGGCTGGCCCTTCCTGGGTATCACCGACACCTTCCACCCTAAAGCCCGTTCACATGTCCTGGTTTTCCAAGTCATCTGCCGGGACATCAAGCTTGTCCTCAGACGAGTATGAGGTTGAGGCCATTATGGGGTGCCATTTGGTACATGGCAAAAAGTATTATCTGGTGAACTGGAAGGGTCATGGCCCAGAGGATCGGACCTGGGAACCTGTGAGAAACATCCACGCTCTTCTGCTCATTGCGGCACAGGGGGAAGCTCAAGCCATGTCCTCTGCTGTCTCCCATTCCTCTGCAGCCACAGAGATTCCTGCTCAGCAGAGAAGGCATTCTGTCATGATCCAGGACGGGATTTCGCTTTGACCCGTCCTGGTTAGACTATGGGTTAATTGTGCTGCCTCTCTCTGGCAGCAGGAGGCTATTTAGTGCTCACTGCACCGCCCTCTTGTGTATGACCTTTGGCTCTGTCTGACTACCCGTCTGTTTGTCCCTCTGTAC
The DNA here is from genome assembly GCF_039654945.1 of Dendrobates tinctorius. NCBI lineage: Eukaryota > Metazoa > Chordata > Amphibia > Anura > Dendrobatidae > Dendrobates > Dendrobates tinctorius. The sequence goes on from NW_027361797.1 coordinate 9,633,553, forward strand.
CTCGTTTGCCCGTACTGCTGTGACCTCTGTTTTGCCTGACTCTGAGTTGTTGTGTGGTGTCCTGTCCTATCTGAATACAGGATGCTAAGCCCCGCCCCCTTGCTGTCACATGACCATAGGTCCCGTGCAGACTATTCGGTTTCAGTGTCCGCAGGTCCTATGCCTCTTTACTTTCCAGCGCTGACTGGACCCTGACACTATTAGCCTGAAGCACGCATGGTCACCTCTGCTGCCCGCTCCACAGGTATCTTTTAGCACTGCTTCTGTACTCATGACACGAGCACTAGCTCTATGAGCAAGTGCAGTGCGGTGTCTCTGACATTATAACTGACCTATACCATTTTTTTTTCTCTGCTCCCATTCACCTGTGTGTGTGATGGATCCTGTGCACACTCTTTCTGAGCAGGTTAAGCATCTGACGCAGATGTCTCAGAAACTCTTTGGAGAACAAAGAGTCCTGGCTCAGTCTCAGCAGCTGATCGCCGACACTGTGCAGGGGGTTCTTTCATGGGGGGCTCGGGATGTTACATTAGTTTCCCCTGAGTCTCCGGTTAAGTTACCAGATACCTTTTCTGGAGATAAAAATGACTTCAGAGTTTTCAAGGAAGGCTGTAAGCTTTTTTTTTTCCTTAAGACCACACTCTTCTGGGGATGAAAGTCAGAGAGTGGGGGTCATTATGTCTCTGTTAAGGGGAGCCCCCCAAGCTTGGGCTTTCTCCCTTCCTACCATGGCCCCTGAGCGTATGACTGTGGATGCATTTTTTGAGGCCCTGGGGCATATTTATGATGAGCCTGATCGGGTGCGTATGGCTGAGGACATGCTGATGAATGTTTGCCAGGGGAAACACTCAGCCGAGTGGTTTTGCTCAGAGTTCAGACGCTGGGCTGCTGAGGTCTGCTGGAACGACGCCGCTCTCCGGGGGTTGTTCCGTAGAAGCCTGTCTGAGCATCTGAAAGACGCCTTGGCTCTCCACCCCCCACCTGATGCCCTGGAGGAAGCTATGACACAGGCCGTCCGAATGGATCGCAGGTTACGGGCAAGGGGAGTGATACAAACCGAGACTTCATTATTCTCCCAAGGAAGGGGAGCCAGTTCTTCATTGAAAATCACGGAGATGGGAACCATCAACCTTAAGGAGGAAGAAAGGAGACAACGGCACGTGAGAAAATGCTGTGTTCACAGTGGCGAGTCTGGACATTGGAAAAAGGATTGCCCCTCCCGGCCACTAACCAACAAGCGACTGAGCCCGGGTGATTATCGTGGAGGTCACCCAGGCTCTGCATTTTCTAAAATGTCATTTCAAGTGGAACTTTGTTGTGGGGGTGTCTCCACATCCACTTCTGCCTTCGTGGATTGCGGTTCATCATTGAACTTTATTGACTCTGACTTGGTGGCCAGGTGTAAGTTAGGGACAGTTAGGTTGGAAACTCCGATTCACCTTGTTGCTATTGACAAAACACCACTGGTTAAGAATGACATTGTGTTTTGTACTGAAGAGTTTCTCCTTAAAGTGAGTTCCTTACACCAGGAACGTATTTCATGTTTTGTAATGAACAACCTGCCTGCGGGACTGGTGTTGGGGTTCCCCTGGTTACAGCTGCATATTCCTGTGATTAATTGGGAATCTCGGGATATTGTTAAATGGGGTCCCTATTGCTCTGAGAAATGTCTTGTTTCTGTGTCTGTGTCGTCCGTGGGTCTAGAAGGCATTCCGGAGTGCCTGATAGATTATACTGACGTTTTCTCCGAAAAAGAGGCTGAGGTTTTACCACCACACCGCCCATTTGATTGTGCCATTGACCTGGTTCCAGGTGCTAAATTGCCCAAAGCCCGCCTGTATAACCTCTCGGGTCCGGAACGGGCTGCGATGAAGGAATATATTTCCGAGAGCCTCCGTAAGGGACATATTCGTCCTTCTGTTTCTCCTGTGGCGGCAGGGTTCTTTTTTGTAAAAAAAAAAGACGGTGGTTTGCGCCCATGCCTCGATTTTCATGAGTTAAATAAAATAACTGTGAGAAATACTTATCCCCTTCCAATTATTCCTGATTTATACAATCAGTTGTCCGGAGCTAAGTGGTTTTCGAAATTAGATCTACGGGGAGCGTATAACCTTATCCGAGTCCGGGACGGAGATGAATGGAAGACCGCTTTTCTCACTACTGAAGGGTTGTTTGAAAATTTGGTCATGCCCTTCGGCCTGACCAATGCTCCAGCGGTCTTCCAAAATTTCATAAATCATGTGTTCTCCGATTTGATTGGACGTTTTATGGTGGTGTATTTGGATGACATTTTAATCTACTCGCCTGATAAACAGACTCACATTGGTCATGTTCGGGCAGTTCTCCAAAGGCTCAGGGAGAACTGTCTGTTTGCTAAACTTGAAAAATGTTTATTTTTTGTTCAGGAACTGTCCTTTCTGGGGTTCATCGTGTCTGCTGAAGGGTATCGCATGGATCCTAATAAGGTGCAGGCCATTCTCGAGTGGGTTCAACCGTGTGATTTGAAGGGTCTGCAACGTTTCCTAGGGTTCGCTAATTATTATCGGAAATTTATAAGGGGGTTCTCACAGGTGGTTAAACCCCTCACAGACATGACTCAAAAGGGGGCCGATATCAAGAATTGGTCAACCGCAGCGGTAGCGGCATTTCAGTTTTTGAAAAAATGTTTCATGTCGGCCCCGGTTCTTATCCAACCGGACCCCTCTGAACCATTTATTGTTGAAGTAGACGCCTCAGAGGTGGGGGTGGGGGCGGTATTGTCCCAGGGACCCGCCACTTTGACCAATTTAAGACCTTGCGCCTTTTTCTCAAAGAAGATCTCCCCTGCGGAGAGAAACTATGATGTGGGGAATCGGGAACTTCTGGCTGTAAAATTGGCTTTTGCAGAATGGATGCATTTTTTGGAGGGGGCTGTTCATCCTATAACGGTAATCACGGACCACAAAAACCTAGCTTACATTGAGTCGGCTAAAAGGTTGACTCCCAGACAGGCTAGATGGTCACTTTTTTTTTCCCGATTCAACTTCTCGATCACTTTTCGACCAGGATCCAAGAATATCAGAGCGGATGCGTTGTCACTAGTGTTGAGCATTCCGATACCGCAAGTATCGGGTATCGGCCGATACTTGCTGTATCGGAATTCCGATACCGACTTCCGATATTTTTTCAATATCGGAATTCGGCATCGGAATCGGACGTTCAAAGTTGATTGACAGCCTGACGTCATCATGATGCGCGGTGTGTGCGCATCATGATGCGCCGTCATTTCGGGCCTTCCGGGGGTCTCTGCCGGCCTGCCGGGGGCTGTGTGGACTGCCCGGGGTCTGTACGGCCTGCCGGGGGGCTGTGCCGGCCTGCCGGTGGTCTGTGCACCCTGTGGGGGTCTGTACCGGCCTGCCGGGGGACTGTGCCGGCCTGCCGGTGGTCTGTGCACCCTGTGGGGGTCTGTACCGGCCTGCCGGGGGGCTGTGCCGGCCTGCCGGTGGTCTGTGCACCCTGTGGGGGTCTGTACCGGCCTGCCGGGGGGCTGTGCCGGCCTGCCGGGGGGCTGTGCTGATGTCCGGGGGTCTGTGCAAGCATCGTCCGATGGGACTACAAGTCCCATCTGGCGATGCCTGCTACCATGACAGTGATTGACACATTAGCCAATGATGGGACAGTAGTAGTCCCATCATCCGGCTAATGTGTTAAATGTTAAAAAAAAAAAATAAAATACTACATACATATTACATACATACTACATGCATGCTACATACATACTACATGCTACATACATACTACATATATACTACATGCATGCTACATACATACTACATGCTACATACATACTACATATATACTACATGCATGCTACATACATACTACATGCTACATACATACTACATGCTACATACATACTACATATATACTACATACATACTACATACATGCTACATACATGCTACATACTGCATGCTACATACATACTACATACATACTACATACATACTACATGCATGCTACATGCATGCTACATACATACTACATACATGCTACATACATACTACATGCTACATACATACTGCATGCTACATGCATGCTACATACATACTACATACATACTACATGCTACATACATACCACATATATACTACATACATACAATACATTCATACAATACATACATAGACATACAGTACATATAACATAGAGTAACATACTTACCAATACTTGTCACATTGTTCCCCGAAGCCATTGTCTTTTCCGGAATAAATATTAACATAACAAACCACAAAAATACTCACCCACGATCCGAAGCAGTCCACGAGTGTGTCCCACGACGATCTTGGGTAGAGAACTGCAGCATCAGATGATGCTGCCATTCTCTACGGGTTGCAGGAATCCAATGACGGAAGGTAGGTATCCTTCCGCACTGTATTCCTCCGCCACTTAAAAAAAAAAATAGTCCCTAGTCTCACTTTATGCCATTGCTGCGTGGGAAATTCCCACACAGCAATGACATAAAGTGAGACTAGGGACTTTTTTTTTTTTAAGTGGCGGAGGAATACAGTGCGGAAGGATACCTACCTTCCGTCATTGGATTCCTGCAGCCCGTAGAGAACGGCAGCATCAGCTGATGCTGCAGTTCTCTACCCAAGATCGTCGTGGGACACACTCGTGGACTGCTTCGGATCGTGGGTGAGTATTTTTGTGGTTTGTTATGTTAATATTTATTCCGGAAAAGACAATGGCTTCGGGGAACAATGTGACAAGTATTGGTAAGTATGTTACTCTATGTTATATGTACTGTATGCCTATGTATGTATTGTATGAATGTATTGTATGTATGTAGTATATATGTGGTATGTATGTAGCATGTAGTATGTATGTAGTATGTATGTAGCATGCATGTAGCATGCAGTATGTATGTAGCATGCATGTAGTATATATGTAGTATGTATGTGGTATGTATGTAGCATGTAGTATGTATGTAGCATGCATGTAGTATGTATGTAGTATGTATGTAGCATGCATGTAGTATATATGTAGTATGCATGTAGCATGTAGTATGTATGTAGCATGCATGTAGTATGTATGTAGCATGCATGTAGTATGTATGTGGTATGTATGTAGCATGCATGTAGTATGTATGTAGTATGTATGTAGTATGTATGTGGTATGTATGTAGCATGCATGTAGTATGTATGTAGTATATATGTGGTATGTATGTAGCATGTAGTATGTATGTAGCATGCAGTATGTATGTAGCATGCATGTAGTATGTATGTAGTATATATGTAGTATGTATGTTGCATGTAGTATTTATGTAGTATGAATGTAGCATGTATGTAGTATGTAGTATGAATGTAGCATGTATGTAGTATGCATGTTGTATGTATGTAGCATGTATGTAGCATGTAATTTTTTTTTTTTTTTTTTTTTTTTTACATTCAACACATTAGCCGGATGATGGGAATACTACTGTCCCATCATTGGCTAATGTGTCAATCACTGTCATGGTAGCAGGCATCGCCCGATGGGACTTGTAGTCCCATCGGACGATGCCTGCACAGACCCCCGAAGCCTGCACAGACCACCGGCAGGCCGGCACAGCCCCCCGGAGCCTGCACAGACCACCGGCAGGCCGGCACAGCCCCCCCGGCAGGCCGGCACAGCCCCCCGGCAGGCCGGCACAGCCCACCGGAGCCTGCACAGACCACCGGCAGGCCGGCACAGCCCCCCGGCAGGCCGGCACAGACCACCGGAGCCTGCACAGACCCCCTGGCAGGCCGGCACAGCCCCCCGAAAGGCCCGTACAGACCCCAGAGAGGCTGTACAAGGCAAAAACAGGGTTTTTCTTATTCCGATACTGGAAGTCCCATAGACTTGAATGGGACTTCCGGTATCGGAATCGGCGATACCGATACTTTTTTTAAAGATCGGCCGATCCATTCCGATCCGATACTTTGAAGTATCGGACGGTATCGCTCAACTCTAGTTGTCACGCAGTCTTGATCCGGTGTCCCCCCAGGAACCTCCATCCTCCATTCTTCAGCCTGGGGTGGTGGTGGCAGAGGTTTCTAATGTGTTGGAACAGGAGATTCGAGAAGCCCAGGCTCTTGCACCTCCAGATAAGCCGTTGGATAAACTTTTTGTGCCAGCTCAGTTTCGTCTCAAGGTCCTCCAGGAGTTCCATGACTCAGTTCTGGGTGGACATCCAGGGATCTCAGCGACCCGGAAGGCCATTGCTAGAATATTCTGGTGGTCTTCTTTAGCCTCTGATGTTGGGGAGTATGTGTCTGCGTGTGAGGTTTGTGCCCATGCGAAAACTCCCCATAACCGGCCGGCCGGGGAATTGGTACCACTGCCAATTCCTGAGAGACCATGGACTCATCTGTCCATGGATTTCATCACCAACTTTCCCCCTTCCAAGGGTAATACCGTGGTCTGGGTCGTAGTGGACAGGTTTAGTAAGCAGGCACATTTTGTACCTTTGGCAGCTCTACCTAATGCGGAAACATTGTCCAGATTGTTTGTGGAGCATGTGGTGCGGTTGCATGGGGTACCCCTGAATGTGGTGTCTGATAGGGGAGTGCAGTTTGTGTCCAGATTTTGGAGAGCTTTTTGTAGGAGGTTGGGTATTGGTCTGTCCTTTTCATCCACCTACCATCCAGAGACTAATGGGCAGACTGAGCGGACCAATCAGTCTCTGGAGCAAATTCTGCGTTATTTGACCTCAGCCCGACAGGATGATTGGTGTTCTGTGTTACCATTGGCTGAGGTTGCATTTAACAACCGCACTAACCAGTCTACGGGTACATCTCCTTTTTTTTGCAATTATGGGTTTCATCCTCATTTTGGAGAATTTTCCCGCTTGAATTCTGGGTGTCCCGGGCGGACGAGACGATCCAGCGGTTGGGGGAGGTATGGCGGGAGGTCCAGAATAACATTACGAAGGCCCAGGACAAATTTAAATTTTTTGCGGACAAAAAACGATCCATGGGTCCAGTGTTTCAGGTCGGAGATAAGGTATGGTTATCCACCAAAAATATAAGGCTCAAGGTCCCCTCTGCGAAGCTTGGACCCAAGTTTATAGGTCCCTATGCAATTACCGAAGCAGTTAACCCGGTGGCTTTTCGGTTGAGTCTTCTGCCATCTCTAAGGATCCCTAATGTTTTCCATAAGGCCCTTTTGAAACCTGTGAGGTCCAGTGGGGAGGGATCATCATCTTCCCCGACACCGGTTCTGGTAGATGGGCAGGCTGAGTATGAGGTGGAACGAATTGTCGACTCCAGGTTGGTCCGTCGCGCCCTTCAGTATCTGATACATTGGAAGGGCTACGGTCCTGAGGAACGCTCGTGGGTTCCTGCTCGATCAGTTCATGCGGATCGGTTGATCCGAGCCTTTCACGCCAAGTACCCTGAGAGACCTGGGGGTCCGGTGGCCCCCCATTGAGAGGAGGGTACTGTCATGATCCAGGATGGGATTTCGCTTTGACCCGTCCTGGTTAGACTATGGGTTAATTGTGCTGCCTCTCTCTGGCAGCAGGAGGCTATTTAGTGCTCACTGGACCTGGGTCCAGTGTCAGTTATACTCCTGCCCTCGGCTGAGTTAAGTGACCTCTTGCATACGTGTGCCTTGTGCCTGATAACTTGCTTGCTTATTCGGTTGTGATCTGGATCTGTCCCTGTTACGAGTTCTGCCTGACCCTCTTGTACTGCGCTACCTCTCGTGTATGACTCTCTGCTTGTGACCCGACTCCTCTCTGCTCGTCCCCTTGGTACCGCACCGCCCTCTTGTGTATGACCTTTGGCTCTGTCTGACTACCCGTCTGTTTGTCCCTCTGTACCTCGTTTGCCCATACTGCTGTGACCTCTGTTTTGCCTGACTCTGAGTTGTTGTGTGGTGTCCTGTCCTATCTGAATACAGGATGCTAAGCCCCGCCCCCTTGCTGTCACATGACCATAGGTCCCGTGCAGACTATTCGGTTTCAGTGTCCGCAGGTCTTATGCCTCTTTACTTTCCAGCGCTGACTGGACCCTGACACTATTAGCCTGAAGCACGCATGGTCACCTCTGCTGCCCGCTCCACAGGTATCTTTTAGCACTGCTTCTGTACTCAGGACACGAGCACTGGCTCTATGAGCAAGTGCAGTGTGGTGTCTCTGACACATTCCCTGGGTCTTGCCCAGACTGATGCTAGGCGTCTGGTTGCTCATTCTGGCTCTGCAATAACTCCATGCTTGAGCCAGCAGCAAGTAGACACTTCTGGGACAAAGTCCTGTCTTTTGCTTACTGAGCATGCCCGTGGGACGACCTCTCATTGGAGGTCGGAGGTCACATGCACAGGTCCCATTCCTGCTCGGATTGGCCCATTACTGAGAAGGTCCTGGAAGAACGCCGCTATAAAAGAGTCGCATGGCTGCTCGGACATGCGCTAGTATAGACATTTATGCTAAAGGTGTGTATGATGATGGGTGCATGTATCTGGTGACTGACTCATTTGAAACCCCTACCCTTGGTTGCTGTCGTTAGGGTCTTGTGGTTAGAGTCAGTGCCTGTCAGTGGCTAGGATTTATGCCACAGTGCTTCCAGGTCAGCACCTCACTTAGCGCCATATTGTGCCATCCAGCACAAGGCACATAAGTACCGCATCTACTGCGGCGCCGAGTGCTGATGAGTCTAGAGGGACGCAGACCCTGTGTCTTTGGGCAGAGTCCTGTGACTTTACACCAGTGCTCATTTCGCCGAGCTCTGTGAGCTTAACAGGCTTCGGCATTCATATTCAACGGTAGTGCGGCTCTGTTAGGCAACAGAGTCCGCCTCGTACACACCAGGTGACATTAACCCCCGTGCGTTCACTTAATATGCCACCATATAGTGTCTGCCATTACCGAGCAGCAGTTACCATCTCTGCACGGTGGACCCCGGGCTGTGAACGCACTTAAATGCCTTCTATATTATTTGGTGCGTTCCGCCAGCCCCTAACAATCTATTGCTGTATTGTTATATGCACATTTAATATTAAGCTGTTCTAATTGTATTATCACTTATATATTGAGGAAACACTCTGTATTAGAAAGAATAGAATATTTTCCATTCACAATTATTACTAATTAACGCACAGCTTAAAGAAGGCAGCGCGCATGCCGGTTTATTGAGCCGCCTGAGGGTTATGCTGTGATCTGTAGTGGAATGCGGGACATTCAGGTCCTTCCAGGACCTGGCGTCCCCGGACCACATGACCACGAATTATCCCTTCCATCTGTTGACGGACCTCATGTGATTCCGCGCATGCTCCGATCATGCCTTTGGAGAAGACATAGGACCTTCCATACTTATTGCGCAGACGCTGGTTTCTATTACTCAAAACAGGTGTAGTTCAGTGCTGCCAGGCAATTATGTGAGTGGGCACAGATATTTAAACCGGACAGCCCCCTGCCCTGACACGCCTCTGGAAGAAGCAGTGCGAAATGCTCATCAGGGCAGAAGGACATCACGGGATCTCCACCAGCTGTCACTGGTAGGTACTAGAGGCTAGTGCCTTCGTACTCTTTCTTACCCCATACACATTTATTAGCGCCATTAGGAAGATTTTGCAGGGAATTCATCTGTACATCAGTCACTTTAAGCTATTAGCTAAATATGCCTGAGGGTAGTCTAGTGCAATAGGAGGACAGGATGTATGCTTGTGTCCCTTATATCGGTTCTTGTGCGCAAATATGTGTAATGGTTTTTGTATGTATGACACAAACATCTTTGCTGTAGTGGGTTTTACCATGGAGTGTTAAGTCCCTCATCGATTTTGGTCTAGCACCTTTCTTTTTAACTTTTTGTCTTATTTGTCAATAAAGTATGATATTTTAACTTGTATACCATTGTATAGTACCTTTTTTCTACTATTGATTACCACAAAAGTGAAACTGTTGTGCTGTTGTATATTGCCCTCTTTGAGGACAAATAAATGACATTAAGCAATTTTTTGTGATTATACTATTTTCACCGAGATGCACGTTTTCTTAGCATTAGAAATAATGCTGACTACTGGGTTGCCACTCAGTTAGATCCATGGTGCATGAGTACATTTTTGCAGATGTTTTCCCCCATGGAAAGGGACACGCGCATACTGGAGTATCAAAAACACTCCAGCATGTGCATGTGGTTAGTCCAAGACAGCAGTGAGGCATACAGTGTACATCGTAGTTCTAAATTTCCAACCCCGGGAATGTCAAGGCTTCACCACAAAACCATTAGCAGCCACAGCAACAGTGTAAGTGGCATAAGCAATTTCTGTGAGTCATTTCACACATTTTTTAGACTAGGCCGTGCATGAGTAGATGGTGGAGGAGTATCTCAAGCTCAGTATCAGAGGGAATTTGGACCCATTTGCTTTTTGGTCTTAAAAAATGGAAGAGTGGCTGGAACTCACCCTTCATGCCTTGGAGGTTTTGTCATGTCCGACAGCCAGCATTCAGTCAGAACTTTTGCTCAGAGCTGCTGGTGGTGTCTTAATGGATAAGAACATCTGTCTGTCCCCTGAAAGTGTAGACCACCTAACTTTCATCAAATTGAACAATTCATGGATCTCCAAACACTTTTGCACCCCAGTCACAGACTGGGCAGACAAGGCATTAGTGTAATTTTTACTGTCATTAATTGATCTTGCGTTATTGGACCTTGTGACACCTTTTTGAGGCTTCTGTGTCTGCTGTTGCTACTGCTGTTGATGTTACAAACAAGTTTTGAAATGTGGAGACTCCAAGTTGGGTCTACATCTGGTGTGTTGGCTGTATTGGAAGGTGTGTCAGAAACTTATTACACTATTTCTACTCTGTGCAAATTGATGCCACTTTAATGGTGTGTGACAGTAATTTATTGAATTGTGGAGAATCCAAGATAGGTCTCCTTCATGTGTGTTGCCTGTATCATTAGGACACTTAAACAGGCAGGCCTGCACTCACATTTACTCAACTACCTGTGTTATTATCCTTATATTTGTCTACCAATAGTGCTGTATGAAACTGATGTTTAAGCCATCTGTGTGTGGCTGGGAAAAAAATTAAAAATTGTTGCATGAGGTCTCAGGGCTCCGAGCAAAGAAGGCTTACACGGCTCCCTTAGCCACAATGCCTTAATTTAACTTACAATTCAAAGATCTTAATGCTGGTACAGACCCTGATACCTTATGTATGGCCCATGGCTGACTGCATCTGTGCTGACTGTGGGTCAATTAATCAGTCAACTACCTGTCTTACTATCCTTACATAATCCCGGCTCCCATCCACCGTCTACTATTCTGTGAAGCGCAGAAGTGGACAGTGGATGGCGCAAAGACGTCAGTCCATCACGCCATCCAACGTCCCCTGCATTCACCTTCTCCAAGAGGGCATATGCAGGAAGTGGCCTGCATCTTGCTGGAGGTACTGGAGGAGCAGGGGATATTACAGCTCCTCTGCTCTTGTCCCAAGTGGCATACACAACAATTGCATTTGCATCTGACATTGTAACACCTTTTCAACATCTTGAGGCCTCACCATTCATGCAGTGGTATTCAGACCTACGAATGGACACATAACATCCTGTCACTTGCGTGCACCAGAGAATTGTGTTTTATTTGTGACGAAGCAGGTACATAACAATGACATCCTCTCCATGCAGCAGCTATATCACTACCACAATCAGCAGCTACATCAGCACCATCACCACCGCCACGTCCACATCCACTGCTTGATGCTCTCCTCATTTCTGGAAGTGGTTTTTCTGCACACTACTCGCAAAGAGATGGTAGAAAAGTACATTTATTTACTTGTCACACTACTAGAAAACACACAGCGATACTGAAAAATTATTTATTTGGCCTTGAAATGGCAACGAGATGGCTTATGTCAATTATTTATTTGCAACACCAATAGAAAGCACACAGCAGTCCTGAAAAATTTCCTCTTTTGCTTACAAGTGGCAATGAGATTGTTGATGCCAATACTTTATTTCTCAAACTACTAGAAAACACACAGCAGTCCTGAAAAATTATTTATTTGGCCAACAAATGGCAATGAGATGCCTGATGCAAATTAATTTTTTGCCACACTAATTGAAAACACACAGTGGTGCTGAAAAATAATTTCTTTGGTAAGAGCAGTGAGGCTCTGGAATTCTCTTCCTGAAGAAGTGGTGATGGCCAACTCACTGAATGAATTTAAGAAAGGAATGGATGCTTTTCTTGTGAGTAACAGTATATAAGGTTACGAATAACATAATATAGGTAGATGGTTGACAGCTTACGGGAAGGAATTTTTTTCCCTATGGAGAAAATTGGCATCTAAAAATAGGCACTAAAAATAGGCTGAACTAGATGGACATAAGGTCTTCCTTCAGCCTTCAAAACTATGTTACTATGTTACTATGTAAATGACAATGAGATGGCTGATGTAATTTATTTATTTACAACACTACTGGGAAACATAGAGTGGCTTAAAATAACTGTACTCAACAGGAGGGGATGGGCAAAGTACACACTGAGGATAAAAGGAACAGTATTACCACAGGCAGTGGGCGCACAGTACACACAGCGGCGTAAAGGAACAGTAATCCCACAGGAGGGGGGGTGAAGAGTACAAGCAGCTTAAAGTAACAGTACTTTACAGGCAGGGAGTGCAGAGAACACACATCAGATTAAGGGAACAGTACTCCCACTGGCGGATAATGCAGAGTACACACAGTGGCTTAAAGGAACAGTACTCTAAGAGGCGGGGGTACAGAGTACACACAGTGGCTTAAAGGCAAAATACTCCCACCAGTGGGATTGCAGATTACACATAGCAAGCAGCTTCTGGCACAGTACTCCCACAGATATGGGTTGCAGAGTACACACAGTGTTTTTTGCAGAGTGCACAATCAGAATCTGTCCCTCACTCCAACTGTGTTCTGTTCTGGTTCTAAGAACAGAATGGCGGCAGCACTTGTGATCCAGCCTTTATACAGGCCGGCTCACAAGTTGCCCTGGCCTATCACAGCCATGCTAATTTTTGTGAATTATAACCTTCCAAGAACCTTAATTTTTATTTATGTTCCTTCTTTATAGTTGTATTGAGGCTATTTAAAGAGTGCAATGAATTGCTGAATAAGGTAAAGCTCTAATTGTTCAGATTTAGCCTTAAAATGTCCACTTTCGAAGAGAATATATCTTATATTTCAGAAATATTCTCAGCAATGGGGTTTTCTCTTGCCAGAAAATGTATGCGTTTCCCATATGGATATTAGCAAAGAAGGCTGGGCATAAATGTGATATTAACTCTCTGTGGTGAAAAATAAATGTCACCAGATTTACTTGTGTTTAACTTTATACAAGAATATTGCAATGTTCACAATAGAAAAAAGCTTTCTGATACATATTTGATTTTTTAAAATAACTATAGAGACTTTTAAAGCTGTGTAAAACTCTGTCTGGCTTGAAATTTCATCAAATGTCTGGCAGCAATAATCAGGTTAGTGCAGACATAGATGTATAAGCATTTGAACTTCTCTCATCTATAATGTAATCAATGTCTCATGTGAAATAACATTTTGTGAAATTTAACACACAGCTCAGCAACTTTTTCATATCTATACTTGTCATTTTAACAGCCCAAAATGTCTTTGCAAAAATGTTTATATAGGAAATAAATGAATGCATTTTGTCACAGACAGGTCGCATATTATGGATAATATAAACAATGTCAATGAGAAAGTACACAAATACACCTTTTAATTGAAGCCTTTTTGTGGACTCTTTAGTGAGTTTTCAAATACTTGATTTTAATAATTAGAGAAATCGATATGTAGTCTGGGCAAAGCTGCAGGTGGTGCGGTAGGGCCGCCTAATGCGGCAGCCCGATGTGGACTTGGAGTCGACAGTTCTCTGAGCCGGGTCACATAACGACTCCCAGTGATTAATTGTACTCGCGTCTTTCAGATGCAAGCACAATTGATACTCTGACCACCAGGTCAAAGCGACGCGAGCAACAAGATCAGGTCATGTGATCACACTGCATGTCGTCACTTGCCGGCTCTCATTGGTACTAAGTGCTTCACACTAGTGGAGATGAAGACATCGATAATTGACTGTAATGGGAAGGGGGTATTTACTGGATTGTATGTGGAGAGATTTACTTTGTATGGGTTATTTACTATGTGTGGGGGTATTTACTGTGTAGGGGAGATTTAGTCTAACCGGGCTGGGGGAGATTTACTATGTGTGGGGGTATTTACAGTGTGGGGAAGATTTAGTGTAGCGGGGTTGGGGGAGATTTACTGTGTGTGAGGCTGTTTACTGTGTAGATGACGTACTGTGTGTGGGAGTATATACTGTGTGTGTGAGATTTAGTGTAACGGGGCTAGGGGAGATTTACTGTGCGTTGGGGAGATTTAGTGTAACAGGGCTGGGGAGATTTATGATGTGGTGGAGATTTAGTGTACTTGGGCTGGGAAATATTTAAAGTGTGTGGTGCGGAAGATTTAATATAACGGGGGAAAGATTTGAGGGCACAAGTTTGGGGAGCAAGGAAGGGACAGGTACAGACACAATATGGGGAGCAGGGGAAATTTGAAGACACAATATGAGGAGCAAGGGTGTAGCTGGGGGCCACTTACAGTATGGGTTGCAGACACAGCATGAGGAGTGTGGGGAAAATGTATGCGTATACAGTATGGTGAGCGAGGGTGATGGGATAGGTGAGAACAGACTATGGGGAGACGAGGGGATGTGTAAAAGACAGTATGGAGAGTGAGAGGGTAAATGTATGAGGAGGGGGGGAAAGTATGAGAAAACTATTGCGGGAAATAGTGCAAGGAGGTAGTATGGGGGCAAAAAGTGTGAGTGCGTACAGAATAAATACTGAGTAGCATGGGGGGTATCCTGAGGGAGCAGTGCAAGGGCACAGTCAGGGAGGAGGAATGTAGTGAGGGGCCATAGTTTAGAGACTGGGCAGTATAAGGGAGACACAATGTGAAATGGCAGTGTGAAGAGAAGACAACAGTATGGAGAGCATGTACCATAAGAGAGACATGTGTTGGTCATATTTTATGCAGGGAATATAGTGAGGGACAATGATTTATTCAGGGGCTCAGCGTACTGCAGATATTTTTATTCAGGAGCATTATAATGACTTTGTTATCTTTAAGTATATTGTGTGGGGATGTGCTGAAGAAGACCAGAGAAGATGAAAGTCTGTAGAGACGAGGTGTGGACCAGAAAAGTCATCATGGCAACTGGACAAAGAGAAGAAAAAAAGAAAGAGAACGACTCCATTGACAACGTCATCTATCAGGTAAGTGGATGTAAATTTTTTTGTGATACTGACTAATTGTCATAGTTTTATTTATGTTAGTAGCATTAAATTGTCCAAGTTTGTGATGAGTCTTCAGTCATTCTATGTGACTGCAGAATTCTGAAGTCTCACAGTGTGCACTGCAAGCTGTTAGGATTCTCTGGTGCCGGCGATTTGCATACATGCGGTCACTTGCCGACTAGACATGCGTGGCCTCACTCAATGGAAATTAATTGAGCAAGGTTGGACAAGTCTAGACCGAATGTGGCCAGAAGTATTCAAATCACATACTTGTGCAAGGGAGAATCCTAAATTGAGCAGTACATGCGCTGTGAGAATTCAAAAGTCTGCAGCCACTTACATTGACTGAAGACTTTCATCTCAAACTTGGACGTACCCTTTAGTTATAAAATGAAGCCCTGTAGCATGCCAATCCAAACAGAGTGTAATATACTGCCAGGAATAAACTCTGCTTGCAGGTTCCATCAGTCATCACATGGCCACTTCACTCATATGTCATTTTTATACTTACGGTCACGTTACAATTAGCTTCTCTTCCTGCTTCACTCAGTTTTTCACTGAACATTAACATAATTAGGAAGAGCAGCTCGTGGGCACGTGACTAAGTGTGCAAATAGCATATATGCTTGGGAGAGTGAGGGGGCGAAAAAATGAATTCACAAACATCACCCACTTGCTGCACATACTGTATACACTCCACTTCTCACACTTGACCACTCACCTATTACAATAGACAGACAATGAGCAAAGCGTAGCCCACGGCCAGTTTGTAAAACCACACTTAACCTGCCCTGGCAAAGCATACCAGTACATATGCACACACAGCTTTTTCAAGTGCCAGATAGGGATAATGCTTACACTCTGGTGCACAGAGGGTAACACAATCAGGCTATACTCTCCCTCCACAAGTTTGTGGGTCCATTTAGTGCAGCTAGGTACAAACTTATTAAACTTCATATTTGTTCTGCGAAAAAGGGTACAGTGCTAGCAAAGTTACAAATAAATGAAATAACAAAAAGTTGACAAAAACTTTACAAAAATAAAAATAATACAAAAGGAAATGTATTTGATTTGGATCTGTGAGATCATCTGGCAGAGAAGTCACCGCAGAAATTTGAACACATCTACAATTGTAGTTATCTTTCCTGGATTTGACAATAAGTTTTTTTGCCTGAGAAATTTCAATGGATCCTATCCACGCTCCTTACACATCCCACTGGCCAGGAGAAGGGACAATGGCTAATTGTATGCAAGGAAAAACGAGTGCAGGACATACAGTCATGGTCTAAAGTTTTCGCACCCTTGAAATTGTTAGGCTGTGTGCACACGTTGCGGATTCCGCTGCGTTTCCGCAGCGGTTTTGGCCGCTGCGGACACGCAGCAGTTTTAGCTGCGGTGTACAGTACCATTCATTTGAATGGGAAAAAAAAAAACGCTGTGCCGACGCTGCGGAAAAAACCGCGCGGATTTGCTGCGGTTTTGAATCCGCAGAAAGAATTGCATGTCAATTCTTTCTGCGGAAACCGCTGCGGGTTCCTATCTCCACCATTGTGGAGATAGTGAATCCGCAGGACCAAACCGCAGGCAAAACCGCAGATAATCCGCAGGTCTTTGGACCTGCGGATTATCTGCGGTTTTTGCAAAATCCGTGCGGATTAATCCGCAGCGGATTCCGCAGCGTGTGCACGTACCCTTAAAGAAAATTGAGTATTTCTCCCAGAAAATTATTGCAATTACAAATATTTTGTTAAACACATGTTTATTTCCTTTGTGTGTATCGGAACAACAAAGAAAGCAGAGAAAAAGAGGCAAATTGGATATCATGTCACGCAAAACCCCAAAAATAGGCCAGACAAAATGGTTGGCACCCTCAACTTAAAATTTAGCTCCGTAATGCCGCTGCTGGTGCCCTTGCATGGTGTCCCTTCCCCCACCATGCAGGGATGGCGGCTTATGCACTGACCCATCCATGAGGCATGTCTCCTGGCATGTCCTTCCTGCTACTTCCTGTTTTTGATTTGTGCAGGCCGCAGTCTAGCGGCGCAAGTAGTAAGTACTTGCATGCACTTCCCCACACGCATTATGCCATTATGCTAAATGCCCTCAGCCTGTTGAGGATGTTTAGCATAAGTAGTACACTGCAAGATGTTCCCAGCCAATAGTTGAAAACATCTTGTATTAAAGACTACCTTTCCCTAGGGAGTTGCCAAGCAACCTAGTAAATCAATAGTTAGTAAGGTGTACTTCCAGTGAGTTGTGAGGTCCTCTGATCCCAGTGCAGCCAGTGTATGAAACCTATTCCCTGGTCCTGGTGTGGCCAGTCCTCTGTCCGTAGTACCCAGGTCTCAGTATGGCCAGTCCTGTATCCATAGACCTCTTGTCCCAGAGAGGCCAGTGCCTGAACCTCGACCTCTGGTCTTGGTGCAGTCAGAGCCTGAACCTCGTCCCCTGGTTCTGCAGTGGCCAGGGCCTGAACCCAGTCCCCTGGACCCAGAGCAGCCAGAGCCTGAACTCTGTCCCCTGGTCTCAGGGCTGTAAGTGTCAGAACCTCATCACCTAGTCCCAGAGCGGCCAGTTCCTTAACCTCATCCCCTGGTCCCAGAGCAGCCAGTGCTTTAACCCTGACCCCTTGTCCTGGAGCAGCCTGAGCCTGAACCCTGTCCCCAGGTCTCGGAAGAGTCAATGCCTGAACCACATCCCCTGACCCCAGAGCAGCCAGTGCCAGAACCTCGTCACCTGGTCCCAGAGTGGTCAGAGACTTTAACTCGTCCCCTGGTCCCGGAGCGACCAGAACCTGGACATTGTCCCCTGGTCCTGGAGCAGCAAGTTCTGTTTCAAAAGTACACTGGTCCCAGTGTGGCTAGCGCATTAACATTGTCACTTGGTCCGTTTCCCTGTTGCTGGATCTTAGACTACTCTGTCTGAACTAGCCCTAAATTAGTGTCAGCAAACCTGACCTCTGTGGTGAACAACTGCAGTACAGGGTTCTTCCCAGTAGTCATATCTGGCCACAGAAGCCTGAGCTCACCACTAGAGGCTCCAATGAACAATAAATTAGCTGCTTTGTTACGCCCCTTCCTGGGTATGCCTGGTCCTGTGGCACAGTGAGTCGACAAATCCATGTGCGCGATGGCTGAACATAAAAGTCTGCTCAGCCCAGCCGCAGCTGCAACAGTTGGCTTGGCCCCAGTCCTATCTACGCTCAGAGCTGTTTTTGCAGCTGCACAACCATTGAGAGAGCCAGGAGAAATTTTTGTTTGATCTGATGATGCTAGATGCTCGACTAGAAGTCCTGACACCTGGACTACCTAAAACTTATGCTCCCTTAATTGAACCCATCCTGGCTGATCCACCTCGGTACTATGGGGATCCAAAAGCAGTGCAGCGGGTGCCTGGAGCAGTGCATGCAGCACTTTGAAGTTTTCAGACAGCAATTTTCCTTGGGGAAAGGTGGGATTCCTAATGTCCTACCTATCAGGAGATGCCCTGGCATGGCTGACTCCCCTATGGGAGAGAGATGCTCCTATCACCTCGGACCTGCAGGCCTTCCTGGTGGACTTCCAAATGGTTTTTGATGAGCCGAACTCCAAATCTAATGAAAACACTTCACCACCCAGCTTCCAGGAGCAGTCCAGACCGGTTACGCCTGTGAGGAAACCATCATGTCTGGCCCTATCCTTTCAAAGACAACCCATTTATCCGCCTGTTGAGGCAGCTACTCCTGCAGAATCCGTGAAGGTTGACTGTGTATGGGAGGCTAAGCAAAAGACGTTATTAAAGGGGCAGCATGCTCATTATGTTAAATGCTCCCAGCCTGTTGCTCAGAGACATTTAGAATAATTAGTACACCTGTAAGATGGCTCCCTGTCAATAGCTGGGAGGCATCTTGTATTAAAGACTCCCTCTCCCCTAGGGAATTATCAAGCAACATATTGAATCATTAGCTAGTAAGGTGTACTGCTAGTGACTTGTGAGATCCTCTGGTTCCAGTGTGGCCACAGACTGAACGTTATTCCCTTTTCCCGGTGTGACCAGTCCTTTGTCTGTAGTCCACTGGTCATGGAGCGTCTAGGGCCTAAACCTTGTCCCCTGGCCCTGGAGCAGCCAGTGGCTGAACCTTGATCCATGGACACGTAAGGGCCAGTGCATGAACCCTGTCCCAGGTCCCAGAGTGGTCAGTGCCTATACACTGTCCTCTGGTCCTGGAGCTGCCAGCGCCAGAACCCGTCCCCTGGTCCCAGAGTGGCCAGTGTCTTAAACTCATGCCCTCGTCCCATTGCAGCCAGTGCCTGAATCTGGTCCCCTGGTCCTGAAGCGGCCAGTGCCTGAACCCTGTCCTTGGTTCCAAAGTGGCCAGTCCTGTTCCCAAAGTACTCTAATTCCAGTGTGACCAGTCATGAAGATTGTCCCCTGGTCCATTTCCTTGTTGCTGGATCCTAGACTGACGGGTCTGAACTGGCCCTAAATTAGTGTCAGCGTAGTTGACGCCAGGGGTCAGCAACTGAAGTACTACAGGATTGGTCCATTGTGGCTACCTGCTGCACAAGCCTGACCTCACCATTAGAGGCTACAGTGAACACCGAGGTAGCCACTTAGTTATACTCTCTCCTGGGTAGGCCCAGTCCTATGGCACAGTGGGTGCACAAATATACATGCTCCGTGGCTGGGAGTAACATTCTGCTTGGCCCAGCCATGACTGCAATCTTTGGAATAAATAACTGCTATCAGTTGCTTCATATAACCATCAACAAGTTTTTAACACCTCTCAACTGGAATTTTGGATCACTCTTCTTTTGCAAACGGCTCCATGTCTCTCATATTTGAAGGGTGCCTTCTTCTCCCAACAGCAATTTTAAGATCTCTTCATAAGTGTTCAATAAGATTTAGATTTGGACTCATTGCAGGCCAGAAGAATTTTGGCTTACTCACATAAATTTTGGCAAACTGCAGTCTAGCTTTGTTATGTCTCTGTGTCAGCAGTGGGGTCCCCCTGGGTCTCCTGCCATAGAGTTTCATTTAACTCAAATGGTGATGGATAGTTCACACTGGTACTGATGCACCCTAAGCCTGTAGGATGGCTTGAATTTATTTGGAACTTGATTGGGGATGCTTATCCACCATTTGGACTATCCTGTATTGCAACTTTTCATCAATTTTTCACTACCACCCACAAACAGGGAGGTTAGTTACTGTGCTATGGGTTGTAAACTTCTTCATTATGTTGCATATATTAGAATCTCTTTGTTCACAATTAAACATGCAGAGAGCATTTGGTCTCCCTATAGACTGGCTAACTCCTTGTTCATATAAATACCTAGAGAAGATGCTGCAATGCAATGGCGTACCATTAAATTTAGCTATCCAGATGGCCATGATGGATCCCATGAGTCTACGGAAGGCCCTGGGCCCCATACATCCTGGCCCAGCATCACACTTTCAACTGTATCTGCATTTTTGATGTCACTGCCTTGTGCCTGCTGTGCAGAGGTTCAGACCACACGCTGCAAGTGAGTATTTTTTTTTAAGCCAATGAGTGCATTGTGGTGGCCATTATACTGTTTGGAGGGCTACATGGGAGCCAATATACTATGTGGTGGCCTTTATACTGTTTGGGGGGTTATATGGGGGTTATTATACTATTTGAAGAGCTATGCGGGGTCCATTATACAATTTGTAAGTATACAGTATGTGTGGGCCATTATACTGTTTGGAGGGCTATGTTGGGGCCAATTATAATGTTTGGAGGGCTATTTAAGGGTCATTTACATTGTGCAGGGAATTTTGCAGCGTAGAGTTATGTGGGGGACATTGTACTGTATGGAGGGTCATTATATGGTATGGAGAGCCATCATACTATATGGAGGACTGTGCAGGGTCCATCATATTGTGTCAAGGGCAGTATTGAAGTATTTTGCAGTGTGTTGGGGGCACTGTGGGGGTATCATACCTTGCAAGTTGGTTACTGTTGGGTTATCATACTGTGCATGTGGAGGGTACTGTGGAAAAATTTACTGTAGAGGTATCATAATGTGTTTGGAGGGCACTTTTGTTGGCATTATACATTATAGGGACCATGAAAGGGGCATTTGCTTACCATCTATCATCCTAACCTTACAAGGTACTTCAATTAGAAGACATTATCAACTATTTATAGATGATAACTTCTAGATCAGTGGGTGTATCAGTGACAAGTATAGTATCTGTGTGGGAACTTGAAAATTGTCTAGCTACATAGGAACTGGCAAAATAATTACCTTTTATTAATGAAAATAACAATCAAGGAGTCTTCAAATGCAGCAGTAGATTGAGTATATCAATACTTACTTCTTTAGCAGTAGCCCCGTAGAGGAAAGGGTTAGGATGGTGTTGTTCAACCATTCTAAATGGTATGGTGTTGGTGGTATAAAACTGCAATGATCATTTGTAGAGATCTGTTGGGTCACTGAAGTAGCAAGAGGATGAGAATGCAGGCCACTGTCTCAAGGTCATGATTGCAACATCTCAGGGAGATATCGGGACACCCAGCAGAGGTCTCTGGCAGAAATCTGTTGATATATGAAACATTCACTTGACAGTTTTTCCAGTTCCACCAGGCAATTTCCTCCATGTTTGGTCACTCTTCAGGGCTCTTCAGCACTGACCAAGCATTATGGCATCATTATGTTACTAACAAGGCCTCATGTGACATCATTATGTCTATCATGTTGTCCCTCAGCATCAAAAGCCTAGTCACAGAATGAAGTGTGGAAAAAAAACAAAGAATGGCTTGAGCATATGGGGAATATTAAACTTATGGGGATTTTTTATGCTTTCCCAGGCTTAAAATGAATCCAGATTCCAGACATATTATCAATTAAGGTACAAAACAGTATAATAAAGAAGTGTTTCAATAAACAGTGTGCTGTATCGAATGCATGGACTAAGGTGGTTGATTGATAACATAAAGATTTAAGGAATACTAAAATGAGAATTACTGTGTCATGTTCCATTACTTTCTGTACTAGTCTTAATAAAATGCAGTACATTTGCTTTTCAAAATGCTTCTATATTCTGCCTTACATGCTGTGAGCTGTTTAGTCATTTTTTTGTGCTTTGCTTGATTTAGCAGAAAAGCAAAATTGGTCCAAAGTTAGCCAATCAAAAGGTAATATAAAGTTAGACAAATCTATCATCAGACACGTACCAGATTGATAAATTTGGCTCTTCAAGTGTTCTTCCAAACTGTCTAAAAAAAAGACAGTATTAATAAATCTGCACAAATGTATCCTTTGCCCCTGTGTAATCTTTTTAACATGTGGATATCAAAAAAGGTTTCACATTCTTTTACACTGTTTTTCTCATCAGATCCAGATATACTGAAAGTTAAACCTTTTTAGAAGACTGGCGTTACATTTTTCACATTGTGTAAGAACTGTTCCATCTACGCGTCCTGTATAACCTCTATACATTCTTTCATCTTGTTCTCTACTCTACTGCCTCTAGTAGCTTAAACGACTATATGGCTATGTAATATATATGTAAATGTATGAGAGTGAATATGGCATAGATGTAATAGGTTACAACACAAGGACAGTCATTTACAGTACAAACTGCATGAAAGCAAACAAATGTTTCCACCTGCTTTTACGTTTTAGGCTCTTCCTGAATTAATAATTGTTGGATTCATTGTGGGAAGAAGTTAAAATCCTATTACTAACCTCTTCACCCCTTGACCATTTTCCATTTTTGTTTAATCCTCGCCTTTTTCTAAGAGCCATAACTTTTTTTATGTTTCCATCAATATAACAATATGAGGGCTTGTGTTTAACGGGACGAGTTTTACTTTTGAACGACACCATACATTTTACCATATAGTTTCCTGGAAAACGGGAAAAAAATTCCAACTACAATGAAATTGCAAAAGAAGTGCAATTCCACAATTGTTTTTTTTATTTACCATGTTCACTATATGGTAAATCTAAATGGGCAATGCGATTCTTCAAGTCGGAACAAGTACGTAGATGCGAAACATGTAGATTTTTTAATTTAAGTTGTGAAAAAAAATTAGGAAATTTGCATTAAAAATTTTTTTGCTATTGTTGCTATTTTCAGACACCAGTAGCATATTATATTTTGGGATCTAGGGCTGTGTGGGGGCTTATTTTTTGTGCCTGAGCTAATGTTTTTACCGATTCCATTTTGGTGTAGACATGATGCCTTAATCGCCTTTTATTGCATTTTATTGCAATGCTGCGGTGGCCAAAAAAACGTAATTCTGGTGTATCAATTTTCTTTTTCGTTATGCTGTTTACCAATCTGATTAATGTATTTTATGTGTTAATAGGTGGGACAATTCTGAAGGCAGTTATATCAAATATGTGTATTTGTTATTGTTTAATTGTTTTATTTTCATTGGGACAATATGGGGGTGATTTGAACTTTTGTGTTTTTTTATTATTTTCATATTTTAAAAAACTTTTTTTCACTTTTTACTGTATTAGTAAGTATCCTTACGGAAGTTGAAGCTGCAATCATCTGATCGCTTGTGCTATTGATAGCACAAAAAACATGGTTTCCTTTGAACGCCGGTCATGGGCTGATGTTCACAGCAGAATCATAATTGCAAGCAGAGTGATCATCAACAGACACAGGGATCAACAGCAGACTCCCGGCCATCATGACAGCCCATCTGTACCCCGGGATCACGTGATGGGCACGCAGAATGACACGCTCACCTGTCGGCTTGTGATAAATCCCACTGACAGAGATATAGTGATGTTTAACAGGCTAACAGCCACAGGCAGAGCACCGGTCCTCCCTGGCTGTTAAACGCCAATGCCGGCTGATTGAATCAGTTGTCATGTGCTGGGAAAGATGTGGAATCAGTGTGTGAGCCTACATCAAAGGCAGGGACATGACGAATGACGTAAACATACATCATATGTCATGAAGGGATTATCGCTAAGTCTTGCCGAAATGAAGTTTTAGTGGTTGAGAAAACTGACCAAAAAAAAATTTTAAGCTTGCCATTTTATTTTTGCCATGTTATTTTAAGACATTTTAGGTAGACAGAATTAAGTGTCTTATCTGATGTACATGTGATGTCTAAAATCCATAAGAGGGGCAGACTGAATAGATCTTGGAAATAAACAAATTAATATCTTATATGCAATTCAGTATTTATTTTCCTTGATAGAGCTTTATTGTCTGAAATCCTTTTTTTTATTGGAGTATAACTAAAGATGAGCGAATCTGCCAAAACTCAAATTCACCACATTTTCTTGAATTAGGCTTGGAATTTTAATTGACATTGAATGTATTCAATGCTAATCAAAATAGTTTTTTGTGTTTTGTTGTCTCTGCAGACCCCACCATATAATAAAATGAGGGGTTAAATAATTAATAAAAAATACCACAATACTCATCTCATCCCTCACCTGTTCTGGCACCAGCAGTTATTTCCTGGTCTTCTGTCAGTTCACCTGCTCCCACCCTCCGGTCTTCACTTCTGTCTTCATAACCACTCATCAGTGACGCCAGCACAGATTATGCCTAAAGCAATGTTATTATATCACCAAAGAGTGTATATCAAGATATAAGAGAAAACTAGAGAGAGGGAGCAAGCGAGTCTGCAGAGGACACGATGGGGAGCTGTTACATCATGATAGGTAATGGGAGAGGATGATTGTTTTTATAACCTCTTCTGGCCCTTAAAAGAATCAAGCAAAATGGCATAATTTTGCTTAATGAGTGTAAACAGAATTGCAAAAAAATAGTGTTCAAGGCAAAGCCAACCATGTATGAATTTCTAAGTAAGTTTGATTAGCCTCAAAGTGGTTTGCTCGTCTCAAACTATAAGGCTGCGCTCACACGTTGCATTTTTTTTGCGGTGATTTTCCACTGCGAAAATGCTGCAAAAACGCTAAGAAAATGCATCTCATACAATCCAATGGGATTCCGCATTGCTGTGCTAATACTGCAGATTTTACCGCTGCGGAATTGCATCACGGTAAAATCCGCAGCAGGCTCATTCTTTTTGCAGAATCGCGGCGATTCTGCAAACATAGGAATGCATTGATCTGCTTACTTTCCGCATGTGGCTATGCCCACCATGCGCAAAGTAAGCAGATCATGTGCGGATGGTACCCAGGGCCTGGAGGAGAGGAGACTGTCCTCCAGGCCCTGGGTACCATAATTCTGTAAATAATAGAATAAAAATAAAAAATAGTGATATACTCACCCTCTGGCAGCCCCCGGAGTCCTTCCCGCCTCTCACCACACTCCCGGCATCTTCCGGTCCCAGTAATGCTTTGCGCGAATGACTGCGATGACATCGCGCTCATCTCAGGTCCTTCGTGCAAAGCATTACTGGGACCAGGAGTGCCGCAGAGCAGATCGGGGGCTGTCGGAAGGTGAGAATAACAATATTTTTTATTTTTTTATTATTTTAACAGCCTACCTATCACATCCCAAGCAATGCTAATCGCTAGGAATACGCAAGCATTCTTAAAGCGGAAAACGCTTGCAAAATACTTGTTTTCCGTGGGAAAATGTATGCGAATTCGCATGTGTTTTACCCGCGGCGGGAGTGTGGAAATGTTGCGGAAATTTCCGCAGCATATCTGCAACGTATGCACATAGTCTAACACTTTAAACTACTAAGATGTGGTTCAGTGTTAATGAAGGAATCAGAGAAATTTCTCGGTATTGAGAAGATAAGAGCAAAATTATGTCACCTAATTGGTTTAATAATTAACATACTCAAACATAAAGTTCTATGGAAAAGTTGTGTGAGCATGTCCTGGGGGTCACTGTGTACAGAGAGGAATAGGAAGCTGAGCTGTGTCCACCATCTTTTGTCAAAAATATAAAGTATAATGTGTCATGTGCCAGCAGCTTTAGAATAAAGGTATGTCCATTCATTTCAATCTTTTCATGACATGATACCGATATGCCTGCTGCTCTAAATGCGATTTCTACAAAACAGGCTATTTCTGTTTCGTGACCAAACTGAAAACTGCAATATTTTAGATTTTTTTTATATAAAGTGGCAAGGAAAACCTAAAAATAAAAAACAGCCTTTTCATATAATCATAAATATTAAAAATAAATTGTTGACAATTAGATGAGAATATAACTTTTTGTCACCCATATTATAAACGCATGGCAAGTTATATTTTGCGATATATTCTAATTATTGATTAGCTTTCTGATGTATATTGTGAAGATTGTGTAATATTTGCTCCATTGTGCTTATTCCTACATTAATATAATACATTGGAATGATTTTGCAAGAAATTATTTTTTTTAAGTTTCACTTTGGCAATACTAAAGCATTGAGAATGTTATCATACGTTTTGTATTTCGAAACAGTACCCACTGAAGAAATCAAGGTACAAAGAAGGATAAAGGAAATAGAGCATATGACTAAGTGAATATCAGAGATGTATTAAATGACACCAATTGGATTATATAAAAATACAAATTGTGGGTTACCAGATCAATAGAGTTCTCCCATTGTGTTCCAGTCTGTCTGCTTTAATTGCTCTCTAGTGTTTCATGACCTTTGCTGTCTGCTCCTTATGACTTCTTTCTTGCTTAATACTGTCCATAGTCTATTGACTGATGCTCTCCATTTCTTAGTTCTCATGGCTTCAAGGTGCTTTACCGCTGCTCCAAGATGTTGCTGTGGTACTTTCCTGATCTAATTGCTTTTGTAAGTAAAAGTTCTTATTATACCATTTTCTCGGAATATATTCAATGCATCATGGTACTTCAAAGTAGAATATATTATTTAAATATACTGAATTTATATGCCAAATCGCAGCATAAAATACGTCAGGTTGAATAGTAATAATAGTGAAATAGTCAAAACAATAAAACGTAACTTATATTCTGTAATGCTTTAAATTTTTTATGAGAATTGCTGAATTAGGCAAAACACAAAAGATTTTTCTTTTATTGTTCAGTGCAAAGGTTAAATGCGGTATCTCCCGACTCTATCATACATGAGGACGTTAGGTTCGGCTGTGCAATCATGTGGGGAAAAGCCACAGTAAGACACCTGTGATAGAAGATTATCTGCTCAAACTCCCCCATAATAATCTGTCAGGAGAACTGGTGGACTTCCATAAACATTAGACTGTTAGCCAATGCTGCTGATATTGGCAAGTGAAGACAAAGTTATTATAATGTGTATGTGTGCCTTAAAAGATCTGAATAGCATGGACAGGTTTCTGCGTACATGGATAAGGTCATGCATCCTCTTCTTGAACAATAATAGTAATAAGCAAAAACTAAATCGAAATAATAAACTGGAATATTACATGTAATGTGTAGTAGCAGCTAGGAGTTCAACTCATGAGGGCTGATGTTAGGCGTCGAGTTTCTCCCACTGCACAGGGGGAGTCTTGAGCCATGTCCTCTGCAGCCACAGAGGTTCTTGCTCAGCAGAGACATCGGTCCCAGCATCTTGCCCAGGTTAATGCTAGGCATCTGGTTGCTCCTCCAGCCTCAGCTATTCTACCATGCATGTGTCAGCAGAAAGCAGACACTCCTGGGACTAAGTCCTGTTTTTCTCCTACTGAGCATGCCCGTGGGACGACCTCTCATTGGAGGTCGGAGGTCACATGCTCAGGTCCTGTTGCTGCTCTGATTGGACCTCCAGGAAGATCCCAGAAGCCTGCACCTATAAAAGCTTAGCATGGCCGCCCGGCCATGCGTTAATATAGACAAAGATTAGACCATGTGGAGTGAGTGTTACATACATGTATGAATGTCTCTGGTGAATGACTCATCAAGAAACCCTTACCCTTGGTACGCATGTGTTGTCCAGCCTAGCCTGTAAAGCGCCCAGGCTTAGGTGTAGGTAGAGGCTGAGTCAGAGACTGGCATCAGTGTCCACCGGTGGCTCTACACGCCACGGTGCACTAGCTCGACACTCCACCATAGACAGCGTCTATAGTGGCGTCTGCAGGTGCGACGCCACGTGCTCAGAAGGTCTAGAGGGACTCTGACCCCGGGCCTTGGGGCAGGGTTCTGTGACCGCATTCTGTGTGCTCCCTTGCTGAGCTCTGTGAGTTCTAACAGACTCCGGCATTTATGTTCTGCGGTTGCGCAGCTCTGTGACGTAACAGAGTCGGGTCTTGTACACATCAGGTGACTGTTACCTGTGTGTGGTTTTGTATACCGCCATATTCCATCTGCCATTACTAAGCAGCAGCTTACCAGCTCTGCACGGTGGACCCTGGGCTGTGAACGAACCTTACTATCATTTTATTATTTGGTGTGTTCCGCCATCCCTAACAGCTGAAACATCTGAACGGGCCCCTAACCCCTGAGTACAACTACTGTGGCGCACCCTAATAGTGGATGTAGTAGAACCTCAGCAGATGACCATGCTTTAACTGTTAAAAAAAAACTCCACAAAGACCAACACTGATATTACCGCATATAGTGACCATATAATGGTAGGTACTAGTCCTGCAGAACATGTAAAGGATTACAGTTACACTTAAAGATAGTGACTTACAACTGACATTCTTTCTGGTGGAGTCATTCATTTTTCTTGTCTTCCTGTCTCTTTTCAATTTGGCCCAGGTCAACATGACAACCTCTTTCATCTAGGACTCGTCTGCTAGATTACAACAAATACAGTGCCTTGATAAAGTATTCGGCCCCCTGGAACTTTTCAATCTTTTCCCACATATCATGCTTCAAACATAAAAATACCAAATGTAAATTTTTGGTGAAGAATCAACAACAAGTGGAACACAACAGTGAAGCTGAACGAAATTTTGTGGTTATCTTAAATTGTTGTGGAAATTCAAAAACTGAAAAGTGCAGCGTGCAATATTATTCAGCCCCTTTACTTTCAGTGCAGCAAACTCACTCCAGAAGTTCATTGTGGATCTCTGAATGATCCAATGTTGTCCTAAATGACTAATGATGATAAATATAATCCACCTGTGTGTAATCAAGTCTCTGTATAAATGCACCAGCTCTATGATAGTCTCAGGGTTCTGTTTGAATCACAGAGAGCATCATGAAGACCGAGGAACACATCAGGCAGGTCTGTGATACAGTTGTGGAGAAGTTTAAAGCTGGATTTGGATGCAAAATAAATTCCAAAACTTTAAACATCCCAAGGAGCAGTGTGTAAGCGATCATATTGAAATGGAAGGAGTATCATACCACTGCAAATCTACCAAGACCCGGCCGTCCCTCTAAACTTTCATCTCAAACAAGGAGAAGACTGATCAGAGATGCAGCCAAGAGGCCAATGATCACTCTGGATGAACTGCAGAGATCTACAGCTGAGGTGAGACAGTCTGTCCATAGGACAACAATCAGTCATACACTGCACAAATCTGGCCTTTATGGAAGAGTGGCAAGAAGAAAGCCATTTCTCAAATATATCCATAAAAAGTGTTGTTTAAAGTTTGCAACAAGCCACCTGGGAGACACACCAAACATGTGGAAGAAGATGCTCTCGTCAGATGAAACCAAAATCGAACTTTTTGGCCACAAAGCCAAACGATATGTTTGGCGTAAAGGCAACACAGCTCATCGCCCTGAACACACCATCCCTACTGTCAAACATGGTGGTGGCAGCATCATGGGTTGTGGCTGCTTTTCTTCAGCAGGGACAGGAAAGATGGTTAAAATTGATGGGAAGATGGATGGAGCCAAATACAGGAACATTCTTGAAGAAAACCTGTTGAAGTCTTCAAAAGACATGAGACTGGGACGGAGATTTGTCTTCCAACAAGACAACAATCCCAAACAAAACACAAAATCTGCAATGGAATGGTTCACAAATAAACGTATCCAGGTGTTAGAATGGCCAAGTTAAAGTCCAGACCTGAATCCAATCGAGAATCTATGGAAAGAGCTGAAAACTGCTGTTCACAAACGATCTCCATCAAACCTCACTGAGCTCGAGCTGTTTGCCAAGGAAGAATGGGCAAGAATTTCAGTCTCTCAATGTGCAAAACTGATAGAGACATACCCCAAGCTACTTGCAGCTGTAATCACAGCAAAAGGTGGCGCAACAAAGTATTAAGTTAAAAGGGACGAATAATATTGCACGCCCCACTTTTCAGTTTTTGAATTTCCACAAAAACTTAAAATAACCAATAAGTTTCCTTCAACTTAACAATTCTGTTCCACTTGTTGATTCTTCACCAAAAATTTTACATTTGGTATCGTTATGTTTCAAGCACGATATGTGGGAAAAGGTTGAAAAGTTCCAGGGGGCTGAATACTTTCGCAAGACACTGTATATTTGATTTCTCAGATTTCCAGCACTGTCCCCATCTATTCCCAACCTGCACAAACTCCTCACCCTGCTGATACCCCAATGCGGAGCTGCTGCTGCTGTCGTGTGTGTGTCTATTATTGTATCTACTGTGTGGAACAAAAAGCAATGCTCCACATGCTGCCTCACAAATGAAAGCCACAACTGTGCCAGCAGCATAGTAAAATGTCTCCTTTGCATCCTCACAATATCCTCCACACTCTTTAATAGTCCTCACAGTAGCCCCCACACTGTATAATGGTCCCCAGAGTTAATAACCCCAAAAGTAGCTATCACAATGTATATAGTCCCCTACATTGTATGATGGCCCCCCACAGTTGCCTTCAAACTGTATAATGTTCCTCACATTAACTCCCACACTGTATAATGGCCCACACATTAGTTACCATGCTGTTAAAGGGCCCCATAGTAGCTCCCACATTGTATAACACATCAGACTCTCACCATCAACGGAAACCTTCAAGAAGAACCTGAAGACCCACCTGTTCCGACATGCCTACAGCCTGCAATGATCTTCGGTCTACTGAACCACAGCATGACCTGCTCTACCCTCTCCTACTGTATCCTCACCCATCCCTGTAGACTGTGAGCCCTTGCGCGCAGGGTCCCCTCTCCTTATATACTTGAGTGTCCCTTGTCTTACACATGTTTACTATACTTGTCTATATTTCCCCTTTTCACATGTAAAGCGCCATGGAATAAATGGCGCTATCTAAATGCATAATAATAATAATAATAATGGCCCCCGCATTAGCCCCCAAGCTGTATAATGGCCGGAGAAAAATCGCTATCACGCTGTATAATGGCCCCAAATTACAGTAGCTCCCATGCTGTGTAATGGCCCCACATTAGTTCCCACTCTGTATAATGGCCTATGCATTAGCTCCCATGCAGTATAATGGCCCCACATTAGTTCCCATGCTGTATAATGGCCCCCACATTAACTCCCATGCTGTATAATGGCCCCACATTAGTTCCCATGCTGTATAATGGCACCTGCATTGGCTCTCATGCTGTATAATGGCACCCGCATTAGCTCCCATGCTGTATAATGATACTGATACTGACCATTCATATCTGTCACCCTATCTGAGGCACCATGAGATTTATGGCAACAGCTTTAAAGTCTTTTACAGATCGGGTGTTGTTTGGGTGCCTCGCACTGACAGAGACATTGATCTGTTTAAAAGTTAAAGCAGCTGCTATAAATCTACTGTGTCTCAGATAGTAAAACCGCAGATACATGACAACAACTTGTCGGGGACTTATCAGATGAGCAGCGTCATAGCAACTCCTCACTGCACAGTGCAGACACTTTTGGCCCCAGGTCCAGGTAGCAGCCTGAACTGTTACTTACAGCACCAAACTGTCCTCTGTCCTGTTCCTCTATTGTGGGAATAATTGGCATCCTGACATCGCTTCAGCAGACACAGTCACACAGTGCTCAATTTGGGCATGTCTGCAGTATTCCGAAGGCAGCAAATACAGTTGTGCGCAAAAGTTTACATACCTTGACAGAATTTTTGCTTTCTTGGCCTTTTTTCAGAGAATATGAATGATGATACCAAAACTTTTTCTCCACTTATGGTTAGTGGTTAGATGGAGCCATTTGTTGTCAACCTACTGTGTTTTCTCTTTTTACATCATAATGACAACCCAAAACATCCAAATGACCCTGATCAAAAGTTCACATACCCCATTTCTTAATACCGTGTATTACTGTCACGTTGCCGTCAGACTCGGGGCCTGCTGTCCCGGCCTCGGCCACTAGGTGGCGCCGGATTGTCACGTCGCCGTCAGACTCGGGGCCTGCTGTTCCTGCCTCGGCCACTGGGAAGCGCCATGGTTCGCCCCCGAGTGATGGCGGCGACAGAGAAGGGGCTCCTGCGCAGGCATCTGATGGACGCAGGCTCCGCTCCTCTGTCAATCATGAAGGGGTTGGTGCATCACCATCTGGCCTGGTCCTGGGGGCGGTCCTGATGACATCATCAGTCCGGGAGCCTGTGAGGGATGACCTGATCCCTCAAATACCTTGGGACTGGTCTTGCAAGCCGCCGGATATATTCTTAGTTCCCCTATGTGCTACTGTGTGATTTGCTATTGTTTGACTCTGACCTCAGCCTGGATTTCTGACCCCTCTACTGCCTGACGATTTTGTACCTCTGCCATTCTCCCGGTTTGTGACCTTGGCCTGGATATTCGACTCTGCTACTGCCTGCCGTTTTTGTACCTTGCTGCTCTCCCGTTTTGTGACCTTGGCCTGGATATTCGACTCTGCTACTGCCTGCCATTTTTGTACCTTGCCACCCTCCCGGTTTGTTACCTTGGCCTGGATATTCGACTCTGCTACTGCCTGCCGTTTTTGTACCTTGCTGCTCTCCCGTTTTGTGACCTTGGCTTGGACTGTCGACTCTGCCACTGCCTGCTGTTTCTATAACTCCACTGCTCTCCTGGTTTCTGACTATGTTTTTGGTTCCCCGCCTTCTTCCCTATTGGCAACTGTCCTGCTCTGGCGCACTGCTCCACCAGACAGTCACCCCCTGGGCCTTGCTACAATTCCGGATCCCTGTGTAGGGGTTAAGGGTCTCGGGGTTTCTCGGGGTGCTGTCCCTACTGCAGTACAGATCCGCGGGTGGACGTCACATTATATCCGGACACAAAAAAAACTGCTTCTTGTATATATATCCAACATATACAAAAGCAGTCTCCCTGAACTTTTTTTTTTTCCTTCTCCTGCCTGAGCTGATTTTTGGCCTGAACACCTGTTACATGCTTCAGTGCACAGTCTGGAGGATCACTCTCATCTTCCTGCATAAGCATGCTGCAGTCTAGAGACTTCAGGGAGAAAGCTGAAAGTCAGAGATCCACACTCCTGGGACATCGGCCCCTGGGCAGCCCTGGCCAGGGTTGCCCAGGGGCTCAGGTACTGCCCGCAGATTCGGCTAAAGTTTTATTACCTATCTCTCTTTCATTTGGTCAGCAATCTCTTTGTTTAAAAGCTTATGTGGATAGTGGATCT
This sequence comes from Dendrobates tinctorius, assembly GCF_039654945.1. Classification (NCBI taxonomy): domain Eukaryota; kingdom Metazoa; phylum Chordata; class Amphibia; order Anura; family Dendrobatidae; genus Dendrobates; species Dendrobates tinctorius. The sequence continues at coordinate 9,667,174 of NW_027361797.1, forward strand.
GAAGGAAATTTTATGGATTCTTTGGCTGCTAGGAATCTTGGTGTACCACTACTAAGACTTAATGTCCCTATTAAAACCACGGCTATTAATGGCACATCCATTATTCAGGAGGGGGTTAAATTTGTTACTGACAAAATTGCTATGTCTGTGGGAGCATTACAGTCATGGCCAAAAGTTTAGAGAATGACACAAATATTAATTTTTACAAAGTCTACTGCTTCATTTTTTCTAATGGCAATTTGCATATACTCCAGAATGTTATAAAGAGTGATCAGCTTAACAGCAATTACTTGCAAAGTCAATATATGCCTAGAAAATGAACTTTATCCCCCAAAACACATTTCAACATCATTGCAGCCCTGCCTTAAAAGGACCAGCTAACATCGTTTCAGTGATTGCTCCATTAACACAGGTGTGGGTGTTGATGAGGACAGGGCTGGAGATCAATCTGTCATGAATAAGTAAGAATGACACCACTGGACACTTTAAAAGGAGGCTGGTGCTTGGCATCATTGCTTCTCTTCTGTTAACCATGCTTATCTCTAAAGAAACACGTGCAGTCATCATAGCACTGCACAAAAATGGCCTAACAGGGAAGTGTATCGCAGCTAGAAAGATTGCACCTCAGTCAACAATCTATCGCATCATCAAGAACTTTAAGGAGAGAGGTTCCCTTGTTGCCAAAAAGGCTCCAGGGCGCCCAAGAAAGACCAGCAAGCGCCAGGACCGTCTCTTAAAAGTGTTTCAGCTGCGGGATCGGGCTACCAGCAGTGCAGAGCTTGCTCAGAAATGGCAGCAGGCAGGTGTGAGTGCATCTGCACGCACTGTGAGGCGGAGACTCTTGGAGCAAGGCCTGGTCTCAAGGAGGGCAGCAAAGAAGCCACTTCTCTCCAGAAAAAACACATCATGGACAGACTGATATTCTGCAAGAGGTACAGGGAGTGGACTGCTGAGGACTGGGGTAAAGTCATTTTCTCTGATGAATCCCCTTTTCGATTGTTTGGGACATCTGGAAAACGGCTTATTAGGAGAAGACCAGGTGAGCGCTACCACCAGTCTTGTCTCATGCCAACTGTCAAGCATCCTGAAACCATTCATGTGTGGGATTGCTTCTCAGCCAAGGGAATGGGCTCTCTCTCAGTCTTGCCTAAAAACACAGCCATGAATAAAGAATGGTACCAGAATGTCCTCCAAGAGCAACTTCTCCCAACCGTCCAAGAGCAGTTTGGCGATCAACAATGCCTTTTTCAACATGATGGAGCACCTTGCCATAAAGCAAAGGTGATAACTAAATGGCTCAGGGAACAAAACATAGAGATTTTGGGACCATGGCCTGGAAACTCCCCAGATCTTAATCCCATTGAGAACTTGTGGTCAATCATCAAGAGACGGGTGGACAAACAAAAACCTTCAAATTCAGACAACATAAAAGCATTGATTTTGCAAGAATGGACTGCTATCAGTCAGGATTTGATCCAGAAGTTGATTGAGAGCATGGCAGGGAGAATTGCTGAGGTCCTGAAGAAGAAGGGTCAACACTGCAAATATTGACTTGCTGCATTAACTCATTCTAACTGTCAATATAACTTTTTGTTACTCATAATATGATTGCAATTATATTTCTGTATGTGATAAAAACATCTGACAAACACACATAAAAACTAGAGGCCAGCAGATCATGTGAAAATATAATATTTGTGTCATTCTCTAAACTTTTGGCCATGACTGTACATACCGAGCTTATGTCATTTTTTGTGATGGATTATAATTTATCTTCTGCAGTTATTTTGGGAATGCCGTGGTTACGCCAGCACAATCCTGTAATTGACTGGCACCTGGCTGATGTTGTTCGCTGAAGTTCGCAGTGTCAGTATAACTGCATATCATTAGCAGTAAACCAAGTTAAGGTTAAAAACCCCCTCATACCGTTTGCTTTCAGAGACTATGAGGATGCTTTTTCTATTGTAGAATCTGAGAAATTACCCCCACACAGAGAGTATGATTGCCCTATAGATCTGATTCCGGATGCCCGTCTCCCTAAAGGGAGAATATTTAATCTCTCCGGTCCAGAGTGTCAGGCCATGAATGACGATATAGCAGACAGCTTAAAAAAGGGTTTAATAGACCATCCATTTCACCAGTTGGGGCCAGATTCTTCTTTGTAGAGAAGAAAGATGGTGGTCTCAGACCCTGCATTGATTACCGGGAATTAAACGCAATCACTATAAAGAACCAGTATCCGCTTCCACTCATCCCTGATCTTTTTAATCAGCTAATGGGAGCCCGTTGGTTTACTAAACTTGACCTCCGGGGGGCATATAATATGGTCCGCATAAGAGACGGCGATGAGTGGAAAACCGCGTTTAATACACCTCTTGGCCATTTTGAGTACCTTGTAATGCCGTTCGGACTCAGTAACGCACCTGCCATGTTTCAGAACTTTGTTAATGATATTTTCAGAGACATTTGTGGGGTGTATGGCATCGTGTATTTAGATGACATTTTGATTTACTCTGCTGACCCTGCGACACACGCTCAACACGTCTGTTCTGTGCTGCAGAGACTGCGAGAACACTCCTTGTTTGCTAAACTGGAGAAATGTGGGTTTTTTTGTTGAGGAGGTACAGTTTTTAGGGTACATGGTCTCAGGCAAAGGGTTCCGCATGGATCCTGCCAAGATCCAACCTATTCAAGCTTGGGTACAACCCAAATCGCTAAAAGCGCTGCAGCGACTTTTAGGGTTTGCTAATTACTACCGCAAGTTCATCAGGGGTTTCTCAGAAATTTATTTGTGTGATTCACCGCACTATGCTGAGCAGATGTATACAAAAAAAAAAAAGCGGGAAATAAATACTTAACAGCAGTTATACGTGCTTACTTAAAAATGAAGTTGATGTAGAATATTCTGTGTAAGTTGAGATGTCTACGTGGTTAGGCTGGTTTCACATTAGCGTTGAAACAACACTGCGCACTGCGTCGGTAAGCCCCGCCCCGATCCGGCTCCCTGCCCGCCCCATCCGGGATCACCGCCTACTTTCACATTTGCACGCATGCGATCAGCGCACCCTATCTTTAGCATAGGGTGCGCAGATCATGCGCTGCCAGTGTGAAAGTAGCATGCTGCGCACTTTTGACGGTGCGCCGTGCGTGCCGAAATGCAACATGCTGCATTTCGGCGCGCACGGCGCACCGTCAAAAGTGCGCAGCACGCTACTTTCACACTGGCAGTGCATGATCTGCGCACCCTATGCTAAAGATAGGGTGCGCCGATCGCATGCGTGCAAATGCGAAAGTAAGCGGTGATCTCGGATGGGGCGGGCAGGGAGCCGGATCGGGGCGGGGCTTACCGACGCAGTGCGCAGCGTTGTTTCAACGCTAATGTGAAACCAGCCTAAGTAGTTTGCAGGTTATCTGATGGTAGAGATTTCGTTTTTTGATAGCTGCTGATGCTATTGGAATAATGATATATGAAGGTACCAATAAAACACACAAAAGGTCACACCACTCCTTGCATGTTCACCATACTCACTGGTTGTATCTTAACGTTTATATTCTCTTCGGGTGTTCCCTTTATGGTGGATCAATTGATACAATACTAAATATGAAGAGAATTTCAATTACTAACAGTGACCACAACCTTGATATTCAGTCCCAGTTCCTGGGGTACATATGCACTTACTTGTGCTAGATTTGTTATGCTACCCAGGTGTAAATCCTGATAGACTCTCTATAATGGTCTTTGTTGGCTTTATTTGGAGCCAGTGCAGGGACGATATCCACTGTTGAAAAAATGACAAAGTGCTGGGTAAGGAGGGATCCACTAAACCCACAAGTAGTGCTAGCGTTCCAGTAGCCAGTTAGTCCTGGTAGGACTTCTATGCACTTACTTCTGGTAATTGCTCTGTCGCAGTCTGGCTGAGGCAGCAGCTGCTGATAGAGTGATAAGCGATGCAGTGTAAGGAAGGATCCACTAGACACCCTAATTATGCTAGCGTTCCAATCAGTTAGTCCTAATAGGACTTCTATGCACTTACTTCTGGTGATTGCTCTGGCGCAATCTGGCTGAGGCAGCGGCTGAGGCAGCGGCTATGGCTGAAGCAGCGGCTGCTGATGGAGCGATAAGCTATGCAGCGTGTAGTAGGGGAGCGGGTAGACGCCAGCACCTCGTGTACTCCGGCCGGAAGTATTGACGAGGACGCGGCGAGAGTGGGGGGCGGAGCTACTGTGACGTCACAGGCAGGGAGGAGGACAGGTGCACGAGAGGCACAAACCAACCAACGCGTTTCGAGGGGGCTTCCCTCTTCGTCAGGGCTATGCTGAATGCCTGTCAGCCCGTCCTTATATAATAGCTCACACAGCTGCAACCCATACCAATCATTAGTCTTGGGCAGAAATGTATGTTTTTGGTTTTTTTTCTGTGTGTATTGTTGCCTCAAGATACGCCTTGCTGCTATAATTGCAATATTATATTGTTGATTTATTAAAATGGATAGTCCGCTTTGTCTCCGAAATAATAAAAGTATACCTAACTTGTGTGCATAATATACTAAACTAAAACATAACTTTTATTTATACCAATTTTAAGATAATTTCAAATAATTTTACTGGAACTAAATAAATAGAACATGAGTATGGAGGGTTACACGAGCAGATTGACCTTCCGCACGTTAATAAAATAGATACCTATATTTTCTAAAAAGTATATGTGTGCTACCAGCACTTTAGCAAAAAAAAAAAACAAACAAACCGGAAAAAAGGATAGAAATGGAAGGGGTGGAAAGGACTGATTTGACCATATGGTACTCGTCGTTAATCTCTATATAAAGAATATATGGATAAAGACGAAAACTGACGCATGGATGTAGTATGTACATCCTTAATTGTATGTTTCATAAAATGTAGATAGAAATAACAATAAGTGTATTAAAAATAAATAAAAAATAAATAAATAAAAAATAAAAAAATTATAAAAATAAGATTAATGTTTTAATAATTTTATCTAAAAAGCATATAGCTCAATCTCATGGTTGAGGCCTTTTGGGGCCAGGCTGTCAAGAGTGTAAATCCACTTTGACTCCACTCTTGACATAGCTTTCAAATAGTTGCCTTTCCTTGGATTTTGGGGGACCACCTGGATTCCACAATAGGATACCCCCTTGTAAGACTGATTATGTTTGTCCAAAAAATGACGCGATAAGGGGTGACCTTTGAATCCTTTTTTAATGTTATCCAGGTGCTCCTTAATCCTATCCATTAAACGTCTTATCGCATCATTTTAAATTTTTAAAACATTAATCTTATTTTTATAATTTTTTTATTTTTTATTTATTTATTTTTTTAATTTATTTTTAATACACTTATTGTTATTTCTGTCTACATTTTATGAAACATACAATTAAGGATGTACATACTACATCCGTGCGTCAGTTTTCGTCTTTATCCATATATTCTTTATATAGAGATTAACGACGAGTACCATATGGTCAAATCAGTCCTTTCCCCCCCTTCCATTTCTATCCTTTTTTCCGGTTTGGTTTTTTTTTTTTTTGCTAAAGTGCTGGTAGCACACATATACTTTTTAGAAAATATAGGTATCTATTTTATTAACGTGCGGAAGGTCAATCTGCTCGTGTAACCCTCCATACTCATGTTTTATTTATTTAGTTACAGTAAAATTATTTGAAATTATCTTAAAATTGGTATAAATAAAAGTTATGTTTTAGTTTAGTATATTATGCACACAAGTTAGGTATACTTTTATTATTTCGGAGACAAAGCGGACTATCCATTTTAATAAATCAACAATATAATATTGCAATTATAGCAGCAAGGCGTATCTTGAGGCAACAATACACACAGAAAAAGAAAACCATACATTTCTGCCCAAGACTAATGATTGGTATGGGTTGCAGCTGGGTGAGCTATTATATAAGGACGGGCTGACAGGCATTCAGCATAGCCCTGATGAAAAGGGAAGCCCCCCTCGAAACGAGTTGGTTGGTTTGTGCCTCTCGTGCACCTGTCCTCCTCCCTGCCTGTGACGTCACAGTAGCTCCGGCCCCCCCCACTCTCGCCGCGTCCTCGTCAATACTTCCAGCCGGAGTACACGAGGTGCTGGCGTCTACCCGCTCCCCTACTACACGCTGCATAGCTTATCGCTCCATCAGCAGCCGCTGCCTCAGCCATAGCCGCTGCCTCAGCCGCTGCCTCAGCCAGATTGCACCAGAGCAATCACCAGAAGTAAGTGCTGTGATAAAACACTCCGGGATCGGCTTTGCTGGGGTCAAAGGTCACGTGCGTTCAGCATGAAACTCAGGCGCAGAGCTGGGATTCGGGTGTAACTGACCCTGGGTCAGGTTTATTAACGGTGAAAGCAATGCAAAAGGAAATAAAACATAAAACAAATCCTTGCCTGTCCGGCACTAACTAAACAATGGACAACCTAACTACCAACTGGCGGGCTTCTCCCGTCCAGCCAAACCACAGTTGCAGTGGGCACTGCTTTCACTCACGTGTGTCTCTCACACAGACAGGCTCTCTGTGTTCCCAGGCTTTAGACACTCACACAACCACCTGGCATCCTTTTATATCCACCTCCCATTATTCATTAGCAAGCAGGTGCGATACTGACCAGACTAGGCCACATAGGAAAGGAATCTGGGCGAGATATACCTGCCCTCATCCACTATTCCCACATGATTCTCACATATCCCCCCCCTCTGCTCAGACCACTCCGGTTGAGCAATGACACCCGCCAAACAGTGCACTCGGGACAGGGCATCTGCATTTCCCATCTGTACCCCTGGGCGGTGCTCCACCGTAAAAGTGTAGGCCTGCAGGGCAAGGAACCACCGGGTCACCCGGCTATTCCGTTCCTTGTTCAAGTGCATCCACTTGAGAGGGGCACGGTCAGTGATCAGCCTGAACTTTCGGCCCACCAGGTAATATTTGAGGGCCTCTAGAGCCCACTTAATGGCTAGGCACTCTTTTTCTACGACTGCATACCTTTGCTCGTGTTTATTCAGCTTCCTGCTGAGATAGAGGACTGGGTGTTCCACTCCGTCCCTCACTTGTGAGAGTACGGCCCCGATACCGGTATCAGAGGCATCCGTTTGTACCACAAACTCGCTGCGGAAGTCTGGAGTCACCAGTACGGGCTGAGAGCAAAAAGTGCCCGTTTTAGGCTATGGAAGGCTTCTTCAGCCGCTAAACTCCATTTAATCATGACGGAGTCTTTCCCTTTTGTAAGATCCGTCAGGGGGGTAGCGATGGCTGCAAAATTGGGTATGAACCGGCGATAATAGCCGGTGATCCCCAGGAAGGCTTGCACCTGCTTTTTGTTGACAGGTTGTGGCCAGTCCTGAACCGCCTGAATCTTATCAACCTGGGATTTAACAACACCCCTCCCAATTACATACCCCAAATACCGGGCTTCTTCTAGCCCGATGTGACATTTCTTGGGGTTCGCGGTTAGACCTGCCTCCCACAGGTCGTCAATCACAGCTTGTACTTTCTGGAGATGAGTCTCCCAGTCCAAGCTGTAAATGACAATGTCGTCCAAATAGGCCGAAGCGTACTGCCTATGTGGCCTCAGGACTCGATCCATCAGTCTCTGGAAGGTCGCCGGTGCTCCGTGCAGTCCAAACGGCATATACACATACTGAAATAGACCTTCCGGCGTAGCAAATGATGCCTATGCGTCTTTTCTCTGGCAGCCTCCGCCAGAGGGATCTGCCAATACCCCTTTGTTAGGTCTAGGGTCGTAATATACCGGGCATTTCCTAACCGATCTATTAACTCGTCGACCCGGGGCATAGGGTAGGCATCAAATTTTGAGACCGCATTCAGTTTCCTGAAGTCATTGCAGAACCGGATGGTGCCGTCCGGTTTAGGAATTAGCACAATCGGGCTGGACCAAGCACTGTGCGATTCCTCAATGACACCTAACTCTAACATTGCCTTCACTTCTCGGGAAACGGCTTCACGGCGCGCTTCCGGGATTCGGTAGGGCTTTACGTGAACTGTGACACCAGGTTCCGTTACGATGTCATGTTTCATTAGCGTAGTCTGCCCGGGTTTTTCTGAGAAAAACTTTTGGTTGTGAAGTAGAAACTGCCTGACCTCAGTCTTTTGCCGCTCTGAGAGAGTCTCTGCAACCCGTACCTCCGGTACGGTATGCGAGCAGACGGGACGGGCCAGCTCCGCTGACAAGGCAGACCGATCTTTCCAGGGTTTTATCAGATTTACATGATAAATCTGTTCAGGTTTCCGTTTACCTGCCTGGTATACTTTGTAGTTTACTTCACCAACTCTTTCCTTAATCTCAAAGGGGCCCTGCCACTTTGCCAGGAACTTACTGTCCACCGTGGGGACCAGGATCAACACCCTATCTCCGGGTGCAAACGTACGGATCTTGGCGCCCCTATCATAGATTCTTTTTTGGGCTCCTTGTGCCTGTATCAGATGTTCTTTGACGATAGGCATAACAGCCACAATACGGTCCTGCATTTGTGTGACGTGATCTATCACTGTTTTAAACGGAGTGACCTGACCCTCCCAGGTTTCTTTTGCAACGTCTAACAGTCCGCGAGGACGTCTGGCGTACAATAACTCGAAAGGCGAGAATCCCGTGGAAGACTGGGGTACTTCCCTGATGGCAAAAAGCAAATACGGAAGTAAATAGTCCCAGTTCTTCCCATCCTTGTCTATCACCTTTCTCAGCATCTGCTTCAGAGTTTTATTGAACCGTTCGACCAACCCGTCTGTTTGAGGATGATACACGGATGTGCGTAACGGTTCGATTTGTAACAATCGGCAGAGCTCCTTCATTACCCTGGACATAAAGGGGGTCCCCTGGTCGGTGAGTATCTGTTTTGGTATACCGACCCGACTAAACACATGCACCAGTTCCTTGGCAATCGTCTTGGTGGCCGTGTTACGCAAAGGGATGGCCTCCGGGTAACGAGTGGCATAATCCAAGATGACCAGGATATGTTGGTGTCCACGTGCAGACTGTGGAAGGGGTCCAACTAAATCCATCCCAATCCGCTCAAACGGGACTTCAATAATAGGTAGGGGTACCAAAGGGCTACAGAACCGGGGCTTAGGTGCAGAGGCTTGGCAGTCAGGACAAGACTCACAATATACACGAATATCGTGATGCATGCCTGGCCAAACAAAACAGTGTAATATCCTTTCGGTGGTTTTCTGGACTCCCAGGTGACCTCCCATCACATGTCCGTGGGCCAGGTCCAACACCTGCCGTCGGTAGGGTTTTGGCACGACTAATAGTTGCACCGTATCTTCCCCCCTTTTTCTCTATCTGATAGAGTAAATCATTCTCCAGAACCATGTAAGGATATGCCAGCCTAGAGCCAGGTTCTACGGGTACCCCATTTATCACTTTTACATTTGTCCTACCCTGAGAAAGGGTAGGATCCTTTATTTGCTCGCTTTGGAAGTCATCTTTCTGAACTTCCAAATCCGGCAAACGGGGAAGTGGACGGCTGTCGGTCTCCTCCGCATCCCCGGTCTCCTCCGTATCACCCACCATGACTGAAAACGGGAACTGCAGGTCATTTCCCGCAGACTCTTCCCCCGAATCTTCCGGGGAGACCTCTTCCAGGGGTTCGGGACCCACACGCGCCCTGGGAGAAGAATCATGTACACGATTACCCGAGGGCATCAACTGATTCTCCCACAATTGCCAGAAGTGGGGAAAATCCCGGCCCAGGATAACATCATGCAATAACGCCGGGACGAGTCCCACTTTATGTTGCACAGACCCATAGGAAGTAGTAATGCATATGACCGTGGTGAGGTACGAACAGGTGTCTCCATGCACACACGTTACAGAAAATTTGTCTGATGGTCCAGTCGGGGCTGACACCAGACTGGCCTTCACCAGAGTCACCACACTTCCCGAGTCTAACAATGCCACCACATTTTTGCCATCAACAGTTAAATCACACAAGTGTTTTTCCACATCCTTTTGACCGGCATTCACACTCACTACCCGTGCAACCATAGACATGCGGTTTTTAGAGTCTGTGACGTTGCACTGCATGGGTTCAGTAGTGAGCGGACAGTTCGCAGCAATATGTCCCATCTCTTGGCAGCGGAAACACCTAACGGGCCCCTTGCTTAGACCATAGTTCGTTACTCTCGGCCTCGCAGGGCGGGCAGTCTCGATTTCCTCCCCCACTGTCTTAGGGATTTTTCTATCTCCCCTACTCCCTGGAACAGTCTTACCGGTTCCACGTGGAGATGATGAAGAACAAGGTGGGGTAGCGTCGTCTCGGAGTCCTTCCGCCACGGAGTAACGTTCAACCAGATCCACCAGTTGATCTGCCGTCGTAGGATTTCCATGGCTTACCCACTTCCTCAGGGCTGGCGGTAGAGCTCTCAGGTACTTGTCCATGACGACTCTCTGGATTATCTCTGGCGCTGTCAACACCTCGGGTTGTAGCCACTTCTTCGTCACGTGGATCAGGTCGAACATCTGTGACTGCGGTGGTTTATCCGGCTAATAAGTCCATTGATGCACTCTCTGTGCACGGACAGCGGTCGTCACTCCCAGCCGGGCCAAGATCTCGGCTTTCAATTTGTCAAAGTCCTGCGCAGCTTCAGGTTCCAAGTCATAATACGCCTTTTGGGCCTCACTGGAAAGAAACGGGGCAATCAGGCCGGCCCATCGTGCCTTCGGCCATTTTTCTCGCACCGCCGTCCGTTCAAACGTGGTCAGGTATGCCTCGACGTCATCTTCGGTCGTCATCTTCTGCCAGAACCGACTCACGTGAATCACTCTCGACTCTGCTTCCAGGTTAACCTCAGGTAAGCTTGCCAGGCGCTGTGCCACCTGCTGGAGAAGCGAACGATCGGTAGCTGTCATGTCCACCAACTCCTTCAGCTGGGCTATCATCACCCGATTAGCTTCTTGCTGGACGGCGGTGGACTGTACCAGCGCTTTCACCACATCCTCCATGCTCATGCTTGCAACGTGATGCCCACATACTCCACCACAATGTGATAAAACACTCCGGGATCGGCTTTGCTGGGGTCAAAGGTCACGTGCGTTCAGCATGAAACTCAGGCGCAGAGCTGGGATTCGGGTGTAACTGACCCTGGGTCAGGTTTATTAACGGTGAAAGCAAAGCAAAAGGAAATAAAACATAAAACAAATCCTTGCCTGTCCGGCACTAACTAAACAATGGACAACCTAACTACCAACTGGCGGGCTTCTCCCGTCCAGCCAAACCACAGTTGCAGTGGGCACTGCTTTCACTCACGGGTGTCTCTCACACAGACAGGCTCTCTGTGTTCCCAGGCTGAGACACTCACACAACCACCTGACATCCTTTTATATCCACCTCCCATTATTCATTAGCAAGCAGGTGCGATACTGACCAGACTAGGCCACATAGGAAAGGAATCTGGGCGAGATATACCTGCCCTCATCCACTATTCCCACATGATTCTCACAGTGCATAGAAGTCCTATTAGGACTAACTGATTATTGGAACGCTAGCATAATTAGGGTGTCTAGTGGATCCCTCCTTACACTGCATCGCTTATCACTCTATCAGCAGCTGCTGCCTCAGCCAGACTGCGACAGAGCAATTACCAGAAGTAAGTGCATAGAAGTCCTACCAGGACTAACTGGCTACTGGAACGCTAGCACTATTTGTGGGTTTAGTGGATCCCTCCTTACCCAGCACTTTGTCATTTTTTTCAACAGTGGATATCGTCCCTGCACTGGCTCTAAATAAAGCCAACAAAGACCATTATAGAGAGTCTATCAGGATTTACACCTGGGTAGCATAACAAATCTAGCACAAGTAAGTGCATATGTACCCCAGGAACTGGGACTGAATATCAAGGTTGTGGTCACTGTTAGTAATTGAAATTCTCTTCATATTTAGTATTGTATCAATTGATCCACCATAAAGGGAACACCCCGAAGAGAATATAAACGTTAAGATACAACCAGTGAGTATGGTGAACATGCAAGGAGTGGTGTGAACTTTTGTATGTTTTATTGGTACCTTAATATATCATTGTTCCAATAGCATCAGTAGCTATCAAAAACGAGATCTCTACCATCAGATAACCTGCAAACTACTTACCACGTAGACATCTCAACTTACACAGAATATTCTACGTCAACTTCATTTTTAAGTAAGTACGTATAACTGCTGTTAAGTATTTATTTCCCCCCTTTTTTTTTTTTTTGTATACATCTGCTCAGCATAGCGCGGTGAATCACACAAATATACGGTTCGCTCGGACTTTATAACAGGAGCCGACACAGTCCTGTCTCTTCACCAGCTGCATCTGAGTTTTTTGGATAGTTAGCGCCGGTGTTACTTTACCGTAATTGTTTCTCAGAAATTGCCAAACCACTCACGGATTTGATTCAGAAAGGGGCAGACGTGGCCAATTGGAACCCCGAGGCAATTCAGGCATTTTCTACGCTAAAGGAGTGCTTTGTGGCCAACCCGGTTTTGGTTCAGCCTGATTTGGACTGCCCATTTATTGTAGAAGTAGGTGCCTCTGAAGTCAGAGTGGGAGCAGTGCTATCGCAAGGCACTGCATCCCTGACTCAGCTTCGCCCATGTGCTTTTTTTTCCGCAAATTCTCTGCCGCTGAGAAAAACTATGATATAGGTAATCAGGAATTATTGGCAATCAAATGGGCTTTCGAGGAATGGCGCCATTCCGTCGAAGGCGCCAAACATAAGATCCCTGTAATTACTGATCACAAGAACCTGACCTACCTGGAGTCAGCTAAAAGACTAAATCCTAGATGGCCAAGGTGGGCCTTGTTCTTCTTTAGGTTTGATTTTTTAATCACCTTTCGCCCTGGTACTAAAAATGTGAGGGCCGATGCCCTCTCTCGTAGTTTTTGCCCCTCACAAGCCGAGGACTGTGAGTCAGTCCTGATATTGGCCAATGGGATCGTTGTGTCGGCAGTGTCTTTGGACCTTCTGAGGAGATCCGTAGGTCCCCAGAACAAGCTCCTGACACTACGCCCCCCAAAAAATTGTTCATCCCGGCTACGTTTCGCCTACAAATTCTTAAAGAATTGCATGACTCTGTTCTGGCAGGCCATCCTGGTCTCAATAATACCACCAGATTGGTAACCAGGAACTTTTGGTGGCCGACGGTGGTTAAGGACTGTAAAGACTATGTTTTAGCGTGTGAAGTCTGTGCCTGTGCCAAGTCCCCCCATAATCTCCCTGCCGGCTGGCTTCAGTCCTTGCCCACCCCTGAGAGTCCATGGACCCACATCTCCATGGACTTTATTACGGACCTGCCGCCCTCAGATGGAAAAACGTGTATCTGGGTGGTGGTGGACAGGTTCAGCAAATAATGTCATTTTGTCCCCCTGTCTAGGTTACCTAACTCCGAAACCTTGAGTAAACTGTTCATTGTGCATGTTGTACGTCTTCATGGTGCTCGGGTGAATATTGTGTCCAACAGAGGTAACCAGTACATCTCAAAATTCTGGAGGGCGTTATGCAAACGCATTGGTATTGAATTGTCCTTCTCCTCTGCCTACCACCCCGAAACCAATGGTCAAACCGAGCGTTACAACCAGGCTCTGGAGCAATACCTCCACTGTTATGTGTCAGAACATCAGTCCGATTGGGTGGAACATTTGCCATTAGCTGAGTTTGTCCTAAATAATCGATACCAGGACTCCATTAAGACTACCCCCTTTTTCCGCAACCATGGACTGCATCCGCGCTTTGGTTCATTCTCGGCCAGGATGTCGGAGCTCCCTGGGGTAGAGAAAAATTGACATCACTTAAAAACGATTTGGTCTGAGGTAAACTCGAACTTGAAAGGAGCCCAGGTTAGACAGGCTTTGGCTAAGAGGCCACACCTGGGAGTTGGAGACAAGGTTTGGCTCTCTACCAAAAACATCAAGCTTAAAGTGCCGTCTGCCAAACTGGGTCCCAGATTTATTGGCCCATACGAAATTAAAGAGGTGATTAACCCGGTAGCCTTCCGTTTAAAACTTCCTCAGTCATTTAAGTTGCCCAACGTGTTCCACAAGTCTCTCCTCAAGCTGTATCGCTCCCCAATTCACCCTGTCCAGTCCCCTCCTCCTCCTGTTTCGGTCAGGGGTACCTTGGAGTATGAAGTCCAGGGTATCCTTGACTCCCACCTTGTGAGAGGCTCCGCACAGTATCTTGTACACTGGAAGGGCTACGGCCCGGAGGAAAGGTCCTGGGTCCATCCATGCCAAAACATTAATTAGGAGATTTCATCTCCTTCACCCTGACAAACCGGGTTTTGAGGGTCCGGAGGCCCCTCTTAGAGGGGGGGTACTGTCACGTTGCCGTCAGACTCGGGGCCTGCTGTCCCGGCCTCGGCCACTAGGAGGCGCCGGACTGTCACGTCGCCATCAGACTCGGGGCCTGCCTCGGCCACTAGGAGGCATCGGACTGTCACGTCGCCATCATACTCGGGGCCTGCTGTTCCTGCCTTGGCCACTGGGAGGTGCCGTGGTTCGCCCCCGAGTGATGGCAGTGACAGAGAAGGGGCTCCTGTGCAGGCATCTGATGGACGCAGGTTCCTCTCCTCTGTCAATCATGAAGGGGTTGGTGCATCACCATCTGGCCTGGTCCTGGGGCGGTCCTGATGACATCATCAGTCCGGGAGCCTGTGAGGGATGACCTGATCACTCAAATACCTTGGGACTGGTCTTGCAAGCCGCCGGATATATTCTTGGTTCCCCTATGTGCTACTGTGTGATTTGCTATTGTTTGACTCTGACCTCAGCCTGGATTTCTGACCCCTCTACTGCCTGACAATTTTGTACCTCTGCCATTCTCCTGGTTTGTGACCTTGGCCTGGATATTCGACTCTGCTACTGCCTGCCGTTTTTGTACCTTGCCGCTCTCCCGTTTTGTGACCTTGGCCTGGACTGTTGACTCTGCCACTGCCTGCCATTTCTGTAACTCCGCTGCTCTCCCGGTTTCTGACTACGTTTTTGGTTCCCCGCCTTCTTCCCTATTGGCGACCGTCCTGCTCTGGCACACTGCTCCACCAGACAGCCACCCACTGGGCCTTGCTACAATTCCAGATCCCTGTATAGGGGTTAAGGGTCTCGGGGTTTCTCGTGGTGCTGTCCCTACTGCAGTACAGATCCGCGGACGGACGTCACAATTACCCCCTCTAACATCAATGACAGCTTGAAGTCTTTTGTGGTAGTTGTGGATTAGGTTCTTTATTTTTTCAGATGGTAAAGCTGCCCACTCTTCTTGGCAAAAAGCCTCCAGTTCCTGTAAATTCCTGGTCTGTCTAGTATGAACTGCACGCTTGAGATCTCCCCAGAGTGGCTCAATGATACTGAGGTAAGGACACTGAGATGGCCAGTCCACATCCTTCACTTTGTTCTGCTATAGGCAATGACAGGTCAACTTGGCCTTGTGTTTTGGATCGTTGTCATGTTGGAATGTCCATGTACGTCCCATGTGCAGCTTCCATGTGGATGATTGCAAATTTGCCTTCAGTATTTGCTGATAACATGCTGCATTCATCTTTCCTGTGCCTTTGTAGCTCACACATCCTTAAAACATCAGCGATCCACCTCCGTGCTTTACAATAGGAATGGTGTTCCTTTCATCATAGGCCTTGTTGACCTCTCTCCGAATGTAATGTTTTTGGTTGTGGCCAAAAAGTTCAATTTTAGTCTCATCACTCCAAATTACCTTGTTGCAGAAGTTTTGATGCTTGTCTTTGTGCTAATTTGTGTATTGTAGGTGAGATACAGTGTTGTGCAAATTAATTGGGACAAAGCATTTTTTTAAAGTAAATATCGTAAGTTGGTTACCAGTCAGTGATTCAAACCAGTTTTAACTGCTTTGAACAGGCACTCACACCTGTTCAACACCTTTTCCTGTAGGTCTGTTGACAGTTCTTCTGCTTTCCCCATGACTCACAATCCAGAAATGTCAGTGGCTGGATGAAAAATGCAAGAGTCTGTCTGCATCCCAGAAACTCACTCAGCTTTTATGCACACACATGCAAACAGTTCACAGGTGAGGATGTTACCTTTATTAGCCAGTCAAACCCATTTGTATCAACTTTTGTGCATGTTACTGTTAGGGCTGGCGGAACGCACCAAATAATAAAAGATGATAATGAGGTGCATTCGCAGCCCAGGGTCCACCGTGCAGAGATGATAGACTGCTGCTCGGTAATGGTGGACAGAAACTGGCGGTATAGCAAACACACTCGGGTTAACTTCACCCGTTGAATAGGAGGCAGACCCTGTTGCTTCACAGGGCTGTGATACCGCAGAGTGAACGCTAGTGTCTAGGTCACAGGAGCCTGCCCCAAGGACACAGGGTTAGAGTCCCTCTAGACCCACTAACGTTTGGTACTGCAACTGCGACGCCAGGGAGAGACCCTTACTGAACGCTGTGCCATGTTAACAGACACAGGGTGCAGCTGATAGAAGAATACCGCACGAAGTATGTACAGTGCAGCTCTGGCAGACGCCACTAGCCAGCCTAAGCATTGGTCTGGAAAGCGCATTAATGGCGCACGGCGCCGCTCTGACTTATATCGCTGAACGTGCGGTACCATAGTGCCTAATGTAGAGTGGTGCACACTGGCGCTAACATGTGATAGGAACCGGAGACACTGAGGTGCTAGGCAGTGCCACTACTCGGCGCTGACTCGAGACTTTAAACCCTACTAACATGCGTATCAGAGGGAAGGGGTTTCATAATGAGTCAGTCAGCGGTTCACAAGCATCCATCATCACACACACTACTACAAATTACAGACTATACTAGCGCATGGCCGAGTGGCCATGCGAACCTTTTATAGCAGCGTCCTTCCGGGACCTTCCTGATGGTCCAATCTGATGACAATGAGAGGTCGTCCCATGGGCATACTCAGAAGGCTGTAGAAAGGACTTCGCCTCTGGAGCTGCACACTGCTGGCTAGTGCAGATTGCCAAAGCTGACCCAGATGTGGCAGCAGCAACCAACCTGACTGCACTAGCCTGAGCAAGATGCTGGGAATGACGTCTTTGCCGAGCAGGCTCTTCTGCGGCTGGGACTGAATGGGAGACTGCAGAAGGCAAGGCTCAAGATTCCTCCTGTGCAGAGGCAGGAGTCCGACGCCTAACAATTATCAGGCCAAAATCACTAGGGTATGTAAACTTTTGATCAGGTTCATTTGGATGTTTTGGGTTGTCATTATGAGTTAACAAGGGAAAACACAGTAGTTAGATAATAAATGGCTTCACCCAACCATTAACCATGAGTGGAGAAAAAGTTTTCGTGTTATCATTCATATTCTCTGGAAAAAAGCAAAAATTCAGCCGGGGTATGTAAACTTTTGAGCACAACTGTAAATATAGTGTTGGCACTCATCATCCTGGGAGGCACAGATAGTGGAAGTGTATGGAGATCATGTCTCCTTGCTCTACCACAGAGATTAACTATTAAAGGTACAGTGCTGTGCAAATTAATTGGGACAAAGCATTTTTTTAAGTAAAATCATAAGTTGGTTACCAGTCAGTGATTCAAACCAGTCTTAACTGCTTTGAACAGGTGTGAGTGCCTGTTCAAAGCAGTTAAAACTGGTTTGAATCACTGACTGGTAACCAACTTATGATTTTACTTAAAAAAATGCTTTGTCCCAATTAATTTGCACAGCACTGCTACTTCAGGTGGGTCCCACTGAGCATAGGACCCAGGGCGACCACTACCTTTGGCCCCCCCAGTAGCTACACTACTGTGTAGGAGCATGTTCACACTGACCATTAAACAGACAAATCCTAAGATAGAAATAATATGAACATATGCCCTTCTATCAGTAAGCAAAAAGCAATAGTGCATATACTGGAAATAACATTGGGTAATTAGTAAACACTGTTTTGATCTAAAAAAAGAGTAAAAGCCATCCCACCAGTGCTGACCAGGACCAGGGCTCAACTGTGGATACCCAGCAATGGGAAGCTATATGTCACGATCCATTTTTCGATCTGTGTCAGATCTGCATTCTCACATATAAACTTTTTTCCTTTCAGGCCATCAGGGGTTAATATCAGTTTCCCCCCCGGTGGCCACTGGTTTAATTGCATTGCTAGGTGAGTTTGCTGATGCAGGTGGTGACCACTCCCACCTTCCTTTAAAATGTCACCTGGTGCATCAGCTGACTGTTGGGTTATACAGTTGTGGCCAAAAGTATTGACACCCCTGCAATTCTGTCAGATAATACTCAGTTTCTTCCTGAAAATGATTGCAAACACAAATTCTTTGTTATTATTATCGTCATTTAATTTGTCTTAAATGAAAAAACACAAAAAGAATTGTCCTAAAGCCAAATTGGATATAATTCCACACCAAACATAAAAAAGAGGGTGGACAAAAGTATTGGCACTGTTCGAAAAATCATGTGATGCTTCTCTAATTTGTGTAATTAACAGCACCTGTAACTTACCTGTGCCACCTAACAGGTGTTGGCAATAACTAAATCACACTTGCAGCCAGTTGACATGGATTAAAGTTGACTCAACCTCTGTCCTGTGTCCTTGTGTGTACCACATTGAGCATGGAGAAAAGAAAGAAGACCAAAGAACTGTCTGAGGACTTGAGAAACCAAATTGTGAGGAAGCATGAGCAATCTCAAGGCTACAAGTCCATTTCCAAAGACCTGAATGTTCCTGTGTCTACCGTGCGCAGTGTCATCAAGAAGTTTAAAGCCCATGACACTGTCGCTAACCTCCCTAGATGTGGATGGAAAAGAAAAAGTGACAAGAGATTTCAACGCAAGATTGTGCGGATGTTGGATAAAGAACCTCGACTAACATCCAAACAAGTTCAAGCTGCCCTGCAGTCCGAGGGTACAACAGTGTCAACCCGTACTATCCGTCGGCGTCTGAATGAAAAGGGACTGTATGGTAGGAGACCCAGGAAGACCCCACTTCTTACCCCGAGACATAAAAAAGCCAGGCTGGAGTTTGCCAAAACTTACCTGAAAAAGCCTAAAACGTTTTGGAAGAATGTTATCTGGTCAGATGAGACAAAAATAGAGCTTTTTGGGCAAAGGCATCAACATAGAGTTTACAGGAGAAAAAAAGAGGCATTCAAAGAAAAAAACATGGTCCCTACAGTCAAACATGGCGGAGGTTCCCTGATGTTTTGGGGTTGCTTTGCTGCCTCTGGCACTGGACTGCTTGACCGTGTGTATGGCATTATGAAGTCTGAAGACAACCAACAAATTTTGCAGCATAATGTAGGGCCCAGTGTGAGAAAGCTGGGTCTCCCTCAGAGGTCATGGGTCTTCCAGCAGGACAGTGACCCAAAACACACTTCAAAAAGCACTAGAAAATGGTTTGAGAGAAAGCACTGGAGACTTCTAAGGTGGCCGGCAATGAGTCCAGACCTGAATCCCTTAGAACACCTGTGGAGAGATCTAAAAATGGCAGTTTGGAGAAGGCACCCTTCAAATATCAGGGACCTGGAGCAGTTTGCCAAAGAAGAATGGTCTAAAATTCCAGTAGAGTATTGTAAGAAACTCATTGATGGTTACCGGAAGCGGTTGGTCGCAGTTATTTTGGCTAAAGGTTGTGCAACCAAGTATTAGGCTGAGAGTGCCAATACTTTTGTCTGGCCCATTTTTGGAGTTTTGTGTGAAATGATCAATGTTTTGCTTTTTGCTTTATTCTCTTTTGTGTTTTTTCATTTAAGACAAATTAAATGAAGATAATAATACCAAAGAATTTGTGATTGCAATCATTTTCAGGAAGAAACTGAGTATTATCTGACAGAATTGCAGGGGTGTCAATACTTTTGGCCACAACTGTACAAGTCCTTTCAGAAACCAACCATGCAGAAGATAGGAGCTTTCTGGTGCAGTGGTGCTTCAGCTGAATGCTGTGATCGGGTGCCTTACTCTGCTGTGCTGTGCATTGCAGCAGAGAAAGCTAAGTGTTGTTTGTCTTGCCTCATTTGTTATTTCTTCCCTTGGTGTTGTATTAGTGCAGCGGCGGTGGTACCAGTGTCCGCACTTGCCAATTCCCTATGGAGAGGTAGGTGCAGGGCAAGTGAGGGCTAAGATATCCTACTCGGCAATGGTTTGAAAGAAGCCGTATAGGGACATCAGGATAGACCAGGGCTCAGCCTCAGGAGAGTGCAGGAGGTGTCTATTTCCCCATTCCCTATAGCTGGGCCCACCGTTGTAATTGTGTCCCTGGTGTTCCCTTGTTTGTTTATCGTTTAGTGACTGACCTCTTGTTGGGTTGTGTCACACAGGGCCAGTCACTTTGTGACACTATATAATCATAATGCCCTGCTCAAAAAAATGGAGTTTAATGGCCAGTGTGAACATGCTCCTACACGTTGCATGCATAACAACTTTTACGCCATCTCATTTATTTCAGTTTTGCTTTAGGTTTTTGCATTCAGTTCACACAAGAGCATGTACTCCCATTTTTTGATACTGGCATTTTGTTTATATTGCTTACCATTGCTGGGTATACACAGTTGAGCCCTGGTCCTTCTCTAGTGCACTATGAATTAAGAAAAAAATATGTAATTGCTTTTCAAATACAGTAGGACAGATGTAAGCTAAAAGCTCAGTGTTACATTGATTTTGTTGTGGAAAAAGTGGTGCATTTCAACAACAATGAAAACATTTTCTATTGTGCTTTATCACAATGGACTCAAAGTGCAACAATGCTGAGTCGTATGTTGCTCCTGCTTCTGTGAGCAGTCTGCGTGGCCTAAACCTACTGTCATGGCCTCCAGCGTTTCCAGACGTGTCATCCCTTCGAGAGTTACTTGGATGTCATTGGTCAGCACTTGCTTAGGAATTTGCCAGCAGCACACTGTGATGAATTGTGTGCCCAAGTACATTTAAGATGACAGAACATTCCTCAGACAGCCATGAATATCCTCATTGATAGCAACCAAGGTGCTTAAGTGTCTGTATTTCTATATCAAGAAAGAGAAAAAGCGATCAAAAGAGCCCAATACCAGTATTCTAAAGAAAAATATGAACTTTATTGACATAGTAACAAAGGAACAGTTACTTGGGGGAGACAAAAGTGCACATGTGCATCAGAAAAGCATCCACAAGGTGCAAGAAGCACACAGCATCAGTATGGTATAATATTACAGATTTATATAGATGGGTATAAAACGCTATAAATATAAATCAGCTGAGTAATCAAAAATATAGCAAAATATAATACAGCGTTCACCCACTCAAGTAATAAACACACCATAACGGTCATAAAACTATATCAACTACTTAGTCTTACCCAGGTAATAGCGACCACGATGCCGCAGTGCCTGCACCCACCCCAATGCGCGTTTCGGCGCTGCCTTCATCAGGGGGCGTGACCAAACTGAGGGAAGTGGGGATTAAAAAGAAAGAGGTAGCCAATCAGAGTGCAGAATGCGTGGCATAATAGAATCATCATGAAGCTGGCGAAAACCGGAAATGACATCAGCCCCATCAGCCCCATCAGCCGGAATCACTGATTGGGTGGATCAAGGAAATGCTGTAGATATAGTATATCTTGACTTCAGCAAAGCATTTGACAAAGTATCTCATACAATCCTTATTGAAAAAATGACTAAGTATGGAATGGACAAGGCAACTGTTAGGTGGATTCATAACTGGCTTAGTGATCGGACCCAAAGAGTGGTCGTAAATTGCTGCACATCCAGTTGGAAGAATGTCTCAAGTGGGGTACCACAGGGCTCTGTCCTGGGCCCTGTATTGTTCAACATCTTTATCAACAATTTAGATGAAGGAATTGAGGGTAAACTGATTAAATTTGCTGATGACACAAAGCTAGGAGGGATAGCTAATACTAGAGAAGAGAGAGAGGATTCAAAAAGATATAAATAAACTGGAGAAGTGGGCAGCAACTAACAGAATGGTTTTTAACAGGGAAAAATGTAAAGTACTACATCTGGGCAATAAAAATGAAAAAAGCATATACAGAATGGGAGGAATATGCCTAAGCAACAGCACATGTGAAAAAGACTTGGGTATACTAATAGATCACAGACTGACTGAGTCAACAGTGTGATGCAGCAGCAAAAAAGACAAATGCAATTCTAGGATGTATTAACAGAAGCACACAGTCTAGATCACGTGAAGTCATTATTTCCCTCTACTCCTCTTTGGTCAGACCTCATCTGGAATATTGTGTCCAGTTTTGGGCACCACATTTTAAAAAAGACATCAACAAACTGGAGCAAGTTCAGAAAAGAGCATCCAGAATGGTGACCGGTCTGCAAACCCTGTCTTATGAGGAAAGGTTGCAGGATTGGGGATTGTTTAGTTTACAAAAGAGAAGACTGAGAGGAGACTTAATAGCTGTCTACAAATATCTAAAGGGCTGTCACATTGTAGAAGGATCAACTTTATTCTCATTTGCACAAGGAAAGACTAGAAGCAATGGGATGAAACTGAATGGGAGGAGACACAGATTAGATATTAGAAAAAACTTTTTGACAGTTAGAGCGATCAATGAGTGGAACAAGCTGCCACGAGAAGTGGTGAGTTCTCCTTCAATGGAAGTCTTCAAACAGAGGCTGGACAGACATCTGACTGGGATGATTTGGCGAATCCTGCTTTGAGCAGGGGGTTGGACCAGATGGCCCAGGAGGTCCCTTCCAACTCTACGATTCTATGATTCTATGATTCTATGCGCAGCGACGGGAAAAGGAAATCACCAGTCCACCCTACATTCTAGCCTAAGTAATTATACCAGAAAGAGGAAGTCACTCAGTAACAAGCGCGCTTGCACACAAAACCAGAGTACAAAAGTCACCGATCTACTAATACATTTTAGTTAATAGTCACTCATATATATGAAAAATTGGTGAGTACACAAAATATGTGATCACAGCAACTTTTTAACATATGCTCAGCCGCACTATATGAGAGCGCCAGGACCACCAGTTAGCCCATATATTCTAGTCTACAATCTCCAGTATGTGAACAAATTGCTATGTGTACACAATGTACAATATCATCATGGCCACCTATTGACGCATGCCCAGTTGCAACTGCCATACTAAACAGTGGCATCCATGTCAAAAGACACAGAATGCAGCAGGACAGAAGCATAGGAAAGGCCGGCATGAGTACATGGCCCTATACAAACAAGAGGAAAAGTTACACGTTCCCAAATCATTAATGAAACATAACTTCATTATGAAAAAATCAGGATAGAAACATTATGTCATAAAAAATGTAACATACACCGCAAGCGTCATGTCATCAAAATATAATATATCCCACAATAGAGAAAAAAATAATTAATTAATGACCGGCCATGCGGGGATTTCACAGTAAACAATGTAATATAATACTAAAGATATATAGAATGCATTGGATAAGCATCACCACTCCTAAATCAGATTATAAATAAAATCACAGTATTGAAAATAACAAAAAATAATAATATTGGGCACAGAGACCCAACATGATGAGAGGGGTCGAGGTGGGCAGTCCGGATAGAAGTTGCAGGGCATTCATTTCGATATCATGACAGAAACGGGGGAAAGTCAACACTGTGAAAATAGAATCCATATCTGTATACGCATTCACAAGGACCTTTAGAGGAATAAAGACAAAAAATTAAAAACAAGAAATTAAAAACATATGCAAAGGATGGTAAAAAGCCAATAACAGTGTAGGGGAATGGACTGATACGTGGACCTGTCTGATGGAAAAAGGCAAATGTAAAATGTGCAGTGTACAGTACTTTACTGTAACTTGTATATATGTGTGGGGAAAACAGCTAGAATTAGTTAGAGACAGTGAAGTACTGAGTTATGGCCACTAGAGTGAGACACAGGACAGTGAGAAAAGGACCTAAAAGCAGCTGAAGCTAGGAAACGCAAAGTCATGGTGGGCACAGTTAAGGGAACTCAGAAGGGGAATTCCAAAGACAAGGAATTAAAGGAGGGAGAGTCCCAGGGTTAGAGTCAGTCAGTCGGGGAGGGGAGGTGGCTCTGACAGGACAGCTGCAGACAGAGGACGCCTGGGTTACAGGACAGCTGGACACCGAAGAGGTAGTAAGTGTCGCAGCAGATGGACGGGCTCGACCAGGGAAAGCGATGTGGCCGGTGACTTAGACAGGCACAGCGAAAGAGGGCCATCGCATCAGAAAGGAGAAGGAGGAAGTGACAGGTACCCAGGCCAGTGTGAAGGAGCTGTCGTATTGCTGTGAATGTCGGAGAAGACACCCAATAAAGAGGACCTGATTGAACTTCCATCTGCTTCTGGCTCCAGTCTTTTCGCGCAATGTGGGGGCAAAACTAATGCCTTCATAAAGGCCATTTGGTTGTAAGGTTTTTAAGGTCCATATCCAGCGTGATTCCATGCTAAACTGGTCTAGTTTCTGTGAAATCTTACCGCCACGGATCCAAGGGTCGATGCAATCGATGCCCCTAACCAGCAGGAAGGAAGAGTCGCAGCTGTGAGATAACCAAAAGTGGGGTGGAATAGTCTTGAGAGTGGATGGTTCAGTCAGGCCGGAGGCAACAGAGATACCCAGAACATACTCTCTTGTCCATACCTTAAGAGGCCTAGTTGTAAGGCCCACGTAGATCAAGCCACATGGGCAGGTGGCAAAGTAGATCCCATTACGTGTGGTACAGGTAATGTTTTTCCTAATATTAAAAGTCATAGACCTATTGGAGTTAAAAAACAAGTCACATTTCTCAATGTTGGGGCATGCCACACACCAGCCACACGGAGCACATCCACATCTCATGGGAAAAGAGTCCAAAAAGGTAGGCCTAGGGTTACCCTCATAATGACTACATACCAAAGAATCCCGAAGATTCCTAAAACGCCGTGTAGTGATTACCGGTCTATCAGAGATGTATTTGGCCAAAACAGGATTGGCCAATAAGATAAGCCAGGACTTAATAAGGGCATCCTTCACCTGTGAAAAGCGTGTATGATGATATGTAACAAACCGCACCACATTATCCTTTTTCCTTTCAGGTATATTATACTGTAGATCAAACCATTACGAGTAGAATTTTTGGCGTTATTATAGGCCCTTTTAACCATTCTATGGCTATACCCACGTGTGTAGAACCTAGCCTTCAGCTCCTCTGCCTGTTTTTCAAAAATTTCCTTCATAGAGCAGATTCTACCCATGTTGCTCAATACTTGATACTGAATAAAACAAGATGTTTTACAAATTTTGCTCTGTTATTCTGTTGTTTTGCATAGACCACAGACATGACTGGTGCAGGAATATGCAACATAAAAATATTGTTAGCACTTCAACCTTTCTTAGGCTAGATTCACACTTGCTTTTTTTTGCAGCGCGTTTTTCCCGCAAAAAAACGCATTGAAAAAACGCATACAAAAGCATACAACTGCTGCGTTTTTTTCAAGCATTTTTATGAGCATGCATGAAAAAAACGCAGCGTTTTTATGCGTTTGTATGCGTTTTTAGTGCGTTTTTACCGCGTTTGCGTTTTTTCCAAACATTAGGTGGCCCCTCACACTAACCCAAACCATGACTTTACTAACCCTAACCCTAACCCTGACCCTAACCCTAACCCTGACCCTAACCCTAACCCTGACCCTAACCCTAACCCTGACCCTAACCCTAACCCTAACCCTTAACCAAACCATACCCTGATCCTAACCCTAACCCTAACCCTGACCCTAACCCTAACCCTGACCCTAACCCTAACCCTGACCCTAACCCTAACCCTAACCCTGACCCTAACCCTAACCCTTAACCAAACCATACCCTTAACCAAACCATACCCTGATCCTAACCCTAACCCTGACCCTGACCCTAACCCTAACCCTTAACCAAACCATACCCTGATCCTAACCCTAACCCTGACCCTAACCCTAACCCTAAACCCCCTTTACTAACCCTAACTCTAACCCAAACCCCTAAATTCCATTGTCTAAACTAATGGTAAAAAAAAAACGCATGTGCAAAAAAACGCATACATAAGCATGCCAATGCGCACATATGCTCACCATAGACTTATAATGGGTGTCTTGCTGTAAAAAAACGCATTGCGCGCGCATGCGTTTTTTTGAGGCAAGTCGGACACCCAAAAAATGCAACAGGTTGCATTTTGTGCGCCCGAGCGCATACCGCAAAAAAACGCATGCGCGGAAAAACGCGTACAAACGCATGTGTATGCGCACATAAGCGCATCCCATGCAAAGTATAGGGAAAAAAAACGCATGCGCTATTTAGCGCTAAAATACCGCTAAAACAAACGCAAGTGTGAAACCAGCCTGATTCATAATGTCACTTGGTGAAGATAGCAAACGACGCTCTAGCACCTTCATCTAGAGGGAGAGTAAAATAATACCTTGATATCTGAGATTTGATGTCTTATTCCAGAGAAATTCATGTTTTTCTTATGTGTAAATTAACTTTTTGAAACTCTGCTCTGGATGAGGATCTGCCTCAAGAGCTTATTTTAAATAAAAGAGGAAGTTACCAGTGTGATGTGTAATGGCCACTCTCTGCTCCCCTGATCTCACTGCAGAGTTGTGTGTGCTAATAACTGACACATCTTCAGGTTCCTCTCAGTGCTTCAGCTTCCATCTCACAGGCAGACAGGGTTTTAATATTGTTGAAATACAGCAGATCTGTGAGAGCTGCAGTAAATGTGTTTGTAAAAAGAGAAAGTACAGTACTACTGTTCTGTGTTAGTTACATGTCGCACACTGCTAACTCCCTTTATATTAAAAATAATCAGTGTCTGGCCCTTATTCCTGAACAGTTCATTTACATACAAGTAAAATGTGGATATCTCTGGAAAAAAGACATTGCATTGCAAATATCAAGATATAATTTAATTCAACATCCTATGACCTACATGTCCATATATCGGGTGGGCCATTTATATGGATACACATAAATAAAATGGGAATGGTTGGTGATAATCAACTTCCTGTTTGTGGTACATTAGTATATGGGAGGGGAGAAACTTTTCAATATGGGTGGTGACCATGGCAGCCATTTTGAAGTCGGCCATTTTGGATCCAACTTTATTTTTTTCAATGGGAAGAGGGTCATGTGACACATCAAACTTATTGAGAATTTCACAAGAAAAACAATGGTGTGCTTGGTTTTAGTGTAACTTTATTCTTTTATGAGATATTTACAAGTTTATGACCATTTATAAAATGTGTTCAAATTGCTGCCCATTGTGTTGCCTAGTCAATGCAACCCACTTCTCCCACTCTTCACTCACTGATAGCAATACCGCAGAAGAAATGCTAGCACAGGCTTCCAGAATCCGTTATTTCAGATGCTGCACATCTTGCATCTTCACAGCATAGACAATTGCCTTCAGATGACCCCAAACATAAAAGTCTAAGGGGATCAGATTGGGAGACCTTGGTGTCCATTCAACTGGCCCACAGTGACCAATCCACTTTCCAGGAAACTGTTCATGTAGGAATGCTCAGACCTGACACCTATAATTGATGGTATAGTGTGGTATATGGGGTACAAAGATAATGGGGCCATTGGTTATCAATGGAAACCTCAATGCCACTGGATATCTGAAATTGCTACATGATGATGTGTTGCCCTCTTTATGCACTGAAGATGGCACGTTCCCTGAGATTTTCCAGCAAGATGATGCACCACCATATTATGGGTGTCAGGTCTGAGCATTCCTACAAGGAATCTGACCCCCTTAGACTAGCATTTCTTCTGCAGTGTTGATATCAGTGTCATGGGAAGTCTAGGTAACTTTAGGCTGAAACCCCGGGGCCCCTGCTGTGTCCCTCAGACTAGGGGAAACCCTGTCTGTCCCTCAACCCAGGGTTTACACTGAAGGTGTGGCTGCCTGGGCCTCCACCCTGTCCTTGTCTCCTGTCCAGCCCTAAGCTGAACCCACCACCCTCCACCCAGTGAGGAGACCAAACACCAGACCCCACATATAAGTATGGACAGGGATAACGGAAATGCACCACACCGCGTACACACAGGGGAATACAGTAATGTGCAAGGGCAACCAAATAATACAACACAGGGAGGCAAAATGGCAACAATGGAATATACTACACCAACAACCGTATGCTCCTTAGACCACCACTCCAGACCGGTATCGCTTAGCACAAGGCAAGAGCTATAGTCGGCGATGCCCATAGTCACACAGGGCAATTTAAAGACAGAGGGCGTGGCTAAGCCCTCAGCCAGAATGACAACCTGGTAAACCCAATCCAAGCCGGATCAGAAGACTAACCAGCGCCGCTGAGAACCATGTGGTAGGATGGGGTATTACCGCTGTCTGCCGGACACCCTGGTGCGAACAGTGTCCGACATAACAGTACCCCGCCTTCTACGAGGGGCCTCAGGAACCTCACAATGTCGAGGACCCGGCTTGTCCGGATGGCGGCGATGAAACACTGTAATCAGTCGGTCCGCATGTATGTCCGAGGCCGGCACCCAAGTCCTCTCCTCAGGACCATAGCCACGCCAGTGGACCAGGTACTGTAGAGTGCGACGCACTACCCGAGAGTCAACCACCTTGGACACCTCAAACTCCAACGTGCCATCCACCAAGACGGGAGGTGGTGGCACGGGAGAAACATCAACAGCACCCACGACTTTCTTAAGTAACGCCTTGTGAAACACATTATGTATCTTGTATACGGCAGGTAACTCTAAACGAAATGCCACAGGGTTGATAATTGCGGAGATCCTAAATGGACCAATGAACCTGGGCCCCAACTTAAGCGATGGTATTTTGAGTTTGATGTTCCTTGTAGACAACCACACCCAATCACCCACACACAGGTCCGGACCAGACACACGTCTACCGTCAGCCACACGTTTATACCTAGAACCTACATTCAGCAAGCGCTGCTTTACTCTCCTCCAAATGGATGACAATTGTGCTCCCAACTGGTCCTCCTCAGGGACGCCCGCAGAGCTCCCTTGGCGCAAGGTACAGAATTGGGGATGTTGACCATAAACACAAAAGAAAGGAGATTCCCCAGACGATTCCTGATAATGATTGTTTATCGCGAATTCAGCCAGAGGAAGAAACGCCGACCACTCTTCCTGATTGTCAGACACAAAACAGCGTAAGTATTGTTCCAGGTTTTGGTTCATACGCTCAGTCTGCCCATTCGACTGAGGATGGAAAGCCGATGAATGAGACAATTTAATCCCTAGGCGTGAACAAAAAGCTCTCCAAAATTTTGCCACAAATTGTGTACCTCTATCAGATACAATGTCAGACGGGACACCATGAAGTCTGACCACCTCGCGAATAAATACCTGAGCAAGGGTCTTCGCATTGGGCAAAGATGGCAAAGCAACGAAATTCGACATTTTAGAGAACCGATCAACTATTACCAGAATGACCGTGTTCCCAGCCGAGGAGGGCAAATCCGTAATGAAATCCATGGAAATCTCAGTCCATGGCTTACTGGGCACAAGGAGAGGATGCAATGTGCCAGCAGGACGGGAGCGTGGTGTCTTGGCCCGTGCGCACGTGGTACAGGCTGACACATATGAGGCCACGTCCTGCCGGATTTTGGGCCACCAAAAATGACGTGATACAAGTTCCAGAGTGCCCTTAACTCCTGGGTGACCCACCAGGACAGTATCGTGATGTTCCCCTAACACTTTTAAGCGTAGGTGTAGTGGCACAAACGATTTATTAGGAGGCAGATCCGGCGGTACCTCCTCCTGAGCATCAGCAATCTCTGCCTCAACCTCTGTCGTGAGAGCCGAGACCACAACACCCTTTTGGAGGATAGGCACCGGATCCTCACGTGGCTCTCCACCCGGAAAACATCTGGACAAGGTGTCCGCCTTAGTAGTCTTAGAACCTGGTCGGTATGTCACAAAAAAATTGAACCGGGTGAAGAATAACGCCCAGCGAGCCTGTCTGGGGGACAGGCGTTTAGCAGACTCTAAATAAAGCAGATTCCTATGGTCTGTTATAACAGTAATCTGATGGATAGCCCCCTCCAAGAAGTGTCGCCATTCCTCAAATGCCAACTTGATGGCCAACAATTCCCTGTTACCAATATCGTAATTACGCTCGGCCGGCGACAGTTTCTTGGAGAAGTAGGCACACGGATGCAATTCGCCCAAGGATGGACCCTGAGACAGTACCGCCCCCACTCCAACCTCAGATGCATCCACCTCCACGGTAAATGGTAGGGAGACATCAGGCTGAACCAGGATGGGAGCTGAAGCAAAACTGTTTTTGAGGAATTCAAACGTGCGCACAGCAGCCTCAGACCAGTCAGAAAAATTGGTACCGTTTTTAGTCATGTCGGTGAGCGGCTTAGCAATCATAGAAAAATTCTTAATAAATTTCCTATAATAGTTGGAAAAGCCCAGGAATCGCTGAAGCGCCTTGAGATTATCAGGCCGATCCCACTGCAGCACCGCCTGCACCTTAGCGGTGTCCATTTTAAACCCTGAGGCGGAAATTACATAACCCAAAAAAGGTAATTCTTGAACGACAAATACACATTTCTCAAGCTTGGCATAGAGCTTGTTTTCCCTGAGCAACTGCAACACCTGCCTAACATGCTCTATGTGTGCATCACGGTCGCTTGAGTAAATAAGAATGTCATCAAGGTATATAATAACAAATTTCCCCAAGAGATGAGAAAAGACATAATTTATGAAATGTTGAAATACTGCTGGCGCGCCCGTCAACCCAAATGGCATCACCAAATTCTCAAAATGACCCTCAGGGGTATTAAATGCTGTCTTCCATTCATCCCCTTGACGGACTCTTATGAGATTGTACGCCCCCCTGAGGTCAAGCTTGGAAAACCATTTGGCACCAGACACCTGGTTGAACAAATCGGGTATCAGTGGCATCGGGTAGGGGTCACGAACCGTAATCTGGTTGAGTTCCCTGAAATCCAGACACGGGCGTAATCCGCCATCTTTCTTCTTGACAAAGAAGAACCCCGCCGCCAATGGAGATGATGAAGGCCTGATGTGCCCTTTGCTTAGACTTTCTGCACTGTATTCTTTGAGAGCTTGCCTCTCAGGACCTGAGATATTAAACATCCTGGCTTTTGGTAACTTGGCCCCCGGTTTTAACCTAATAGCACAGTCATAGGGTCGGTGCGGTGGCAGCTCTGAACAACCTCTTTCAGAAAATACATCAGCAAAGTCCAGCAGTGGCTCCGGGATGCTGTGAGTCACCACGGAGATACACATGGCCAGACAACTCTCCTGGCAGTATCTGCTCCACTGAATTAAGTCCTGGGTTTTCCAATCAATCACCGGATTGTACATAGACAACCATGGAAACCCCAGAACTACCTGAGCAGGTAAATTACTGAGCACCTTACATGTTACCCGCTCAGAGTGTAGGACCCCAATGTGGAGTTTTACATCAGCCACAAACTCTTTAATCTCCCCTTGTGAGAGAGGGGAGGCATTGATGGTAACCACCCGGATAGGATTAGGCAGTGTCTCCACCTTAAATCCTGCAGTACGCGCAAACTTTTCATCAATGAGATTAGCGGCTGAACCACTATCTACAAATACAGTAATCGACAGCTCTTGGCCCCCGATAACTACCTTGGCAGGGAGCATACACTGGGAGACCACTACGGAGGATATGCAAAGGCTCAGACTAGACACCTCCAAACCCTCTGAGCCTAGCAGTTTTCCACCGGCACGTCTTTCTTAAGTACCCGGGGGCAAACATTAATAAAATGTCCTTTTTTGCCACAAAAAAAACAGACCCCTTGCTTTCTGGGCAAGGGACATTTATGCTTGTTATAATGTGTATGTGATATACCAGCGATCTGCATAGGTTCCACGGATTCACCTAAGGCGACCTCACCAGAGACTGCCCCTCCCCCCACAGGCAATGTCTCCTGCGACCTATGACAAAAACGGCGATCAATGCGTACTACAAGCACCATAGCAGCCTCCAGAGAAGCGGGAGTCTCATACATTAGCAGAGCTTGTTTAACCCTTTCAGAAACCCATGCAAAAATTGACTCCTTAGTGCAGGGTCATTCCATTGCATGTCCACAGCCCAGCGACGAAATTCCGTACAATAATCCTCCACCAGTCGCTCACCCTGGAGTAGAGAGCGTATTTTAGACTCTGCTAACGCCAGTCTGTCAGGATCGTCATAGATTAAACCCAGAGCAGAAAAAAAAAGGTCTACGGACTCAAATGCAGTTGAATCAGAAGGTAGTGAAAACGCCCATGCTTGTGGATCACCACTCAGCAAGGAAACTACCAAGCCCACACGCTGAGCTTCATTTCCTGAGGAGAGTGGACGCATACGAAAATACAATTTGCAAGATTCACGAAATACAACAAACTTACAGCGATCACCAGAAAATCGTTCAGGAAGAGGCAACTTGGGTTTAGCTGCCCTCACTGCTGCCTCAGTTTGCATAGCAGGAACTGAGAGGCCTTGATGCTGGACCGCCCCCCTCAGTTCAGTGACCTGTATGGACAGAGCCTCCAGCTGCTTGGTTATGGAGACTATAGGATCCATGGTAAATAATTCCTTTTCTTTTTCTTCTTCTTTTTGGGCCGACTATAATGTCATGGGAAGCCTAGGTAACTTTAGGCTGAAACCCCGGGGCCCCTGCGGTGTCCCTCAAACTAGGGGAAACCCTGTCTGTCCCTCAACCCAGGGTTTACACTGAAGGTGTGCCTGCCTGGGCCTCCACCCTGTCCTTGTCTCCTGTCCAGCCCTAAGCTGAACCCACCACCCTCCACCCAGTGAGGAGACCAAACACCAGACCCCACAAATAAGTATGGACAGGGATAACGGAAATGCACCACACCGCTTACACACAGGAGAATACAGTAATGTGCAAGGGCAACCAAATAATACAACACAGGGAGGCAAAATGGCAACAATGGAATATACTACACCAGCAACCGTATGCTCCTTAGACCACCACTCCAGACCGGTATCGCTTAGCACAAGGCAAGAGCTATAGTCGGCGACGCCCATAGTCACACAGGGCAATTTAAAGACAGAGGGCGTGGCTAAGCCCTCAGCCAGAATGACAACCTGGTAAACCCAATCCAAGCCGGATCAGAAGACCAACCAGCGCCACTGAGAACCATGTGGTAGGATGGGGTATTACCGCTGTCTGCCAGACACCCTGGTGCGAACAGTGAACGACATGACACTCAGTGTGTCAAGAGTAGGAGAAGAGGATTACATTGACAATCCAACACAATGGGCAGCACTTTGAACACATTTTATAAGTGGTCATAAACTTGTAAATAACTAATGAAAGAATAAAGTTACATTAAAACCAAGCACACCATTGTTTTTCTTGTGAAATTCTCAATAAGTTTCATGTGTCAAATGACCCTCTTCCCATTGGAAAAAATAAAGTTGGCCAACTTCAAAATGGCTCACCACCCATCTTGAAAAGTTTCCCTCCTCCCATATACTAATGGGGCACAAACAGTAAGTTGATATCACCAACCATTCCCATTTTATTTAGGTGTATCCATATAAATGGCCCACCCCGTAGACAGCTTAGGACGGTTGATCGTACAGTGGCCTGCCAAAGTATTCACTCCCTTGGCATTTTTCATGTTTTGCTTCCTTACAGCCTCTAATTTCACGTTTTTTAGGGTGTCCGCAACAGTTCTTGTAAAGAACATGTCTACAACTGTCAACATTTCATTTTGTTTATATTGTTAAACAAACATCAAATAGGACAAAATTACTGAAAACTTCAGTGTGCATAACTATTCACCCCCCTAAAGCCAGTACTTTGTAGAGCCTCCTTTAGCGTCAATTACAGCTGCAAGTCGCTTTGGATAAGTCTCTTTGAGCTTTCCACATCTTGCCACTGGGATTTTTGCCCATTACTCAAGGCAAAACTTCTCCAGCTCCTTTAAGTTAGTTAGTTTCCTCTGATGAACAGCAATCTTGAAGTCTGACCACAGATACTCAATTGAATCAAGGTCTGGGCTTTGACTACACGTTTCCCCTTAAACCAATCGAGTGTAGCTTTTGCAGTATTCTTTGTGTCTTTTTTTGTTGGAAAGTGAAACTCAGCCCCAGTGTCAAATCACCAGCCAACTGAAACAGGTATTGCTCAAGAATATCCCTGCATTTTGCATTATCCATCTTCCCCTCAACTCTGACCATTTTCCATGTCCATGCCACCAAAAAACATCCCCACTGCATGATGCTGCCACCACCATGTTTCACTGTGGGGATGGTGTTTTTGAGGTAATGAGCTGTGTTGTTTTGCCACCTGAACTGACTATTTTACAGTTCTAAAGACCATCCTGAGTTGCATGTGAAGTGATGCTTAGTCTACACTCCCTTAATTGTTCCCTCAAATTTCCATTTCTCAAAACCAATTTATTTACATATGAACGTAAGCCGTCTCTTTCACTAGTTTTATTATCAGAAACTTCAATAACAAAATCACTAATTTTGGCTATATCCTCCTTGATTTGTAGCTTTTGCTTCCACCAATTTACTTCTTTCAACCCAACCAATTGATTCATCGTAAGCAACATTTAAATCTTGTTGCTTAACTTTTCCTTTCCCAATTTTCTATTGAGGACCTTACTATTTAACTTATTATTATAGATCGTACATTGTGATAACAATTCTTTGTATTGGACTTCTAAAGATTTGTCAGCACTGACATGGTAAATAGCAGATGCATACTTCTTCACATACTTTCCACAAATTTTATTTTCCACAACAAACTGTAAACACACATAAAATTAAAACTGAAGGGACTTAACACTGGACATTATACTAGAAACTACCCAAAAGTCTAAACTATTCTGCACTATTCTGCACTTTCCAAACACACAGTTCCAATTTGATTATAATATAAACTATTTCACCAACTACAAAAGATATTTCACTTTTGCTAATCACATTCAGCAACACACTGTTAAAACTACACAATGACAACACAATGCATAACTTGATGCAACACCAGAATTATTTGGATCAGCAACATACAAAATAGTTTACAAATTCTTAATTCACTAGTGTTTCCCTTTCAACCAAGATCCAGACTTCTCGATTCTGTGATCTCCACGCCTTTTTCAAATGTGACAAAAGCAGAATAATTTCTTGCAGATTCTCTGTGGAATTTAATCACAGTCCCATCTTGGGTGCCAAATGTAGACTCTTCTGAGTTTTGAGGTGCCAGTTAATATTAACCCTAGAACGCATACCTGGGGCCTCGCAGGCCTGCCAGGTTACTTGTTTTCTATTTTCTGTGAAAGTACTTTAGAATTTTGAAAATCTAGGTATTCCTCAGGTATATAGTTGTTAGTAATTTCCAGTTATTCATATACTTTTATGTTACAGACATTTCGGTATAACAACCTTTTTTTGGGACTACCCCATATTCACGCACCTGGGGCCTTTTAGGCCTGTACTAGGTTTACATGTGATACTCAGTCTTTTTGTCTGTATTGTTGCTGGGGAAGAACATTTATGACTCTGCTATTGATGGGAAGAGTGTGGGTTCTGCATGACAACATGGTCATGTAATCTTGGAAGGGAGGCTCCCTCACAAAGTCATGTGTCTCTGACCTCATCGCAGGTCTTTTTGTCCTAATTGCTGGAGAGACTTTGGAGGAAGAAGTCAGCTTTCTTTTGTCTGGAAATAGAAACTTTCTGAGCTCCAAAACCAGAGGCTTCTACTGCACTACAAGAAAGTGATCTGTTGGAGGTAAGAGGAGGGGGGCTGCACTTTACCTGCTTTATATCGCTTGGTGTGCTGGGACCCTAACAAAGAGTCTTATCACATACTGTTTACAGTGCACAAGCCTGATTGTAATCTTTTTTTTTTTTTCTTTTTATTTTACTGACATCTAAAATTACAATGGCACAGTCTACTTCCACGGGATTGACTGACCATGAAATCGAGGTGATTGTTTTCAATAGTGATGAAGAAAGTGAAATTTCTTTGTCTGATGAAGAGTACATGCCACCAGCTAATGTATCAACTTCATCGTCCAGCGATTCTTCAGATGATGAAGAAGTAGTGGATCCAGCAGAACGTTCAAATAGAACATCTAAAACGAATATTTTTTGGAACAGTACTGCTGCGGCTCCTGCACGCACCCCATCACATAACATTATTAGAGTTGCTCAAGGAGCTGTCGGAATTCTCCAATTCATGCCCAAAAGGGATGTTTTCTGTAACTTTGTTTCGGATGATATTGCAGATGAGGTAGTTTTGTGTACTAACGTAGAAGCAAAACGTACTGCGTCAGGAAGAAAAAAAACATGGAAAAATATAACTAAAGAGGAACTATATGCTTATATTGGCCTTACTCTTCTGGCAGGGTCGACAAAATCATACGATGTTCCAATCAGAGAGTTATTTCAGAACCCATTTGCAGATCCACACTACAAAGCTACTATGTCCATCAATAGATTTGAGGGTATTCGGAGATGCCTTCGTTTTGATGAAAAGAGAACTCGCCCTGTGAGGTTGGCAACCGATAAATTAGCCCCTATTAGCTATATCTGGAATCTTTTTATCAAGAACTGTACAAAGCTTTACCATTCCAGTGATAATGTGACAGTGAACGAGCAACTTCTTGCCTTTAGGGGACGTTGAAAATTCATTCAGTATATGCCCAGTAAGCCAGCTAAGTATGGCATAAAAATGTTCTGGATGTGCGATTCAGCAAGCTATTATGGGATGAATGGTCTGATTTACTGTGGCAAAGAAGCTGATGCTCCAGTCCAGAAAGACCTATGTTCCGACATAGTAAAAACACTTGCTCTACGGATTACGGATCCATTACGGATCACCTCCTGGCGGACCCCAGCGCTAGT
The DNA here is from genome assembly GCF_039654945.1 of Dendrobates tinctorius. NCBI lineage: Eukaryota > Metazoa > Chordata > Amphibia > Anura > Dendrobatidae > Dendrobates > Dendrobates tinctorius. The sequence goes on from NW_027361797.1 coordinate 9,704,000, forward strand.
GGGAATGCATCCTTACTTTGCAATTGTAAAATAAATTTTGAAAAGTATTTTTATTTGAGTTATTCCGTGTTATTTGCACACAGACCTAAAAGGCCCCAGGTGCGTAAATATGGGGTAGTCCCAAAAAAAGGTTGTTATACCGAAATGCCTATAACATAAAAATATATGAACAACTGGAAATTACTAACAACTATATACCTGAGGAATACCTAGAGTTTCAAATTTCTAACTAAAGTAATTTTACAGAAAATAGAAAACAAGTAACCTGGCAGGCCTGCGAGGCCCCAGGTATGCGTCCGCCAGCCTTAGCTGGGGTCACCAGGAGGTCAGATCCATTACGGAATCCCGTCCTGGCGGACCCCAGCGCTAGTGGGAATGCATCCTTACTTTGCAATAAACTTTGAAAAGTATTTTTATTTGCGTTATTCCAGGATAATTGTAAACAGGCCTAAAAGGCCCCAGGTGCGTGAATGTGTAGATTTCTATGGGTATGCGTTCTAGGGTTAATTAACAAGAGCTACTTGATCTTTAAAAGGGGATTTAATACAAATAGGATATTTACAATGACATATATAAGAGAAACCTAACTAAGGGTCAAGGGTACAATGCAAAGGAAATGTTAATCTTCCGAGTGGTGGAAGATGGGAAGTAGAAAGAATGCTTATCTAGCTTGGTGTGCTACCTTTATATCAGTCACACAGTTAGACATAACCCATACATTGCCCATCACTGTAACACCTCCACATAATGAATACTCCAGAAACATGCACATGGCTGCTGCTGCCAACTCTCTTCTGAAGGTAGCGGTCTTAGGGTCCCATTACACTTAGCGACGCACAAGCGATCCCGACAACATATGACCTGGTAAGGATCGCTGGTGCGTCGCTAAATGGTCGCTAGTGAGCTGCCAAACAGGCAGATGTCTTCAGCGACGCAGCAACCGTCCAGCAATCCTCGGCGGTCGTTGGTACCTTGTCACACATAGGCTTTTGACAAAGATCTGATAGATCGAAACACGTAAAGCCGGTCCTATGTGTATCGACATCATTTCTGGAGAGATATCTGTCATTTGACTGTCTGTTTTTAATTGAAAATGAATAAAGCAAGATAAAGAATTTTTAATGGTTAGAAGTTATTTGAAGACACATGTTATCCAGCGATGAGGAAATGAATAAAATTAAACAGTACTAAATTCCCTAAAGCATATAAATCCCTATACCACTAGGTAAACATTAAATGGTGAGGGTAAATAGATATACCAATACTGTGAGTACCTCCCATTGACACTAAATAGCGCCTTTACAAGTATATAATCCAGTGCACGGTAAAGGAGGAATTTATTAGAAGATTGGTAAAAAATAGTTACCCATAGTGGTGTATATGACGTCCCGTCTGGACCTTGGTCATGTACCCCGACGCGCGTTTCACGTACACAGGATGTCGCTTCCTCAGCGCTTCCTATTTTTTACCAATCTTCTAATAAATTCCTCCTTTACCGGGCACTGGATTATATACTTGTAAAGGCGCTATTTAGTGTCAATGGGAGGTATTCACAGTATTGGTATATCTATTTACCCTCACCATTTAATGTTTACCTAGCGGTATAGGGATTTATATGCTTTAGGGAATTTAGTACTGTTTAAATTTATTCATTTCCTCATCGCTGGATAACATGTGTCTTCAAATAACTTCTAACCTTCTATGTGACCTTTTTTGAATGGTGCATGTGTTATTTAATTTTTTGGTCCCGCTTTTCCTGGTCATTATATTGACCCATGGAGTTAGTCACATGATATTGATGTATGCCCATGCATGTTTGCTATAACATAATGTTTGTATTATATATATTTATTAAAGCATAACTTTTGATAAATACAGCTTTTCTTTGTATTTTTGGCTATATATACTCGTTGTTCCTCCTTGATTGAAGTATGATATTCAGTCGCCTTATAGCATGGACATTTGAGATGTTTTGCTGGTGTTTCTATTTGCAATTGATCCTATGTCTGTCTGGACAAAGTTCTGAGGTCTCAGCGGTGGTTGCTGGTGAGCTGGCTATTTTGTATTACCTTGTCACACAGCAGTGTTTTTAAACGATTCCAGCCTGCGTCCCTGAGTTCTACATCGCTGAAGAGATCGTTCGCTGGCGTCAAACACATCGATGCGCGCGGGCCAGCGAGATGCCGACAATGAAAAAATGGCCCAGGCCTTTCGCGCATGATCAGCGATATCCAGTGGGGGGCCGGTCGCCGCTGCGTGTCACACAAAGCGAGATCACTGATGAGATCGCTGTTGCATCACCAAATTGGTGACGCTTCAGCGATCTCGCTAGTGATCTCGCTATGTGAGAAAGGGGCTTTAGGTCCAGAATGATAAGAGGGTCAAGGGTCAAACCTGTTTGCAGGGGTCTTCATCTTCCTGCTGATGGCATCCTTGTATATAGCCTAAAGGTCATTGTGTCAAACTAGCCCTAGGACAAGATCAAATTCCATTTAAGCTGGAGTCACAAATAGCAACTTACCAGCGATCCCGACAACGATATCAACGTGTCAGGATCGCTGGTAAGTCGCTATGTGATCGCTGGTGAGCTGTCAAACAGACAGCTTCACCAGTGATTAGCACAGCGATGCCGAGCGCGCTGCATCGCTGTGTTTGTTAGCGCTGATGCCATGGATCCATGTAAAAAATAGAATTAAAATAAAAAATTTTGTTATTCTCATCTTCCGGCGTCCCGCGCAGTCTTCTCGACTCTCTCCACGCTCCGGTCCCAGTAATCCTTTGCGAGAATGACCGTTATTATTCTACAGCTGATCGCTGGTCTCTCGCCTGTCACACGCAGCGATGCGTGCTGGCCAGTGGGAGATCAGCGACGAAAAAAATGTCCAGAGGTTTCTTGCAGCGATCAGCGATACCGGCAGGAGGGCCGGTCGCTGATCGCTGTCACACACAAAAGTTGTGACTCAGCAGCGATCTCGCTAGCGAGATTGCTATGTGTGATGGGGCCTTTAGGCTGTAAACAAGATGTCACCAAGAACAATTGTTTGTAATCAAACACCACAGGGGTTATGTACCTTTTAAAAGGCCAGACAAGATGGCCATCTCACATGTAGGTGCTCCCTTTATTATATTAACAGAACCACACCATACCACAGGAGACACAATTGTTTCCTTGCCTCACAGGATTTGTGACCCAAACCCTTACAGCTCATGGTCTTTTTGATCTTTGATGTTATCAATAGTGAGCTCAGTTTTCTTATGATATATACTGTACATTGCCCATGTTGGCTTCCAACAAATAGATACTCGTCTCTGTGTGGGTACTCTGCAGCTCCTTGAGGGCTACCTATGGCCTGTGCTGCCTCTCTAATTAATTCTCCCTTGCCCTCACTGTGTGTTTTGATGGGTGACCCTCTCTTGGCAGGTTTATTATGGTACCATGTTCTTTCGATTTGATGGTAATGGATTTCATGGTACTCTGGAGGATCCCCAGAGATTGAGAAATTTTTTTACCCATCCCCGACTTGTACTTCTCAAGAACTTTGTTCCTTACTTGTTTGGATATTTTCTTGGCCTTCATGGTGTTGTTTGGTTAGTTGTGCATCTTGTTTAATGGTGTTGTAGCCTCTGTAGCCTTTCAGAAAAGGTGTGTATATACGGATAGACCATGGGACATAGGTGGACTTTCTTTCACTAATTTTTTACAGGTGAAACCTAATGATTTTATACATTTTGCTGTAAAATCCCAGTCACATTTTCAATTTGTTGTGGATTTGACTATATCAGCCAGGTGGAGCTTGTTTTTTAGGATTCATGCACTTTTCCATATAATAAATTTGGGTCTTATAAAAACAACCAAATTCAAAAGTGATTAAGTCAGATATAATTTTACACATCAGCCCAATTACATCTAATCAGTTGTAGAAAAACAGCTGAAAGTTTCAAGGAAAAAAAAGATATTAAACACAGTCAGCAAGTTTTAAAGTATTTGTTGTTTTCTTTTATGTCTTTAATTATTTTAATTAATTACTCAGCCCATAACTTTAAATGAGAATATCGACAAAGGTTTGTATTTCATTTAAGAAAGTAGTAGTTGATCATAATTGAAGATATTCTCTTTAAGTTGCATTACTCAAACTTAGGTGACAAGTTAATCACAGGATTCATGTCTGGAGTTCCATACATTTTTATTATATGTTTATTTCTACATTATACAATGAATTGGGTCATCATGTATTTTTCACAAATGGACACGGGTATATCCGGCGAAGACACAACATATATGTACAATGGGATAATAAAGGGAATGAAAGGCCCTAACAGTAGGGAGAGGGGGATGGGACACCTCCTGACACCAACCTTTGCCTGTCCCTAAGCTCTCTTAATGCCCTATAGGGGTCCTTCCCACCACCACCACCATGTGCCTAGTCCCTGACTATCACCTCTACTAACCTAAGCTAGTGCGCTGACCGGTAAGGACACTAGCCTTACCACCGCAGATAATAATAATAATAAATTTTATTTCTATAGCACCGACATATTCCACAGCACTTTACATTACAGAGGGGACTTGTACAGACAATAGACATTACAGCATAACAATAATCACATAGATCATAACAGATACCAAGAGGAATGAGGGCCCTGCTCGGAAGCTTACAATCTATGAGGTAAAAAAAGGTAGACACGAAAGGTGGGTGGTAACAATTTCCCTGATTGTTTGGACCAGCCATAATGTTAAGTGTGTAACAGTACAGACACAGAGGGCTAATAGATGCATAAAGCATGTGGGAACATGATGCAGGGAACCTGGTTATGGTAAAACTTTTGACTGTGCCACACAGGGATAGTTAGGTTAATGTGTTGAGATGGTAGGCCAGTCTGAATAAATGCGTTTTCAGGGCATGCATAAAATTGTAGGGATTGGGAACTAATTGAATTGACCTGGGATGTGCATTCTAAAGAATTGGCGCAGAACGTGTATAGTTTTGGAGACGAGAGTGGGAGGTTCTGATTATTGAGGATGCTAACCTCAAGTCATCAGCAGAACAGAGGGCACGGGTAGGGTGGTAGACTGAAACAAGGGAGGAGATGTAGGGTGGTGCTGTGCCATGGAGAGCTTTGTGGGTGAGGGTAATAAGTTTGTACTGGATTCTGGAGTGGATTGGTAGCCAGTGTAATGACTGGCACAAGGTAGAGGCATCGGTGTAATGATTGGCGAGGAATATGATCCTGGCTGCAGCATTCAGGACAGATTGGAGGGGGGGAGTTTGGTAAGAGGGAGACTGATTAGAAGAGAGTTACAATAGTCCAGACGAAAATGAATAAGAGAAACAGTAAGAGTTTTTGCGGAGTCAAAAGTAAGAAAAGATTGAATTCTAGAAATGTTTTTTGAGGTGCAGATAACAAGATCAAGCCAGTTTTCAGATGTGGGGGCAAAGGAACGATCGGAGTCAAGTATGACCCCAAGACAACGGGCATGTTGCTGGGGAGTAATGGTGGAACCACACACGGAAATGGCAATGTCGGGTATAGGTACATTAGTAGTGGGAGGAAACACAAGGAGTTCGGTCTTTGACAGGTTCAGTTTCAGATATAGTGAGGACATGATGTTAGACACAGTGTTTAGACAATCGCTGGTGTTTTCTAAAAAGGCAGGCGTGATGTCAGGAGAAGAAGCGTATAATTGGGTGTCATCAGCATAGAGATGGCACTGGAAACCAAATCTACTGATTGTTTGACCAATAGGGGCAGTGTACAAATAGAAGAGGAGGGGGTCTAGGACAGATCCTTGAGGATCCCCAACAGTAAGGGGAAGGTGAGAGGAGGAGGAACCGGCAAAAGATACAGTAAAGGAGCGGTCAGAGAAATAGGAGGAAAACCAGGAGAGAACGGTGTCCTTATGCTGATGGAGTGGAGCATAGTGAGGAGGAGCTGATGATCCACAGTGTTGAATGCTGCAGAGAGATCCGAGAGAATTAGCATGGAGTAGCGACCATTAGATTTAGCTGTTAGTCGATCATTAGAGACTTTAGTGAGGGCAGTTTCAGTAGAGTGTAAAGAGCGGAAACCGGACTGGAGAGGGTCGAGAAGAGAGTTATCAGAGAGATAGCGGATCAGACGGGAGTGGACCAGGCGTTCAAGGAGTTTAGAGATGAAGGGAAGATTAGAGACAGGTCTATAGTTAGCTGCACAGTTTTGGTCGAAGGATAGTTTTTTAAGCAGTGGATGTTTGATGGCATGCTTAAATGAGGAGGGAAAGACACCAGAAGAGAGAGAAAGGTTAAATATTTTAGTTAGGTGAGTGGTGACAGCAGGCGAAAGGGACTGGAGGAGATTTGACGGAAATGGGTCACTGGTGCAAGTGGTTGGGCGAGAAGATGCAAGGAGCCTGTTTACTTCTTCTGTGACTGGTTCAAAATCAGAGAGTGAGCTAGATGCAGTGGGGGAGAGAGGACAGTGCATGGTATGAGCTGATGGGGAGATAATTTCCTGTCAGATATGGTCAATCCTTTCTTTGAAGTAATTGGCCAGATCGTCAGATAATATTACACAGGGAATGAGACAAGCAAGGTACAGACAGAAATAATATAACTTAGCTCAGAATCTGCTGCTAAGTTCCACAGCAGTAGAGTAAACGGCACCAAGTAACAGGACTTCAAAAGCGGCAATACCACAGCCAAAGGAGAACTTCACACACCTAGCTGGTCTGCATAGATGTAACTGTATAACTGATGATCAGCTGCTGGGTCATGTGACTATTTAAAGGGAGGTGGGAATGGTTACCAACCAACATCAGCTGACCAGCCTAAAAGAACATGCCAGCAAGAGATGGAAATTAACTCTTGCTGGACCAAAGGAATAAAAAACTACATTTAAATTTCAACAGACCCAGACCTGCCACGAATTGTTTAATGATTTGTGACAGTGCCCTCTTTTCTATGAGAGGCCTCAGAACCCTTGAGGCCAGACTTGTCTGGAAATGACGTATGGCAGGGACACATCAAAACACTAGCATTCAACTCTGTAGTCACCTGGTCCTGAAGGCCATAGCAAATGCAAATCGACGGTGCGATAATAACTTAGGCTCCGGAGGCACGACAAATCTCCTGAGGGACGACCTGTGGAACACATCATGGATATGCATCACTGGGGGTAACTCCAACTGGATGGTCATAGGGCTCAGAACTGCTGCCACCCTATACGGACCGATCACCCTAGAACTCATAGTTCCAGATGCCTACTTCCTCTTAATGTTTTTAGTGTACATCCGCATGTGCTCATTCACACACAGGTCTGGACCTGAATGCTTATCACACACTAGATTAAGGCCCGATGCTATCGCATCGAGAGGATAGTGACACACCTCTTGCCATGTTAACCCTCAATACACACACACCTCCTCAACACACACTCCTCTCACCTTTCACCATCTCCACTCACATCCACTCACTCTTTCACTCCACATACGACCCTTTCTCTCACTCCGTCTCTCATACTCACACTGTCATCGTCGCTGCTCCATGATCCCCGACATCTTCTTCCGCCGGCGCCATCCTGGATCCCGACGTTGTCCACGCCGGCGACATGTTCTTGCGGCCATGCCATCTTGAGTATTCTGAAATCCTGCGAGTGGACATTAGTGGAGATAGTGAATGGTGAGAGGAGTGTGTGTTGAGGAGTGGTGTGTTGAGGGTTAACATGGCAAGAGGTGTGCTGTGACGTCACCAGTTACAACTGGACGGAAGTTGTTACAACCCGGAAGCTGCTTAGTGCATTTATTATAGTAGATTAAGGCCCGATGCTATCGCATCGAGAGGATAGTGACACACCTCTTGCCATGTTAACCCTCAATACACACACACCTCCTCAACACACCACACCGCCTCAACACACACTCCTCTCAACTTTCACCATCTCCACTCACGTCCATTCACTCTTTCACTCCACATACGACCCTTTCTCTCACTCCGTCTCTCATACTCACACCGACATCGTCGCTGCTCCACGATCCCCGACATCTTCTTCCGCCGGCGCCATCCTGGATCCCGACATTGTCCACGCCGGCGACATGTTCTTGCGGCCATGCCATCTTGAGTATTCTGAAATCCTGCGAGTGGACATTAGTGGCTCACCATTGTCATTTTGAAACACGACTGCTACTTCACTGACAGTGGGATTATTGTAGCGTCGAGGGTCTTGAGTACGATCTTGTTTAATAGCCATAGTGATGTTTGGCATGACAGTTCCGTTTTGTACATTTTTTATTTTCTTTACATCGTAAGCGTTGTTCGTTTGCGGTAGTGGTATCGAGAATGTAAAGTTGGGCAAATGCGCGTTGCTGGTCATCTGAGGGATGTAGTGTTCCAGTTCTATGATAGATCTGGCCATGTATGCGGAAACAGTATGGGCCATATCCAGGAGGTGGTGAAATATTTGCACCCATGGAGGCAAAAGCAAAGGAACTGTTAATACTTCGAATATTATCCATGAAATTTTTGCTAAATTCACTTTGCCCTTTCAGCAAACGTGTAAAGACATCAGGATATTGTAGTATGGGTACATGGACTTTACCCTTCTGACAGCAGAGCGTAAAGTTGTTATCAGAAGGTATCTCTGCTACAAAATGCAAAGCTTCGCAATGCTCACATACATGGGTCATGTCACCACAGCTGTGTTCGGTAATACTATTTTCATCATTAGTGAAAATGTGAGGTTGTAGTAGAAGTGCATGTCCAACCGATGGGGTGCGCCTAGTTTTGAGACCAACGTATATTTGTCTTGGTTGCACTTTCTGCGGGCTAACTGCAGCTTGTATGTGAAGAAACTGTGCGTTGGTATTGACTAATGGTGGTATTGATAGGGCAGAAACAGATTGCTGATTAGTTATGTCAGTGAACGGCATATAGGATGAAGTGTGGTAGTAACTTGTTCCACATGCTGATGTGGAAGCATCCTGTTGTGAGTCTACTAACAATGATGAGGAAGAAGCCGTCTGATGTTGGCGGTGATGGCGTGTAGAGGCTTCTTCAGCCAATGTAATAGATTTAGAGTTAGGGGATTCGTGTGTGAGACGACGGCGTTTATAAGCCTTAATCTTGTCAAGTCGATGCTGTTTTTCCTCAGGAGTGTCATTAGCACGGCGTTGTTTTTGTCGTAGTGCTAAAGCTGCTTTCCTTTCACTGGCATTGGCATACTGTGCATCGGTATTGAATGGTGGTATTGATAGGGCAGAAACAGATTGCTGATTAGTTATGTCAGTGAACGGCATATGGGATGAAGTGTAGCAGTAAATTGTTCCACATGCTGATGTGGAAGCATCCTGTTGTGAGTCTAATAATAATGATGAGGAAGAGGCCGTCTGTTGTCGGCGGTGACCGTGTGCAGAGGCTTCTTCAGCCAATCTTATGGATTTAGAGTTAGGGGATTCGTGTGTGAGGCGACGGCGTTTATAAGCCTTAATCTTCTCAAGGCGATGGTGTTTTTCCTCAGGAGTCTCATTAGCACAGCGTTGTTTTTGTCGTAGTGCTAAAGCTGCTTTCCTTTCACTGGCATTGGCATACTTTTTGTTATGACTCATGTTGGCACAGGTAAAGGAGTCTATTTGGCAGTTATCTGGCAGTGAAGAAGGCGTCCTGGAGTATTGTAGAGTAAACAGATACTAATTGACCCTGTAATTGCCCAGCAGTAGTTATGAAGTGGTAGTGGCAAATTGGCCCTGTAGTTAGACACCGGCAGAGGAGCAAGGCAGCAGTAGTTATGGCGGTAGAGGCAAATTGATCCTGTAATTAGACACCGGCAGAGGAGCAAGGCAGCAGTAGTTATGGCGGTAGAGGCAAATTGGCCCTGTAAATTAGACACCGGCAGAGGAGCATTGCAGCAGTTGTTATGGCGGTAGAGGCAAATTGATCCTGTAATTAGACACCGGCAGAGGAGCAAGGCAGCAGTAGTTATGGCAGTAGAGGCAAATTGGCCCTGTAATTAGACACCGGCAGAGGAGCAAGGCAGCAGTAGTTATGGCGGTAGAGGCAAATTAGCCCTGTAATTAGACACCGGCAGAGGAGCAAGGCAGCAGTAGTTATGGTGGTATAGGCAAATTGGCCCTGTAATTAGACACCGGCAGAGGAGCAAGGCAGCAGTAGTTATGGCGGTAGAGGCAAATTAGCCCTGTAATTAGACACCGGCAGAGGAGCAAGGCAGCAGTAGTTATGGCGGTAGAGGCAAATTAGCCCTGTAATTAGACACCGGCAGAGGAGCAAGGCAGCAGTAGTTATGGCGGTAGAGGCAAATTAGCCCTGTAATTAGACACCGGCAGAGGAGCAAGGCAGCAGTAGTTATGGCGGTATAGGCAAATTGGCCCTGTAATTAGACACCGGCAGAGGAGCAATGCAGTAGTTATGGCGATAGAGGCAAATTAGCCCTGTAATTAGACACCGGCAGAGGAGCAATGCAGCAGTAGTTATGGCGGTAGAGGCAAATTAGCCCTGTAATTAGACACCGGCAGAGGAGCAAGGCAGTAGTAGTTTTGGCGGTAGAGGCAAATTGGCCCTGTAATTAGACACTGGCAGAGGACAAAGGCAGCAGTAGTTATGGCGGTAGAGGCAAATTGGCCCTGTAATTAGACACTGGCAGAGGACAAAGGCAGCAGTAGTTATGGCGGTAGAGGCAAATTGGCCCTGTAATTAGACACTGGCAGAGGACAAAGGCAGCAGTAGTTATGGCAGTATAGGCAAATTGGCCCTGTAATAAGACACCGGCAGAGGAGCAAGGCAGCAGTAGTTATGGCGGTAGAGGCAAATTAGCCCTGTAATTAGACACCGGCAGAGGAGCAATGCAGTAGTAGTTATGGCGGTAGAGGCAAATTGGCCCTGTAATTAGACACTGGCAGAGGACAAAGGCAGCAGTAGTTATGGCGGTAGAGGCAAATTGGCCCTGTAATTAGACACTGGCAGAGGACAAAGGCAGCAGTAGTTATGGCGGTAGAGGCAAATTGGCCCTGTAATTAGACACTGGCAGAGGACAAAGGCAGCAGTAGTTATGGCGGTAGAGGCAAATTAGCCCTGTAATTAGACACCGGCAGAGGACAAAGGCAGCAGTAGTTATGGCGGTAGAGGCAAATTGACCCTGTAATTAGACACCGGCAGAGGAGCAAGGCAGCAGTAGTTATGGCGGTATTGGCAAATTAGCCCTGTAATTAGACACCGGCAGAAGAGCAATGCAGTAGTAGTTATGGCGGTAGAGGCAAATTAGCCCTGTAATTAGACACCGGCAGAGGAGCAAGGCAGCAGTAGTTATGGCGGTAGAGGCAAATTAGCCCTGTAATTAGACACCGGCAGAGGAGCAAGGCAGCAGTAGTTATGGCGGTAGAGGCAAATTGGCCCTGTAATTAGACACCGGCAGTAAACAGGCATAGGACCAAGGCAGCAGTAGTTATGGTGGTACAGGCAATGCCAAGCGTCCGCACAGCAAGTCGGCGTGAGGTAAATGACGCAATTTCACGAATGCAAGATGGCGATTCGCCGACGTCGTTAACACCTCTTGCCATGTTAACCCTCAACACACCACACCGCCTCAACACACACTCCTCTCACCTTTCACCTCCACTCATGTCCACTCACTCTTTCACTCCACATACGTTCCTTTCTCTCACTCCGTTTCTCATACTCACACCGTCATCGTCGCTGCCCCGACACCTTCCTCCGCCGCCGCGATCCAGGATCCAGACGTTCTCCAGGCCGCCGACATGTTCTTGCGGGACGCCATCTTGGATTTCGTGAAATCCCGCGATATTCAAGAAGGGGTCGCCGCAACAACATGTCGCTGGCATGGACGACATCGGGATCCAAAAAGATGGCGTCGGCGAAATCTTGCGAGATTACGCCGACGCCATTTTGGATCCCGATATCGCCCACGCCAGCGACATGTTCTTGCGGGACGCCATCTTGGATTTCGTGATGTCCCGCGATATTCAAGATGGCGTCGCCAGTGGCCAATCTTCATAACTCTGAGCAGTATTCCTCAGCCGTCCTGATTGACATGGCCCGCAGGCTGGTAACTGAAACAACAGGACGCGGCACGTGTAATTGTCCTGTGTGACACGGCGCGCAGGCCGGTAGCTAATACAACAAGACACAGGGAAAAGGGAAACAGTTAACAATGGTGGGCCCTGCGATAGGAAACGGGGGATGTGGAGACCTCCTGCACTTCCCTGAGTCATTGTCCCTAACACTCCTAACGTTCCCTATACAGGCTCCTCACCTGTCGCCGATCAGGATACCTGTCACCCTAGCACACCCTACACCTATTCCTTACTAGGGAGCTGGGTGGTGCAGGCACTGGCCCCACCGCTGCACTAACAACAACATGAGGAAAAGTGACAAACAGGGAAACACTTAGCTTTGCTCTGTTGCTAATGCTCCCAGCAATAGAGTCCAACACCTGAGTGCATCTTCCTCCAACCGTGTCCAACACCTGGGTGCAGCATTACAGCAACAGCATCCAGCACCTGAGTGCCGCCTTAGAGCAACAGAGTCCAGCACCTGAGTGCAGCTGTCCAGCCACAGCGTCCAGCACCTGAGTGCAACTGTCCAGCAACCGAGTCCAGCACCTGAGTGCAGCTTTCCAGTAACAGAGTCAAGCAAACTGAGTGCAGCTCTACACCATAGCTGCCACTCCACCAAGCTTTGCAAGAATTCTTCACTGACACCATAGCTGCCACTCCACCATGCTTTACACGAACTCCTCGCTGACACCATAGCTGCCACTCCAGGACTCTGATTGTGCTGCCCTGGACTCTCCTCCAGCTCTGTTCTTCACCCAGGCTGGTAGGAGAACCAATAATAATATCACCAATGTGAGTGAGCACTACTGACACACCTTTATTGAGCAAACACACCTGTTAGTGATTCCAGTGCAATTACACTTACCACCACCGGGGCAAACTAGACCTAAAAACACCAGTGCAATGACCATACTGGCCACCGGGGGGGCAAAACTATCTCTAAGCACAAAGCTTAGAGAGAGAAAAAAAAGGTTAACAGTGCTTTTATCTGACATGATCCAGCATGGATCATGACAGTACCCTCCCCTTAATGAGGGGCCTCTGGACCCTCAAAACCGCTGCTCCTCAGGAACTATCTACAAAGGGGACGCCCAGAACCAGAGTTCACCCCAGCAACCACCTGCATTTCAGGTTTATGACAAACGCACGCTGGTATTGGCAATATATGTTCTGGAGGCACCACACATCTCCAAACCGCTAACCTGGGGATCGAGTTATATATGTGCATGTTTGGAATGAGCTGGTAAGACTCCACAACACACTTCCACTAGGTGTTTTTTTGGTGGTACCCATACACACTCGTTCACACACAGGTCCGGACCTGAACGTTTATTGCCACACATTCGTTTGTCAATATTTGGTGAACTCTTTCTGGGATTGACAACAGAGGCGTCCCCCTATGTCACTACATTCACAACCCCGCACTACACCAAGGGGTACACCCCCCAACCCTTTCCACCACGAGGTCTGCGCCTCCCAGGGTTGGCTAATGGCGAGGGTAGAGACTTGCCCCTACTCCCCCGCAGCGCACCTGCTGCTCACACCGGAGAGGGAGGGGCCTGGGATATGGAGGAAAAATACACTCCCTGGTCGCCTTCCTCCACACGACCAGGAGGGGGCGGCTTCTTCAGTGGTATGGAAGATTTGGCGTGAGCCCCGCGGACCATATCACCAGGCTGCTCACTACAGGGATGCACCCCTTCACCTCGGGGAACCCCAGACAGCACCATGGGGACACCAACTCCACCCACCTGCCTGGGTACGTCCGCCTGTCTGAGCAAGTCCCGCTCCCAGCAGGGACTCTAGGGGACTTCCTTGCCAGAGCCGCAATTTGATTTTCTGGTAGAGCCAGAGAGAAGTCCCCAGACACCGATTACTGCTGCTGGACTGCTTCAACACACCATGCAGCTCCTCACTCACCCTAGTGAGGCCCAGCAGCAATTGCTCACATGTCTGAACATGGCCAAAGGCTCACCAGAGAAAAAGTTAGGTTGGTGATAATGTCACATGCCCCGTCCTGATTGACACGGCCCGCAGGCTGGTAACTGAAACAACAGGACGCAGCATGTGTAATTGTCCTGTGTGACATGGCCCACAGGCCGGTAACTAATACAACAAGACACAGGGAAAAGGGAAACAGTTAACAACGGTGGGCCCTGCGATAGGGAACGGGGGATGTGGAGACCTCCTGCACTACCCTGAGTCAGTGTCCCTAACACTCCTAACGTTCCCTATACAGGCTCCTCACCTGTCGCTGATCAGGATACCTGTCACCTTAGCACACCTTACACCTATTCCGTACTAGGAAGCTAGGTGGTGCAGGCACTGGCCCCACCACTGCACTAACACCAGCATGAGGAAAAGTGACAAACAGGGAAACACTTAGCTTTGCTCTGTTGCTAACGCTCCCAGCAACAGAGTCCAACACCTGAGTGCATCTTCCTCCGACCGTGTCCAACACCAGGGTGCAGCTTTACAGAAACAGTGTCCAGCACCCGAGTGCCTCCTTGGAGCAGCAGAGTCCAGCACCTGAGTGCAGCTGTCCAGCCACAGAGTCCAGCACCTGAGTGCAACTGTCCAGCAACCGAGTCCAGCACCTGAGTGCAGCTTTCCAGTAACAGAGTCCAGCAAACTTAGTGCAGCTCTACAACATAGCTGCCACTCCACCAAGCTTTGCAAGAATTCTTCACTGACACCATAGCTGCAACTCCACCATGCTTTACATGAACTCCTCGCTGACACCATAGCTGCCACTCCAGGACTCCGAATGAGCTGCCCTGGACTCTCCTCCAGCTCCGTCCTTCACCCAGACTGGTAGGAGAACCAATAATAATATCCCAAACGTGAGTGGGCACTACTGACACACCTTTATTGAGCAAACACACCTGTTAGTGATTCCAGTGCAATTACACTAACCACCACCGGGGGCAAACTAGACCTAAAAACACCAGTGTGTTCATACTATCACACTAAATATTAAACTATAGCAAATATATGAGTAGTTGGGTTTACCATAGCTTTAATTGTCAGATATATTGCTTTAGATCTCAAACTTTAGTAATTCTATAATATCTTTGGTGATCAAGTACAAATTTGACAATTACCATCAAATGGGAAATCTTATACAGAAGACCTGAGAGCCACATGTTACTATTTTGCTCTCAAGCTACTAGTTTGGCATCGCAGAACTGATATAAAGCATAATCTGCCAACATCAAAATTTGGGCTGTACAGCTGGCGTCCCTGCACTATATCCCACTTCCCTGGCAGAGATGCTGACTCACTCACAGCCGCAGCCCCGCACTTTTTCCTCCTATTCCTTCACTTGCTGCTGCTGCCCGGGGTCTGCAGATGGCTCACATATCCACTGGGACTGTGCTTAGGGTCAATTACTGGAAGACACTTATTATTTAAGTAACCTATTGGGAGGTGCTTGAGCAAAGTTGCTAGTCTGTTTCTAAATATGCTTGCTATTTCTCAGGTCCCAGTGCTTGTATCTCAGTATACCAGCCTGTCTTTCAGTTGTGCCTGTACACCTGTCTACCAGTCTTGCCACCTGTCTATCAGCCATGCCCACCTGCATCTGTCTGCCAAGATACCAGTTTTTTCCTGTCAGTACCTGACTGCCTGTGTGCCTGTCGTGCCAGTCACTATACCAGCCATGCCAGCCAGTATTTGACAAGTCTACCATTCCTGCCTACTGTCTCTTGGGGGTCTGTTGCCATCCACCCTTGGTCAGTTCTGAAGCAGTGTAACACCTCAGTGAGGCGAGCTATAAGAGTAGACCCTCTGGACCATGGAACAGATTGGCCAGGGCGAGCCGACTTAGTGAAGACCAACCCCTATACAGGGATCATCAGGAACAAGCCTAGGGATCTCTAATACCACGGTAGCCGGGACCAAGAGGGATGGCTCAGATAGTGGGAGAGACATGGAATAGAAGGGTAACTGAGGAGACTGACAAACACCGGGGCACTAGGAATGGACATACGGAACAGAGCACAGGAGTATAGCAGAGCATGTGCCAGGAGGCACAACAGAGTACAAGGCAGAGTACAGGGACTGAGCTTGTTCCAGGAGGCATGACAGAGTACAAGGCAGAGTACAGGGACTGAGCTTGTGCTAGGAGGCATGACAGAGTACAAGGCAGTGTACAGGGACTGAGCTTGTGCCAGGAGGCACGACAAAGTACAAGGCAGAGTACAGGGACACAGACGTGCAGGATAGCGCACACAGAATATAGACACGAGCCTGGGTCACAGAAGCAGGAGCGTAAACAATAAACACACGCCACAGGAAAGAGGAAGCAGGTTCAAATAACCCCCATCTTACCCGGATTGGCTGCTGGCATTTCCGGGACAGGATATCCAAGTGTATAAAGGACCTGGGAGGGGGCATGGCCACCCAGGTCAGGACATCCGAGAAGCAACAGGACCTTGGAGGAGGCGTGACCGCCCTCTAAGAGTGCCAGAGCACATGTGCCGAGTCCTGGAGCCTCCAGCAGTGCGGTGAGCACGACAGGACTGAAGGACAGGAGCGGAGGAGCAGGCAGCAGAGTGGGCACGGAGGTAACAGTGGCACGACCAGCCGCAGGGGGAGAGCGGCCAGTGGTGGTAACAAGCAGCACCTGGTTCCGCCTTCTTTGTCCCTCCTTAGATCGCAGCATCATCAGCCACCATGCACCCAAGGTCGGACTTGGTGAGCCACGTAGTCACATCCCTCCAGGCTCTCCTCGGATCACGGCAGAGTTGATCCACCACCCAGTATATTAAAAGGGATAATTCAAACATCACTGACTTTTCTTGTTTGCAAAAAATAATCAGTGTCTTTGGTCAGTGTAAGAGTTTGGCCAGTGTCAGTTTTTACCATTAGAGTATGTCAGAGTTTTACCAGTCTTTCTTAAATGAAAAAAAGATCAAGCTTTCTCAAGCCTCTCCTATCAAACAGTCCATAAAAAATAGCTCATTGATGGTATCTGTGAGCTATTCAATTTTTTCAAGGACCCACAAACCTACATTAGCAAGTTTTTTCCGAAACTCAAAATCGGTCTTGCCTTTGTGTGGACCACTCAGTCAACAATAATACAATGAACATGTAAAGTATGAACCTTAATGGATATCCAGGAAAAACATGAATAGTACTGGTACATAAAAAACTAACATCTGAATGAGCCCCTAGTGGAAAAAAATATATAGTAAGGACTTCCTCCATAGTAGCCTTAGAGTCACATCACATTTTGTTATGAGTTTCCTTGTTTCCAACTCTGTTCTTCAATACAATATGAACTGAAAGTAAATGACAGAAATAGGAAACTTGCACTTTACATAGGGTAACAAAATTCCAATAAAATAAATATGCCAAATATAGATAATGCTACAGATACTTTTTTATTAAACCCTGTGGACTTATTTTGTGTTACATACAGGATTTTTGCAGATTTTCAGGATAGACTTTGGTACTGGAAATCCGCAACAATTATTACCCATGTGAACTTAGCCTTAGGTCAGTTTCAGACAAGCGTAATACAGCGCTTTTCTGTGCCCATAATATGGTTGTAAATCCTGCTCCAACCACAGGTGTAATGAATCAAACTAACAGCATCATATGTGTGAAAGTTGCCTAAAGCTGTCGTTAGCATTGGCCTGAAGCATGACAGCTGCTTAGTCTTTTCTGTATTTCTCTGTCATATTCTCTGAGTTTTTCCTCTTCTGTTCTTAAAAAAAGTTATTGTCCCGGTAGTTGTTAATAAAGATTTTTGTATTACATTTATTACATTTTTGCACCATTTGTAATAAGATTTAAATATTCAAGCTCTTAAAAATGCAATTTAGAAGGGAAAAATATTTGTGAAAAGTAATGATCTTATACTTCAAGCTGAAAAAAAGGAATGCTATATATTTAATATCATTTACATACAGTTCACCAGCTAATGTCAATGGAAAGATGTAACAAATTGTAAATAATAAGTGAGTTCTCAGTTTAGGATTGGAGGATAGCTAGTTCATAGGCAGAAATTTTCCAACAAGATAGCAAATTAAGTTTGACAGAGCCAAATTTTAAAAATCTCACCAGTGTCACTTTATATGGTAATAACTCTGGAACGCTAAGGCTATGGGCCCACGTAGCGTTTTAAAACGCACAATGAAAACCGGACTCCTTCCCAGAAATCGCGCGGTTTATTCCGCGCGATTTCACTGCGATTTTACCGCGATTCTGTTCGCGATTTTGCCGCGATTTTCTCAAGCACTTTACAAGCGATTTGAAGCATCGCTTGGAAAGTGATTGACAGGTTGGTCACACTTGTCAAACATAGTGTTTGACAAGTGTGACCAGCTTTTTACTATTGAGGCCGCCTATGCGGCCTCAATAGTAAAAGATAAAATGTTAAAAATTATAAAAAAAAAAAAATTGGGGTATATTTACCTTCCGACATCCCGCGCTGCCATCCCGGGCCTCAGCGTTCCCAGCGATGCCTTGCGAGTAGAGTTGAGCGATACCGTCCGATACTTCAAAGTATCGGATCGGAATGGATCGGCCGATCTTTAAAAAAAGTATCGGTATCGCCGATTCCGATACCGGAAGTCCCATTCAAGTCTATGGAACTTCAGGTATCGGAATAAGAAAAACCCTGTTTTTGCCTTGTACAGCCTCTCTGGGGTCTGTACGGGCCTTTCGGGGGGCTGTGCCGGCCTGCCAGGGGGTCTGTGCAGCCTCCGGTGGTCTGTGCCGGCCTGCCGGGGGGCTGTGCAGGCTCCGGTGGGGTGTGCCGGCCTGCCGGGGGGCTGTGCCGGCCTGCCGGGGGGCTGTGCAGGCTCCGGGGGGGCTGTGCCGGCCTGCCGGGGGGCTGTGCCGGCCTGCCGGTGGTCTGTGCAGGCTCCGGGGGGCTGTGCTGGCCTGCCGGGGGGCTGTGCCGGCCTGCCGGTGGTCTGTGCAGGCTTCGGGGGTCTGTGCAGGCATCGTCCGATGGGACTACAAGTCCCATCGGGCGATGCCTGCTACCATGACAGTGATTGACACATTAGCCAATGATGGGACAGTAGTAGTCCCATCATCCGGCTAATGTGTTAAATGTTAAAAAAAAAAAAAAAAAAAAAAAATTACATGCTACATACATGCTACATACATACAACATGCATACTACATACATGCTACATTCATACTACATAAATACTACATGCAACATACATACTACATACATACTACATGCATGCTACATACATACTGCATGCTACATACATACTACATGCTACATACATACTACATGCATGCTACATACATACCACATACATACTACATACATACTACATACATACTACATGCATGCTACATGCATGCTACATGCTACATACATAACACATATATACTACATGCATGCTACATACATACTACATGCTACATACATACCACATACATACTACATGCATGCTACATACATACTACATGCATGCTACATACATACTACATGCTACATACTACATATATACTACATGCATGCTACATACATACTACATGCTACATACATACTACATATATACTACATGCATGCTACATACATACTACATGCTACATACATACTACATATATACTACATGCATGCTACATACATACTACATGCTACATACATACTACATATATACTACATGCATGCTACATACTACATGCTACATACATACTACATATATACTACATGCATGATACATACTACATGCTACATACATACTACATATATACTACATGCATGCTACATACATACTACATACATACTACATGCATGCTACATACATACTGCATGCTACATACATACCACATACATACTACATATATACTACATGCATGCTACATACATACTACATATATACTACATGCATGCTACATACATACTGCATGCTACATGCATGCTACATACATACTACATACATACTACATGCTACATACATACCACATATATACTACATACATACAATACATTCATACAATACATACATAGACATACAGTACATATAACATAGAGTAACATACTTACCAATACTTGTCACATTGTTCCCCGAAGCCATTGTCTTTTCCGGAATAAATATTAACATAACAAACCACAAAAATACTCACCCACGATCCGAAGCAGTCCACGAGTGTGTCCCACGACGATCTTGGGTAGAGAACGGCAGCATCAGCTGTTGCTGCCGTTCTCTATGGGCTGCAGGAATCCAATGACGGAAGGTAGGTATCCTTCCGCACTGTATTCCTCCGCCACTTAAAAAAAAAAAAAAAAGTCCCTAGTCTCACTTTATGCCATTGCTGTGTGGGAATTTCCCACGCAGCAATGGCATAAAGTGAGACTAGGGACTTTTTTTTTTTAAGTGGCGGAGGAATACAGTGCGGAAGGATACCTACCTTCCGTCATTGGATTCCTGCAGCCCGTAGAGAACGGCAGCATCATCTGATGCTGCAGTTCTCTACCCAAGATCGTCGTGGGAAACACTTGTGGACTGCTTCGGATCGTGGGTGAGTATTTTTGTGGTTTGTTATGTTAATATTTATTCCGGAAAAGACAATGGCTTCGGGGAACAATGTGACAAGTATTGGTAAGTATGTTACTCTATGTTATATGTACTGTATGTCTATGTATGTATTGTATGAATGTATTGTATGTATGTAGTATATATGTGGTATGTATGTAGCATGTAGTATGTATGTAGTATGTATGTAGCATGCATGTAGCATGCAGTATGTATGTAGCATGCATGTAGTATATATGTAGTATGTATGTAGCATGCATGTAGTATATATGTAGTATGTATGTAGCATGTAGCATGTATGTAGTATGTATGTGGTATGTATGTAGCATGTAGTATGTATGTAGCATGCATGTAGTATGTATGTAGTATGTATGTAGTATGTATGTGGTATGTATGTAGCATGTAGTATGTATGTAGCATGCATGTAGCATGCATGTAGTATGTATGTAGCATGCATGTAGTATGTATGTAGTATGTATGTAGTATGCATGTAGTATGTATGTAGTATGTATGTAGTATATATGTAGTATGTATGTAGCATGTAGCATGTATGTAGTATGTATGTGGTATGTATGTAGCATGTAGTATGTATGTAGCATGCATGTAGTATATATGTAGTATGTATGTAGCATGTAGTATGTATGTAGTATGTATGTGGTATGTATGTAGCATGTAGTATGTATGTAGCATGCATGTAGCATGCATGTAGTATGTATGTAGCATGTAGTATGTATGTAGCATGCATGTAGCATGCATGTAGTATGTATGTAGCATGTAGTATGTATGTAGTATGCATGTAGTATGTATGTAGTATGTATGTAGTATGCAGTATGTATGTAGCATGTATGTAGCATGTATGTAGTATATATGTAGTATGTATGTAGCATGTAGTATGTATGTAGCATGCATGTAGTATATATGTAGTATGTATGTAGTATGTATGTAGCATGCATGTAGTATATATGTAGTATGTATGTAGCATGTAGTATGTATGTAGCATGTAGTATGTATGTAGTATGTAGTATGTATGTAGCATGCATGTAGTATGTATGTAGTATGTATGTAGCATGTAGTATGTATGTAGCATGTAGTATGTATGTAGTATGTAGTATGTATGTAGCATGCATGTAGTATATATGTAGTATGTATGTAGCATGTAGTATGTATGTAGTATGTAGTATGTATGTAGCATGCATGTAGTATATATGTAGTATGCATGTAGCATGTAGTATGTATGTAGTATGTAGTATGTATGTAGCATGCATGTAGTATATATGTAGTATGTATGTAGCATGTAGTATGTATGTAGCATGTAGTATGTATGTAGCATGTAGTATGTATGTAGCATGCATGTAGTATGTATGTAGTATGTATGTAGTATTTTTTTTTTTTTTTTTAACATTTAACACATAAGCTGGATGATGGGACTACTACTGTCCCATCATTGGCTAATGTGTCAATCACTGTCATGGTAGCAGGCATCGCCAGATGGGACTTGTAGTCCCATCGGACGATGCTTGCACAGACCCTCGGACATCAGCACAGCCCCCCGGCAGGCCGGCACAGCCCCCCGGCAGGCCGGTACAGACCCCCACAGGGTGCACAGACCACCGGCAGGCCGGCACAGCCCCCCGGCAGGCCGGTACAGACCCCCACAGGGTGCACAGACCACCGGCAGGCCGGCACAGCCCCCCGGCAGGCCTGTACAGACCCCGGGCAGTCCACACAGCCCCCCGGCAGGCCGGCACAGCCCCCCGGCAGGCCGGCAGAGACCCCCGGAAGGCCCGAAATGACGGCGCATCATGATGCGCACACACCGCGCATCATGATGACGTCAGGCTGTCAATCATTTTGAACTTCCGATTCCGATGCCGAATTCCGATATTGAAAAAATATCGGAAGTCGGTATCGGAATTCCGATACAGCAAGTATCGGCCGATACCCGATACTTGCGGTATCGGAATGCTCAACACTACTTGCGAGACCTGTGATGTCGTTGGTTACTATAGCGATTTCGCGAGACCGCTAGAGTCACGCGAGACTACGTCATCACAGGACCTTGCCGCAAGGCATTACTGGGAACGCAGCGCGGGACGTCGGAAGGTAAATATACCCTGATTTTTTATTTTTTATTCTTTTTTTTACAGGGGTATGGTACCCAGGACCTGGAGGACAGTCTCCTCTCCTCCACATCGTGGGTACCAACCACACATGAGACGCTTAACTTCCCGCATGGTGGGCA
Source organism: Dendrobates tinctorius (assembly GCF_039654945.1). Lineage (NCBI taxonomy): Eukaryota > Metazoa > Chordata > Amphibia > Anura > Dendrobatidae > Dendrobates > Dendrobates tinctorius. The sequence goes on from NW_027361797.1 coordinate 9,726,813, forward strand.
TAGCCACATGCGGGAAGTAAGCGATTCTCATGCATTCCTATGGGTGCGGAATCGCGGCAATTCTTTGCGATTCCGCACAAAAGAATGATCATGCTGCGATTTTTTTCCGCGATGCGATTCCGCCACGGAGAAAAGCGCAGCATTAGCACAGCATGTGCGGAATGCCATAGGAAAGCATGGGGTGCGTCATGTACAAGATTTTTTAACGTTTTCACAGCGTTTTCGTGCCGAAAATTGCGGCAAAAACGCTTAAAAATCGCATCGTGGGCACACAGCCTAAAACAAATTCCAGTGATTTTGAGATTGTTTTTTCATGACACATTATACTTTATGATAATGGTAAATTAAATTGATACATTTTATGTTTATTTTTAAAAATATCAGAAATTTGACAAAAATTTGAAAAAATTAGCAATTTCAAACATTGAATGAGTATCCCTTTAATTCAGATAGTCATACCATAGAATACATTAATAACTAACATTTCCCTCATGTCTGCTTTACATCAGCGCCATTTGTAAAATGTTATTTTATTTTGTTAGCATTTTAGGAGCTTTAAAAATGTAGCCATAATTTTTTGTTTTTTCATAGAAATTTACAAAATTATTTTTTTAGGGACCTAACCAGGTTTGAAGTGACTTTAGGGGTCCTATATATTGTAAAACCCTAAAAAGTGATACCATTTTAAAAACAGCACCCCCTGACATACTGAAAAGTGCTGTCAGGTAGTTTATTAACCCTTCAAGTGCTTTTCATGAATCAATACAAAGTGGCATGAGAGGAATGAAAAAGTTGACTTTTACCACCTAAATGTCGCTAACTTCTGAACAGGCCGTTACAGCCGGCAGACTCTAAGGCCGCTATTTGCTCATGAATTGCTGTGGCAGGCATCAGGACCACACAATCATGATGTCAGGGTGCCAATGGGGATAAAGAGGGAGAAGTCACACTCTTCTAAAGATTTATATGATATAGTCACTATTGACAGCAGCATCTAAGGGGTTAAACAGATATGGACAGTGACAACACTGATCGTGGCTGATGCAGCAAGTTGTCAGCTATAGTGGACAGCCGAAGGCTGCTGGATTGTCAGCTGTATGTTGATGCTATTCTATAAGGCTGTGTGCCCACATTGCATTTTCTAGGCGTTTCTGCCGCGTTTTAAAAAACACTTCAAATACGCATCCCCATACAATCCTATGGGATTCCGCAGTTGCTGTGTCAATGCTGCGGACTTTACCTATGCGGAATCGCATAACGATTATTTCTGCGGAATCGGGCGAGTCTGCAGCCATAGGATTGCATTGAAACGCTCACTTTGCGCATGTGGCTATGCGCACCATGCATAAAGTGAGCGCTTCATGTGCGGATGGTACTCAGGGTCTGGAGGAGAGGAGACCGCTACGTCATCAGAGGTCATTGTCGCAAGGCATCCCTGGGAATGGAAGATGCCGGCAGCGTGGCTGACAGGCGGGAGGGCTGCGGGGGTGGACAGAAGGTGAGTATATCCCTATTGTTTATTTTTTAAATTATTTTTAACATTCTATTGATGCTACATAGGTAGCATCAATAGTAAAAAGTTGGTTACACTTGTCAAGCACTATGCTTGACAAGTGTGACCAACCTGTTAATCACCTTTCCAAGCGATGCTTCAAATCGCTTGGAAAAGCGCAAGCATTCTGCAAGCTAAAAATGCTTGCAAAATGCTTGTGTTTTGCGGGAAAGTGCATGCGAATTCCGCATGTGTTTTACCCACAGCAGGGAGTTGCGGAAATGCTGCGGACATTTCCGCAGCATTTCTACAATGTTGGCACATAGCCTTATATCTCAGGTCAGTTAAAAGTCAAATTTACGGTCATTAAGGGGCTAAATTGGAAGACCAAGAGATGGGTCTTAAAATCTGAACATATATGTGAAACCAGCTTTAACCTCTTCACCACAAAGGCTGTTTTCACCTTCCTAACAAGGCCAATTTTTGCAATTCTGACAAATGACAGTTTATGAGATCAGAACCCTGGAACGCTTCAATGGATCCCACTGATTCTGGCACTGCTTTCTCGTGACATATTGTACTTCATGATAGTTGCAAAATTTCTTTGCTATGACTTGCATTTTTTTGTGAAAAAAATGGAAATTTGATTAAAATTTTGCACTTTTCAAACTTTTAATTTTTATGCCCTTAAATCAGAAAGTCATATCACACAAAATAATTTAAAAAAATATCATTTCACACATCTCTACTTTACATCAGCACAATTTTATAAACATAATTTTTGGGGGGTTAGGAAATTATAAGGGTGAAAAGTTTACCAGTGATTTCTCATTTTTACAATAAAATTCGCAAAACCGTTTTTTTTTTTGGACCACCTCACATTTGAAGTCACTTTGAGGGGGCTATAAGACAGAAAATGCCAAAAAGTGACTCCATTCTAAAAACTGCACCCCTCAAGGTACTCAAAACTACATTCAAGAAGTTTATTAACTCTTTAGCTGCTTCACAGAAATTTTTGGAACATGGAAGGAAAAAATAAGCATTTACGTTTCTTTCACAAAAATTTTACTTTATACCTATTTTTTTTACTTTTGCAAGGTTAAAAGGAGAAAATGGACCATACAATTTGTTGTGAAATTTCTCCTGAGCATGCCGATACCCCATATGTGGGGGGAAAACCATTGTTTGGGCACACTTTTTGAATGTAATTTTGCTGGCATAATTAACGGATGACATGTCGTGTTTGGAGAGCCCCTGATGTGCCTAAACAGTGGAAACCCCCAATAAGTGACAACACTTTAAGCCCCCGTCACACACATCTCGCTAGCGAGATCACTGCTGAGTCACAAGTTTTGTGATGCAACAGCGATCTCACCAGCGAGATCGCTGTGTGTGACACTAATCAGCGACAGACCCCCCTGTCGGGTATTGCTGAGCATCCTGGAACGTGCGTCGCTTGTTACCCGCATGTCGCTGTCCTGATCGCGGGTGAAGCTGCCTGTTTGGCAGCTCACCAGCGATCATGCAGCGACACACCAGCGATCCTGACAAGTTCATATCATTGTCGGGATCGCTGGTGAGTCGCTATTTGTGACGGGGCCCATAGAATCTACACCCTCTAAGGAACTTATCTAGATGTGCATTGAGCACTTTGAACCCACAGGTGCTTCACAGAAGTTTAAAACGTTGAGCTATGAAAATAAAAAACTCCCATTTTTCCCAGAAAAATCTTTTTTAACCCCAAATTTTGCATTTTTTAAATGGTAACAAGAGAAATTGCTCCATACAATTTGATGTGCAATTTCTCCTGAGTGCGCAGATACCCAATATGTGGATAAAAACAACTGTTTGGGTGCATGGTAGGGCTTGGAAGGGAAGGAGCGCCATTTGACTTTTTGAATGTAAAATTTGCAGGAATATTTAGCGGATGCCATGTCACATTTGGATGTGCATAAACAGTGGAAACCCCCAATAAGTGACACCATTTTAGAAACTAGACCCCCAAGGAACTTATTTAGATGTGCATTGAACACCTTGATCCCCCAGGTGCTTCACAGAAGTTTATAACTTTCAACCGTTTTAATTAAAAAATCAAATTTGTCACAGATACACTTTTTTAGCTTCAAATTTTGCATTTTCATAAGGGTAACAGAAGAAATTGCTCCATACAATTTGTTGTGTAATTTCTCCTGAGTTCATTGATACCGCATATGTGGTTAAAAACTACTTTTGAGGCACAGTGCAAAGCTCGGAAGGGAACATAAGCCATATTACAATGCAGATTTTGCTGCACATGTTACATTGGCAGGGCCTCTGAGGTGCCAACACAGCAAAATTCCCCACTAGTGACCCCATTTTACAAACTAAACCTCTCGATAAATTCATCTCGGGGTGCTGTGATCATATTGACACCACAGGTGTGCCACAGACTTTTACACCATTGAGCAGTGAAGAAAAAATAATTTACATATTTACCACCAAGAAGATTGTGTGTTGTCCCCAAGTTTTACATTTTCACACTGAGAAATGGGGAAAAAAGGCCCCAAAATGTTTCCTACAATTTCTGTTGAATGTAGAAATACCCCATATGTGGATGTACGTACTGCTTAGCCATATGGAGAGACTCGGGAGGGACGAAGCGCTATTTTCCTAGAATAGTTTGCAGATTCCATATACAGAGCCCCTAAGTGCTAGAAAAGCAGACTCCCTCTTAAGTGACCCCATTTTGGAAATTATACCCCTTTGGGAATTTATCTAGAGGTGTAGTGACAATTTTGACTCCATGGGTGTATTCCAGAAATAAGCAGTATTGGATGTTGCTGACTGAAAACTGCAAACTTCCGTTGTAGTGACTAGTACCCTGTAGTGACCAGTACGCTGCAGTCACCAGTACATTATGCCCGGCCTGTGCTTCTTGAGACATACACCTGTAAATTAGGCGGGCTCTTATCACTACAGAAATGCCATACATGTGGGTGCTATATGTGGTTTAGGTACACCGTGCGGCTCAGAAGGGAGGGGGATTTGGATTTGAGAAATCAGAATTTGCTGAATTTCTTTTGGAGGATGAGGAGCTATTTTGTTTTTCCAGAGCTTTTTTACTAACAATAATCTGGAAGCCCCATATATTTCTGTTAACAGATGATGGACCTGAGTGGGGATTTGTTTTTTTATGGCCTGAGTTGAAGCTTTTATTGGGAACATTTTACATTACATTTGGGATCACATTTATCCGGCACTCTACGCTGAGCATTTACATCAGGGCTTTACATCTAAATCACTGAGTGATAGATGAAATCCCAGAGGGATTCATTCACTATAATGAGGCAGCAGAGTTACTCTGGACCCAATATTCTTTTCAGAAGTGCACAAAACTGTGGGCGACAGCACTTTTATAACTCCTAAAAAGACCGACACCTCTGGATCACAGGTCCTATGGCGTCCAAAGTGCCTCCATCTGCCTCATTATAGGGAATCTTACTCCAGGGGTTCCATCTGAATCACGTATTTCAGAGATTTACATGGAAACCCCGGAGTAAGCGCTCAGCACAGCGTGCAGGATAAATGTTTGCCAAGCCTTGGGACGCAGAATGAACAAACCAACAGCAGGTGAAGAATTGGTTTTATTTAGTTTTTATGCCATTCCTCGTGCTGTATAAGTGATTAGGTGACCTTATTCTTCAGATCGGTGCGATTATAGTGATACCAGATTTATATCAGGTTTTTATGTTTGGCTGTTGTCACACACTAAAAGACGCCTTTTATTGCAAAAACTAGTTTTCGCATCCCCAATATTTTACAAGCTTATTTTTTGCAGGACGAGTTGATGTTTTCATTGTGCCATTTTCGGACACATGACATTTTTTGATTGCTTTCTTTTCTGATTTTTGAGAGACAGAATGAACAAAAACCAGCAGTTCAGGAATTATTTTTTTTTAATGTCGTTTCGTGTGTGGTAAAATTGATATGGCAGTTTTATTCTTCGGGTCAGTATGATTACAGTGATATCCCATTTATATTTTTTTATGTTTTGGCGCTTTTACACAGTAAAAACTTTTATAGAAAAAAAATTATTTTTGTATCACTTTATTCTGAGATCTATAACTTTTATTTTTCTAATGATAAAGCTGTATGGTGGCTTGTTTTTTGAGGGCCAAGATGAACTTAAAATGGCTGTCCACCAATGTTCACCATCCAACCTGACAGAACAGTAAAGGACCTGCAAGGAAGAATGACAGAGGATCCCCTAATCCAGGTGTGAAAAGCTTGTTGCATCATTTCCAAGAAGACTCATGACTGTACTAGCTCAAAAGGGTGCTTCTATTCAATACTGAGCAAAGGGTCTGAATTAGTGATGAGCGAGTATACACGTTGCTCAGGTTTTCCCGAGCATGCTCAAGTGTCCTTGGAGTATTTTAGCGTGCTTGGAAATGTCGTTTTTGTCATCTCAGCTGCATGATTACCCATCAGCGATGGCGCAAAAAACGAAAAAGTAACAAAGTGAACATTGCTGAAGGAACGAAATTTGTCGGGAAAAAGGAGGACTTCCTTTCGAATGTGGAGAACAAACAGTCTCTTATCAATCTCGTTTCACAGCGCATGAATGACAGAGGTTGCCACATAATACAATCAGAGGGGGATGCAGATGTGGAGATTGTTAAGGCAGCAGTGTCAATGTCAACCAACAAAAGTACTAGTCTCATTGGCGAAGATAAAGATCTTTTGGTCTTGTTACTTCATCACGCGTCAACCAGCGACGGCAACAAGCTTTATTTCTACTCGGATAAAGGGAGTCCTGCAACAGTATATGACATTAAGGTTATGGAGAAGTTCCTGGGAAACCATGTCTGCAGCAGTCTTTTGTTCCCTCATGCATTCACGGGTTGCGATACCACTTCCGCGTTTTTTGGAATCGGAAAAAAACTCGGTCTACACAAGGTTTTGAAGGGAGACTCGGTCTTAAATAGCTGTGCTAAAATCTTATCCACACCTAACAAAAACAGAGCTGAGATTGAAGATGCTGGGTGTAAAGCGATGGTGGCATTGTTCGGGGGCAAACCTGGAGACAATCTGTCTGCAATGAGGTATTCTACTCTCTGCAAAAAAGTTGGTTCAGCCAAAATCTTTGTTACACCTGAACGACTGCCACCGACCTCCTCTGCAACGAAGTATCATGCCCTTTGGAGTTACCTCCAAGTGATGCTTTGGGTGGACAATGGTGAGGCCATGGACACTACTGAGAGGGGATGGGAATTGCAGAACAACATTCTAGTTCTAGTGATGATGGATACTTCACCCGCGCCAGAAACACTTCTGAAAATAATTCACTGCAATTGTTCTCGTGGTTGTAGAACACTTCGGTGCACTTGCAAAAGACACTGACTTACCTGTTCACGGGTATGCGGACCATGTCAAGAAGGGCATTGTGACAATATGAGTGAGGAAGCAGTGTCTGATGATGAAAACAGTGACTATTGACCTGACACGCTTATTCAGTGATGAAGTAGGTCTTAAAATGCACTGTGTATTAATTCTATAATTTCTAGAAATGTACATATATGTCACGACGTCATTGATGACGTCATGACCTCACCTGTCCATGTAGCTTGTATAAAACTTTGTATAAAAATTGTTATATGAAAATATATAGTATACAGAATGCAAACTCTTCTGTAACCTAAAGCTACAGCTTTGAAATAGGGAAATATTCGTTATTTTTAGTGCGATGGCTGTCATCGTCTTATGACGTCATAGTTAGGACCTTTGTGGTGATCAATTTTTGGAAAACTTTTAATATGTTATTCCCCACATATAATAGCAATAAAAAAAAAATCATAAAACGCTTTCTTGGAATTTGTTCCGGGTCAAACCGTATTTTGACTGGACTATAGACAGGCTGAATACATGTGAGGAATGCCTGTTTGTTAGGGAATTCCAACATGTATTCAGGTTGTTTAGCAGCCGTATATCATGCAGCTACTTTGACAAAAACTAAAGCTTTGAGCCCGCCAAAATGCTCGGAGGACATTTGAGCATGCTCGGGAAAACCCGAGCAACGAGTATACTCGCTCATCACTAGTCTGAATACTTACAACGATGTGATATTTAGGTAGCTGTTTTTTAATAAATTTGCAAAAATGTATACATTTCTGTTTTTGTTCAGTTAAGATGGGGTGCAGAGTGTATATTAATGAGAAAAAAAAGGAACTTTTTTGAATTTACCAAATGACTGCAATTAAACAAAGAGTGAAAAATTTAAAGGGGACTGATTACTTTCCGTACCAACTGTATACCGTATTTTCATACTATAAGACGCACTTTTTTCCTCCCAAAATGTGGGCGAAAATGGAGGATGCGTCTTATAGTCCAGATGTATCAGCTCTGGCTGTGGTGGGGAGGTGGGGGAGCAGTTTCGGCGGAGCAGCGAGTCACGGAGGCAGGAGCTGGCTGATGGGGCAAACTCCTGTGCCCTCTGCTAAAGAGAAATGAATATTCACAGCATTACATGCCCTGGGCATGGAGAGCAATGAATATTCATATCTTGTTAGCATCCTAGTGTAATTGGCCCAATCCCGTTCCTTGTATGATTGGTCCTATCCTTATTCTGGATATGATTGGTCCCATCCCGGTCCTGGTATGCATGGCCCCATTGTAGGAATCAGCAGGTTCTCAGGATGCAGTGACGAGACTGGGTGTGGTTTTGTAAAGCAACTTTTATGAACAGGAACCAGTAGGGCTGTGCTGAGCAACCCAAAAAGGGATAACACCAATTGTCCACGCAGGGACTCAACAACAATAACAGTACTTTGCCTATTGAGAATGCGACTAAGGCCTCTTTCACACATCAGGTTTTCGGCGTCAGGCGCGATCCGGCGCTTTTGACTAAAACCGGATCCGGCGAAATGCAATGCCGGATCCGGTTTCCCCCCCATTGACTTGCATTAGAGCCGGATCGAGCCGGATGGCCATGCGTTTCATCCGATTTTCGCCGGATCCGGCAATGTGACGCGATCCGGCGTCTGGAAAAAACGGAGACTGTAACGTTTTTTGTCTCCGGCGAAAAAGCCGTAAACGCCGGATCCGGCGTGTCCGGCTTTTTCATACAATGAAAGCCTATGAGCGCCGCAATGCGCCTGATCCGGCGACAGCCGGATCCAGCGGCCGGATCCGGTTTCTTTGGTCTGAGCATGCTCAGTAGCTCTGCCCACAGGACATATATAAAAGCAAGACAATGGGACCCTCAGCCACACCCAACATGCCACCCAAGCCAAGAACCAGGAGCAGGAGAAGGCAGCAGACATCTGCAGCAGCAGCACCATCAGCACCACCCCAAATGGAGCAGCATGCTGAACAACGGGAGGGGAGTCCAGCAGCAGATGAGAGACGGTAATTATCAAATCCCCCATTCCTCCAAACTAGGGCTATGGAATATCAAGATATTCATTGGCCCTTTGTTTCTCTTTATTCAACAGCCGCCCAATAGATGCAGCAGCAGCAGCAATGGCAGCAGCAGAAACACCACCCACAGCCATGGAGTCTGGCCATGAGGAAGACAGCACATCTTCTGGGAGCCCTCCCTCGCATCATCAGCGTTTGACGGTAAGTTTTTATTTCAAAAATCCATCATCTCTGTAATATATGTGTATTCATTGCCTTTTATTTCAAAACAGGAATCACAAGATGAAGAGGAGCTCCCAGAAGAAGAAGGAAGGGGTGGACAGACACTTGGAGTGGGCTCACAATTGGTAAGTTTTTTGAATGAAACGCAGAAACACAACATCACACTACACACAACACATAGAAAACAATGTTCTGCAGACCACACACAGCAAACAAATGCCTACATCCAAAGACATAACATTTTTTGTTTTCTTCTCTAGTCTTCCCAATCTGGTGCTCGGCCAAGAGGTCCTCGCAGTGCCTCCCAGGGTCGTCGGCGACAGCAACGCGGCGGTCACCAGCGTGTAAGTATAAATATTTTTGCTTTGTTTTTTTTGCACTTTTTATTTCATTTCTTTTGTGGAGGCTAATTATGTTATTTTTGTCTTTTTCTTTAACAGCCTTCACAGCGTGCTCCCGACTCTGATGGTGAGGATGGAGGGATTGATGTGGACCGCCTCATCGATCTCGTCAGAGAAAGGGAGCCGCTCTGGAACCGCCGCCACGCTGACCTGATCGTTAAGCGACGACTCTGGGAGGAAATCTGTTCGCTCCTTGTGGACCGCTGGGAGGACCTCGAAGCTCGGGCCCAGATTAAAGAGCGTAAGTATATACAGTACCGGTTGCTTGATTTAAACCAGTGTTTCCCGAACTCCAGTCCTCGTGGTCCCCACGGATCATGTGTTCAGGATTTCTATTTACTTTGGAAATCCTGAAAACATGACCCCTGGGGACCATGAGGACTGGAGTTTGGGAAACACTGATGTTGTATACTAACCACTTTGTCCTTTCTCGTTTCAGGGGAGAGAATTGTGAAGCGGTGGTGGTCTGTGAGGGATCGTTTCAAGAAGGAGTTCAATAAAGAGATGCGGGCCCCGAGTGGATCTGGAGGACGCAGGAGCAAGTACAAGTACGCACGAGCCCTGTCGTTCCTCCGGGAGACAATGCTCACCAGAAGGTAAATATTACACACCACATGTGACAAAAAAATGTTTAGATGTAACTTTTTTTTTTTCAGCTAGGGCCATACCATGTCACTATTTTAATTGTTTTTTTTTCTCTTTATTCCACAGCACGGTGAGCAGCACTCGGGAGCCTGCACGATTGGACCCTTCTGAGGCGATCCCTGAGGAGACCGGCACCGAGGGACACTTCGACCGCCCCGGTACATCTGCACCTTCCCAGCCTTCCCACACATTCGACCCATCTGTCCCATCCACCAGCACAGGAGCATCGTGGCCACCTACATTACATGAAGCTGCTGGTGAGGAGATCGCTTTCCCTTTACCCCACCCTTCTGCCCCTGCCACCTCTAGTACACCTGCGGGTACTGGGCGGCAGCGGCAGAGGGGTCAGGAAAAGACTTATGCGCCAGAGTTCTTGCATCTGAATGCATCTTTCCAGAACTGTCTAAAAGTCTTGTCAGAGCAAATCTCCGCAGGCTATCAGCAGATCAACTCCAGCATTCTGGAGGTGAAGACACTTCTGCAAACCATGCATTCAGAAGCAAGATCTTCGCCAAACCACACCTTTTTCAGGTCTGTTGTGGAGCGCATGGAAACGCTCTCTCCTGCCCAGCAGATGCATGTAATGCATTCATGCCACGCTGCTCTCCAGCAAGTTACCTCCCAACCTCCTCCTCCCACAACAGTAGTTCCTCCACCTGCACCCCCTCCAGCCACTTTCCATCCTCCCCCTCCTATTACATCTACACCCCCTCCAGCCACTTTCCATCCTCCCCCTCCTATTACATACCATCCACCTCCCCAGCACCAGCAACCTCCCCAGCACCAGCAACCTCCCCAGCACCAGCAACCTCCCCAGTACCAGCAACCTCCCCAGTACCAGCAACCTCCCCAGTACCTGCAAACTCCCCAGTACCAGCAACCTCCCCAGTACCAGACATCTCCCCACTTCCAGCAACCTGCCCCGTACCAGACATCTCCCCACCTCCAGCAACCTGCCCCGTACCAGACATCTCCCCACTTCCAGCAACCTGCCCCGTACCAGACATCTCCCCTCTTCCAGCAACCTGCCCCGTACCAAACTCCTTCCCCATACAACTTGCCATCAACATCATCTGCTCCTACAGTCCCTGCCCAACCCTCCACTCCACCACCCACCACCTCTTCTGCTTCCCACATGTCCACCCATTCTGTAGTTTTTTCCACACCTTCACCTCTAACTGTTCCTTCCCCACCACGATCCCAGTCCTCTCTCCACACTCCCAGTGTCGAAGTGTCCCGCAGCCCCTCCAGCAGTATTTCCACCACACACTACACAGATTTATAATGTGTGTATTTAAATAAAAATGACCAGTTTTATGGTTTCAAAGCTTTATTAAACAAGTTTATTAAAATTTTAAAAAAGTTTACTAAAAAAAACATTTTTCAATAAAAGTTAAATTATTTTACACTGGTTGTCTGTCATTTCTTTCTGGGCCGAAAAAGGTTAAATACAGGGTATTTAAAAGGTGAAATGGTATTCAAAACTAGGTATATAACTGTGGGTAAATTTTAGCTTTTTGCCACAGTTGTGTTCCTGGTTGTGTTTGAAGCAAAGTATTTCACCTAAAAAGTTGTGTTTATTGTTGGTGATTTCCTAACAATGTACACAACTTTTGTTAAAAGGTGAAATACTTTGCATAAAACACAACCAGGTACACACCTGTGGCCTAAAGCTAAAAATAGAGACCATGACAAGATAGCCAACTTTGGTTGGCAAAGGTATATACTGTTGGTACAGAAGGTACACAAGTTTGGTTAGGGCACAAATCTTTCACACTCTGTCATCCTGCCAGTGTACTCTGCCTTGAGGTGACATAATGTATAGTGCAAAATTGTCCCTCATTACTGAAACCGTCACAGAACTTCTAGTTGTAATGTCATGGTAATCTTGCAAGGTGGTTTCTTCAGAGGTGTCCTCAATGGAAATGGGTTCCTTGCAGATAACAAAATTGTGGAGTACCACGCACGCTTTGATCACCTCGTCCACAGTTTCTGTCTTGAGGTTGATCGCAGTCAATAGGACCCGCCATTTGGCTGTCAGAATACCAAAGGTACATTCAACCATTCTTCTTGCTCTTGTGAGGCGGTAATTAAAAATGCGTTTTGGTCTTGTCAATCCTCTGCTAGAGTACGGTTTCAAAAGGTGTTCTGACAGCTGGAAGGCTTCATCCCCTACACAGACAAATGGCATAGGTGGACCAGATGTTTGCGGCAGCGGTCTAGGTGGTGGGAACTGGAAGGTGTTTCCATACAGTTTACGCCCCATGGCAGACAGTTTGAAAACTTGAGTGTCATTGGAGCGGCCATAGGCCCCAATATCAACCGCAATAAATTTGTATTCCGCGTCAGCGATGGCCATGAGGACAATTGAAAAATATTTCTTGTAATTGAAATATTCCGTTCCCGATCCAGCTGGCTTTACAATGCGAATATGTTTCCCGTCCACAGCGCCCAAGCAGTTGGGAAACTGACATATCTGTTGAAACTTGTCAGCAATTTCAATCCACCTCTCTGTTGTGGGCTCTGGTAAAAACTCTTCAGCTAAGGAGTCCCACAGTGCACGGCATGTGTACTTCACAATTCCAGATATGGTGGAAATCCCGAGTCTGTACTGGAAATGCAGTGACGAAAGGGATTCTCCAGTTGCAAGAAATCTGTGGGGAATTAAAAAAACAATAAATTAGTTTTAAATCACAGCATTACATACCAAAACTGAGCTATAACACTTGGAGATACAAACTACCACCAACAAGATTGCAGTGAAAGTGTGCTCTGATGCGATCACATCCAATAAATGTGGCTTACCTTAAAGTCACCATCAGACGCTCTGCGGGTGAAACAGAGAAGCGGCAATAGGTGTCCGCTTTTCTTATGAGGTGTGCAATGCGCTCCACCAAGTAATCAAAATTCTCCATTTTCATCCTAACATATCCAAAAAATTTATCCGGGTTTCGTCGAAGGTCCATGCAGAGTGTAGAATAGACCCCACGCGTCATTCTCTTGGCTGTGATGGGGTGGATCCACAAACGTCGTCTGCGATGCCAGATGCGCTGCTGTCTCGCTCTCTCCTTCTCCAGAACAATCACCCTCAAACGATTCGCCTCCGCTATAAAATCCGCCAAATTCTTCAAAATATTTCCAATGACAACATCCATCTTCGCCAGTAACTTGCTCTTCTCTCCAACCTGCACTTTCTCCTCTACAACCTGTCAAAGAAGGGCTGTAGGAACATGCTATATATAGTTTTCCAGTAGCCAATCCCGTTCGGAAGGCCACAAGGGTCAATTTTAAAAACCGGATCCGGCGTAATCCGTCAAAAAACGGATAGAAAAACGGATGAACCGGATGAGACGGATCCGGTTTTGTCTGTTAAGAAAAAGACGGATCCAGCAGAAAACCGGATCCGTCACATCCGGTTTTACAAAACATTTGCCGGATACGGCGTTCCGGCACGACGCCGGATCGCGCCTGACGCCGAAAACCTGATGTGTGAAAGTAGCCTAACCCGGCAAAGCCGGCTGTTATGGGCCTCGAAACGGCCAACTAGGGGTCCTTATCTCCTAAAGTCAACTTGTCCTTCCAGACGTCCTTCGGCGTCGTTGGTGTGTCTGCTTTGAAGATGCTAAGGTGCCTGTTTCGACGCTGCGGGTGTGGCTGCTTTGACGTCGCAACCGCTGAGTCCAGCTGCTGAAGAGCGGCTGCGACTTCTGGGCATTTCAACAACCAGGAGAAGTTGGGCACTACAGGCCCTGAAGGATCTTGGCTGTTGGGGCACAACAGGCCCTGAAGGATCTTGGCTGTTGGGGCACAACAGGCCCTGAAGGATCTTGGCTGTTGGGGCACAACAGGCCCTGAAGGATCTTGGCTGTTGGGGCACAACAGGCCCTGAAGGATCTTGGCTGTTGGGGCACAGCAGGCCCTAAAGGATCTTGGCTGTTGGGGCACAACAGGCCCTGTGGTAATCCTCTGGGAAATGACCCCCTGTAAACTCAGCGGGGACGGACTCTCAGAAAGTCTCAACTGACTCCCGTCTCCAAAGCGGGAATGCGTCACAGTTGCAGAAGTGACGGTTGGCAGGCCTACACTCAGGGTCACTAGGTAGGCGGGGAGTAAGTCTCGATTGACGACTGTGGCGAGATGACGTCCATTGTAGTCAGTGATGAAAAGGCCGCAGCCGCAGGTTGAGGCAGGGAGGCAGTGTACAGCCGCCGCAGAGGGCTGATGTATCGTCACAGCGGAGACTCGGGGTCGCGGGCCAGCTGCACCAGCGTGAGAAGCAGCGGTTATGGCTGAGGCTGACCGCAGGCGGAGAGCAGCCCCGGATTGAGGTAAAGCGCGAGTCTTTTGCCGGTGTGTTCGTCGCTTACCCTCCACAGACCCTTGACGGTCTTCCCGCGGATCAACATCTGTCAAACCAGCCCTCTCTACCTTCCACGGCTTCCTGTCTCCTGTCTGACTTTCTGCCAACTTCTCTCTCAGCGCGCTCCCTCCTCCTTTTATCCTTGTCCCGCCCCCTGCTGCTCTGTCCCCTTTAGTCACCCGCTCTCCTTCATTGTTCCCTGGGTCCCGTTCCTTCCGGAACCCAGATGGCGGCCCCCTTGGTTCTGGCCCAGACACCTTACGGGAGTCCTCCTCTCTACACCATCAGAAAATATTTTAAAAAAAACATTATACTTACTTTCCTCCGCTCCCTGGCAGCATCTTGTTCTGATGCCAGCAACTGCTTAATGCTTGTAAGCAGCGCATGGAAAGGATGTTAATCGCAGAGAGCAGTGAGTATTAATTGCTCTTCAGTAGCACGCAGTGTCAGCAGGAGCCTTCCTGCTGCTATCGGAGGTCACGTGTGCCAATAGTTAAGAGAAATAAATATTCAGATTGGGAAAAGGGAATAATTTTCTGCTGGACCCTACAAAGGGGTATGGGGGCCTGAGGAAAAGGCTGAAATGGATGGGAAAGTGATGAAACAGAATGGGCAGAGCCTGAAGAATATGCTTGCATGCATTTCTGACTCACATATAGTTTCTAGGAATAAGTTTGTCACAGTAATACGCCACTTTTACAGATACCACAAAAACAGTGGGGAAAATGGCCTGGTGCGTGCTTTGCAACAGGCAGTAGGAAATGTTTGGACTACTGCTTTACGTAGAGCACTAAGCGTCTTTTTAACTGGACTAATGTGGACAGCAGAAGCCAGGCTCTGACCCAAAAAACAGCGGGGAAAATAGACCGATGCTTTAAGAAAAAACAGCACTAAATGCCAGTGTGTGCTGGAAAAATATTGCTTTATTTCTAACAAGAGCTGTTTTTAGAGGGACACTGGAAGAACCTTTTAACCTCTCTCTACCTAATACACAATCTCTCCCTCCCTGTACTCTGACTTTGTTGTGTTTCTTCAGCTATGAAAAGAGCAATTTTTTGGTGGTATTATGGAACAGGTGACCGGCTCCTTTAAACTGTCCCTGCTCGAGTATCTCTCTCCCTACTCTACACTGACCTAGTATACGCTGCAGGTAGCCCTGAAAAGGGCTTTTGTGTTATTAAGAGGCCTAAAGACTCTCCCTAGCAGCTGAGCGATTTCTCCCTATGTTTATAGATGCAATGTGTGCAAAATGGCAGCGGCAACACATACATAGACCCTATGACAGTAATGCCACAACCAAAATGTCGGCAGCATTACTGTGATTGGTTAAGAAGCACACCATGTTTAGTGGCTGTAAAGGAGTGACAAAACTGCAGGGTGGGACTTCCAAATATAACGAGGCGAGTACACAAATACTCGCAATGTAACAAGTAACCGGAATACCGTACTATCGTGCAAGTAGGGAAAAGTAACGAATATACTCGCTCATCACTATTGACTACATTTTTTGTAGCAAAAATTCACTATTGTCATCCATACAGTTTAACCTGCTTTGTCTGAAATTCGCAGTGGTGGTTTGAAATTTTTAAAAGCTACTTGACCTGCTACAGGTAACCACATTTTTTTTTATTAAAAAAAATCAGCTTCAATTAATCAAGTAAACTTGGTTTCCAGAGACCGAGCAATTAGAAAATGCATAAGGTGTGCGATAATGAATGGGGAAGTGGAAGTGTTGATGATGGTGCACGTAGATGGTGAAGACGTGAGGCCGGTGCAACTGCGCCTGTTGCTGGAGCACAAGCAACATGCCCATCCACAGCACATAGCTTGCTGTCCCACTTTGCAGGTATGCACTGAACACCACAGTTGGCCGGTTGAATAGCAGATATGGCTTCCAGCATTCTTGCAAGCTCCATTCAACCTTCTACACGGTCAAGTCTCACCACCCAAGAGTCTGGATCACTTTATCCTCACCCTGATCTTCCTTACTCCCACAATGTCGCATCCCAGGAGACCAGTGATCTCACATTAGGACACTCTGTGGAGCTCTTTACATCATCATTCCCTGATTGAGGTCTCTTACCCTGCATTTTCTAAGAGGGATAGGAGGACATGCTGTTTAGTGATGCACAAAACTTAGAGCTGCCACGGTCACAAGAAGAAGATGGTGGGGGATGGCAAACTTTGTCTAAGAAGGAAGATGACGATGAGACACAGTTGCCGATAAGTCAGGTTGTTATTAAGTCACCAAGGCAGGAGGACCAGGGTCCGGCGGTAGAAGATGAGATGTTGGATGACAAAGTCACTGACTAGAGTTGAGCGAAACGGGTCGAAAAATTTCATAAGTCGCCGACTTTTGGCAAAGTCGGGTTTCATGAAACGAAACCCAACCCTAGGATGAGGTCGGCCACGAGGTCGGCGACTTAAGCGCCAAAGTCGCGTTTCAAAAGTTTGTTTTGCGCTCTTTTTCAGCCAATCAGGATCCACGGACACTGTGGGCAACGTGATGACATAGGCAGGGGTCACCACCATCTTTCAGAAGGGCCTGCAAGTGATTGGCTTGCTTTGGTGGGCGTCACAGGGGGTATAAAAGGGCGTGCACGCCGACCGCCATGTTAATCATGCTGATCTCAGAATAGGGAGAGCTGCTGTTGCTGATTCTGTAGGGAGAGCGTTAGGCAGGGAAGAAGACACCAAAAACTGCTTCTGCTGCTAGCGATTTAGCCTGTACAACACACCAGTCACTGTGTGTGTAGTGCAAGTGGAGGCTATATTTTGCTCGATCAGCGGTGTTGGTTGTTAGGCTGCCTTCTTTGGCTTCCTGACGGCTGCATTGCTGTTTACCCACTGCTCTGCAAACTGCTTTTTTAAAAGCAATCCCAATTTTTTTTTTTTTGTCATGGTGAGGTACTGAGCGTGCATTTTTTCACACCATACAGCGGTGCACACTCCTCACACAGCACCGTGTAACAGCTGTTATCACAGCCACAGTGAAGCTATCTGTGTGTCACTCTGTAAGAATAAGTCGAGGACATGTTCCGTTCTTACAGACCTGCACCTTCCAGTTTTGTCTAGTTTTCAAACAGTTAAATATATTTGCTGTTTGATCACATTCAAAACTATAGAGAGACAGCGTGTGTCAGTCCGTATACTTAAAAAACACGGAGCTTGACAATTTTACGTACACCGGACAGCCGTGTACGTGCACGCTCCTCTCTCAGTACCTTGTAACGGCTGTTATCACGGCCACAGTGAAGCTATCTGTGTGTCACTCTGTAAGAATAAGTCGAGGACATGTTCCTTTCTTACAGACCTACACTCTAGGGAGATTCCTATTCTGCCCAATTCTATATACACCTTGTAGTTTGTCATACACTAGCCAATTTCTGCCTGTGACATAGCGCTGTGATATTCAGTGGGCCTCACACAATCCAAAAGTGTCCAGTGTCCACAAGTGTGTGCAGAAATTCAAAATCTCCGTTATCCTCTAGTGACATTTTTCACACCTGCGACATCGAGCCTGTCACATAGCGCAGTGATATTCAGTGGGCCTCACACAATCCAAAAGTGTCCAGTGTCCACAAGTGTGTGCAGAAATTCAAAATCTCCGTTATCCTCTAGTGACATTTTTCACACCTGCGACATCGAGCCTGTCACATAGCGCTGTGATATTCAGTGGGCCTCACACAATCCAAATGTGTCCAGTGTCCACAAGTGTGTGCAGAAATTCAAAATCTCCCCGTCCTATAGACACCTTGTACCTTGTTTTACATTACTATATAGTTTGTTGGATTTTGTCTACATTTCTACCAAAAATGAGGAAGGCTGGTGGAAGAGGCCGTGGAATTGGGCAGGGTTGGCAGCTGATAATGATGGTGTTGGTGGTGGATCTGATGGTAGTGGCAAAAGCAAAATAGGACCGAATGCAGGAGGTGTTGAGCCTGCGTCATCGTCTGGCTCCACAAGGCATCGAAGGCTTAGTTTTCTAGGAGTTGGCAAACTGCTTTTAAAGCCAGAGCTTCAGGAAAAAGTTTTGTCTTAAATTGCTGACTCAGCCTCCAGCTCTATCGCCTCCTCTTCTGAAGTTGTAAAAAATAAAAGCACTGAGTCGTCATTGGAGGCTCATGTTCATGAACCACACCTTTCCGTGTGTCCTTCACCACAACCAAGATTGAAGGATGACGCAGGCCATACTACTGATTACTCCATGGAGCTGTTTTCACATACCATGCCTGGATTATCAAGTGAAATGGTGATTTACCCAGGCCAAGATGAATCTGACATGGAGTGCACTGATGCACAGCCACTGATAGATGATTCTGCTGGTACATTCACTCAGAGCACTACATTGTCCTCGCAGTGTACAGAGCCAGATTCTGACCCTGATGAGACTCAGGTGCCCCTTCCCGCACACTATACCACCATACACGGTGACACAGAGGAAGGTGCACATGACATTGAAGAGGAGGTGATGATGACCCAGTGGTTGACCCAGATTGGCATCCATTGGGGGAAGAGGGTGCTGCTTCCAATAGCTCAGATGAGGAGGAGCATCCACAGCAGACATCGACATCGCAACAGCTGTTATCTGGCAGGCCCGGAGCACTCCAAAGACAGGTTCCAAAAATCAAAAGAGTTGCTGGACAGCTTGTCCAGAGGGTAAAAATATCACAGCGTGCTAGGCCGCAAAATATCTGCCAAAGTAGGAAGAGTGCAGTGTGGCACTTTTTTCAACAAAATCCTCATGATCAGGCCAAGGTTATCTGTAAGAAGTGCGCAAAGACCTTTAGCCGAGGGAAAAATCTGAAAAATTTGAATACCAGTTGCATGCTTAGACATTTAACCAGCATGCACTTGCAAGCGTGGACACAACACCAAACCTCAAGTACCACATGTGCAACTGATCACAAAGAAGGTAGTCAGCAATGGTACATTGTTTCCCCCACTGAAAGCCCACCGGTTAGCACAGCAGCAAATGTTGAGGTGTCGCTGCAAGGCCACAGCAGTCAGGGAATCCCACTGTTATATCAACGAAAGACTGAATCTAGGCCATCAGAAAGAAGACCAACTCCATCACCATCATCAACCCTCTCTCAGTCCGCCCTGTCCACCACTACTTCCACCATATGCAGCTCTCAAGTCCAGCTCACCCTCCCAGACACTATGAGTAGGTCAAGAAATTGCTCAGTCTCTCATCCGCGTACACTGGGTTGGAACGCCCGCATTGCCAAACTAATCTAGTTAGAGATGATGCCCTATCGGTTGGTGGAAAGCGCAGCTTTCCGCGAACTCATGGCCTATGCAGTACCACGCTATGACCTACCCAGTCGCCACTTCTTCTCTCGCAAAGCCATCCCAGCCCTCCACCATCATGTGAAAGACCGCATTGTCCATGCACTCAAGCAGTCAGTGAGTGGAAAGGTGCACCTCACAACTGATGCATGGTCCAGTCGGCATGGCCAGGGCCGTTACGTGTCCATCACTGCGCACTGGGTTAATGTGGTGGATGCAGGGTCCACAGGGGACAGCGGTGGTGGGACAGTGCTGCCTAGCCCACGGTATAGGAAACAGTTGGCTGTAGGCGTTCGACCCTCCTCCTCCTCCAGAAGTGAAAGCTCGGCCACAGAGCGCAGTCGTACGAGCACTCCATCTGCAGCTGCCACTTTTGCACACGAGGTGTCCCCCTATCGAGCAGCTAGTGGAAAGCGTCAGCAGGCTGTGTTGCAGATGATGTGTTTGGGCGACAGACACACCGCCGAGGTGCTGGCCGAGTACTTTCAGCGACAAACTGAGTCATGGCTGGGCAGTGTACATCTTGAGGCAGGCAAGGTAGTTAGTGATAACGGCCGTAATTTTGTGGCAGCCATAGCCCTTTCAAAACTCAGCCACATACCTTGCTTGGCTCACACCTTGAACCTGGTGGTGCAGTGCTTCCTCAATAATTATCCGGAGTTAACAGCCCTGCTCCAGAAGGTGCGAAGACTGTGCGCGCACATCCGCCGGTCGCCTGTACACTCCATTCGTATGCAGAAGCTGCAGCGATTGCTCCACCTTCCCAACCACCGCCTCATTATCGACATTGCAACAAGTTGGAACTCCACCCTGCACATGGTTGAGCTGCTGTGCGAGCAGAGGCAGGCCATAATGCATTTTTGGGAGGATACACGGCCAGGCACTTTGAGAGCAGACATGGAGTTGACAGGTGTGCAGTGGTCGAAGCTTAAATACCTCTGTAAAGTCCTTCAGTGTTTTGAGGAATGCACACGGCTGGTAAGCGCAGACGACGCCATCCTAAGCATGAGCATCCCACTTATGCATCTGCTCATGCAAACTTTGATGCACCTTAAGGAGCAGGCGTCTGCAGCCAATGTTGACGAGGAGGAAGAGGTGGAGGGAATCCTTGATGACATTCAGCCATTGTCTGCTCAGGGACCTCTCCTGGACGAGGTGGAGGAAGAAGAGGAGGATGATGATGGGGATGATTACTTAGGGGAGGAGGATGCATCTCGTGGGGCAAGTGAAAATGTTGGTGTGGCAAGGTCTGGTACAGGGTTTGTGCGTGACTGGAGGGATGTGGATTTGCCAGAAAGTGCTCCTCCACCCAGCACTCGCAGTGCATCATTGACACCGGGAACATTGGCCCACATGTCAGATTATGCCTTGCAGATCCTAAAAAGGGACCCACGCATTGCCAAAATGATGAACGATGACGACTACTGGTTGGATGGCATCCTGGATCCACGCTATAAAGGCAAATTACAAAACATCATGCCACAGGAGAACCTTGACCTAATATTGGCTACTAAGCAAGCAACTCTGGTTAACCGGTTGGTTGAGGCATTCCCAGCACACAGCAGCGGTGATGGTTCTCACACGAGCCGTACGGGCCGGGGGCAGCTTGGCAGAGGTGCTTGTGGTGCACACAGCAGAAGTGGCGTTGGAGACAGGGGTTTTATGACAATGTTGTGGACTGATTTTTCACGGACCGCTCACACATCTGTTAATACAGCATGGATGGAAAGTGACAGGAGACAGCAGTTGTCAACTATGGTTAACAACTACTTTTCCTCCCATATCGATGTTCTCCCGCACAGGTCATTCCCCTTTGACTATTGGGCCGCTAAACTGGACACCTGGCCTGAATTGGCACAATATGCCTTACAGGAGCTCGCTTGCCCAGCTGCAAGTGTGCTATCGGAAAGAGTCTTCAGTGCAGCTGGATCAATCCTGACAGAAAAAAGGACCTGTCTGTCAACTAGGGATGGGCGAATCCTGAAATACTCGGAATCGCTAGACTCTAACGAGTCCGACTCGGAAACTCGCTACTCGTTGCGAGTCTAGCGAGTCCAATGTTAATGAATGGGGATGCGAGTATTGCAGCGATTCCTGTGCTGCCATTTTTTTTTGTTCCGCTTACTTCCCGCATGTGGCTGTGCACACCATGCGGAAAGTAAGCAGAACAATTGCGGATGGTACCCACGGTCCGGAGGAGAGGAGACTGTCCTCCGGGCTTTGGGCACCATATGCCTGTAAAAAATAGAATTTAAAAATAAAAAATATTGTTATTCTTACCCTCCGACGTCCCGCGCAGCCTTCCCGCCTCTCCACGCATCCGTTCCCAGTAGTCCTTTGCGAAAATGCCCGCGATGGCGTCCGTTCTCGCGGGATCGCGAAGTCTCGCGGTCATTCGCGCGACGTCATCGTGACGTCAAACACTAGCATTTGCATTGGACTCGTTACTGTGTGAGTAATCGCTTGGAAATTCGCAGAGTACCGACTCCTGCGAGTCCCCTGCTACTCGCAGAGTAACGAGTCCTAACGAGTAGATTCACCCATCCCTACTGTCAACCCAAAATGTGGATGATCTAACCTTCATTAAAATGAACCATGCATGGGTTTCCAAGGATTTTGTCCCACCTTCCCTTGATGACACATAGGTTGCCAGAAAAATGGCTTGCTTTGGTCCTCCTCCTATTCCGCGAACTTGACCTATTTCGCCTTTTGCAGCAGCTGAATGACCCAGATCTACATATGCCACTTTATAAACCTTACAGCACAGTACAAAAAGAGGACTTGAAAATCCTCCAATAATGAGAACAGCAAAAGAACAACAAGGTTTACCCGTACAGGCCTCCAAACAAATGCACTATCAGGATGCAGTGGACCCATATAATAAAGATGGCAACACAGGTGCAAAAATACCAATTAAGCAACTGCTCCAGCCTACCAATACATGGAGGGGGCGATTGCCTGGTATGTTGATGCACAAAACAACTTGTATGCGGCGCTGTTCACACTAAGGCCACGCACAGCATCCAGGCCAGCCTAGTACCAACACCCTTCTATTAGTTCAGGCGGGCTGCCCAGCGCTAAAAAAATGCATGCCGTGTGAACAGACACCGCAGTTTACAAGACCAAATGGGCCCAACTGCACCCTGAATAAAAAGTGCAAAAAACACATTTTAAAAAAATGTGGAGTATTAGCTGATATTTTGGCCAAAATACATGAGCCCGTAACCTACGTCAAAGATCTCCACGCTTACGGGTACCTAACACTAAATAATAATACAGCACAGTACAAAAAGAGGACTTGAAAATCCTCCAATAATGAGAACAGCAAAAGAACAACAAGGTTTACCCGTACAGGCCTCCAAACAAATGCACTATCAGGATGCAGTGGACCCATATAATAAAGATGGCAACACAGGTGCAAAAATACCAATCAAGCAACTGCTCCAGCATACCAATACATGGAGGGGGCGATTGCCTGGTATGTTGATGCACAAAACAACTTGTATGCGGCGCTGTTCACACTAAGGCCATGCACAGCATCCAGGCCAGCCTAGTACCAACACCCTTCTATTAGTTCAGGCGGGCTGCCCAGCGCTAAAAAAATGCATGCCGTGTGAACAGACACCGCAGTTTACAAGACCAAATGGGCCCAACTGCACCCCGAATAAAAAGTGCAAAAAACACATTTTAAAAAAATGTGGAGTATTAGCTGATATTTTGGCCAAAATACGTGTTAGTGTTAGGTACCCGTAAGCGTGGAGATCTTTGACCATGGCCATGGCCATGGCCGGGGTCACCACCTAGCGCACAAAACCGAGCGAGTGCCGTTGCCCTGGACAGGTGGGTAGGCCGACTCTTGGGCGCGGGCACTGGCATAGGGTCCCTCATAGTGCAATCAAGTGTCTCCGACAGTGGTGGTGCACACCCGCCGTCAGACACACCGCCGTACTATGAGGGGCCCAGTGCCAGTACCGATGCCCACGAGTGTGCCCCCCTTGCTTGGGCAGGGCCCCAGCATTTGCAATGTTTACCTCTCCCTGCTCCTCCGCTGTCTAGTCTGTGCTGTCAAATCCTTCACTGGGACTGCCACTACAAATTGATTGAACTGAAAGATGATGGTTAAGATGTAGCTATGCCCTGTCCTGCTGGCCGGGCTCTAGCTCCAGATGAACAGTGGCTTCCATTTCTTATGGACGTCGACTCACAATTACATGCAGTGGTGGTTTATCATCAGCTTTCACAGTTTTCCTACTCACAAACGTGTGACATTCCGGCGCACATTTCAAAATGTGCCCTCTCATGCCAATCAAATAGAATCGCCTACGGCCTGTGGCTTCTGTCTTTTGCACTCCAAAGTTACGTGACAGATCATGATAGCCAGTGAGCACCATGTTTACATCGCTCCCTGTGATAAAAATTGGATTGAGATGAGTAACAGTGATGGAATCAACTGAAGTGCGATACAGCAAGACTTTATTCACAAAAAAAATGTTTTCACTGTCTCAACACACAAATTAGGGTATGTGCACACGCTGCGGATTCCGCTGCGTTTCCGCAGCAGTTTTGGCCGCTGCGGACCCGCAGCAGTTTTACCTGCGGTATACAGTACCATTCAAATGAATGGAAAAAAAAAACGCTGTGTAGACGTTGCGGAAAAATCCGCGCGGATTTGCTGCGGTTTTGAAACCGCAGAAAGAATTGACATGTCAATTCTTTCTGCGGAATCCGCAGCGGGTTCCTATCTCCACCATTGTGGAGATGGTGAATCCGCAGGACCAAACCACAGGCAAAACCGCAGATAATCTGTGGTTTTTGCAAAATCCGTGCGGATTAATCCGCAGCGGATTCCGCAGTGTCTGCACACACCCTTATTTGAGGGTCAGCATCGCCTATGAGAATTGTGACGGAAGTTTTTCCCGTGAATAATGATTCCTAGATTTCTGCAATCAATAGCCTTTATGTCACTAATTGTATGCAACTCATTTCCTATTGCGGACAGGCTGGACTGTATTACTGAGATAGAAATATATATGAAGATTTAAAAATAACACCAAAAGTATATAGTTGTGTACGCCTCAAATGCATTTCCTTTTTTCCACTTTTTAGATTGCTGTGTAATCCATACTGAGAACACAGAGATTTTACATGTTTAAACTATGCTATATATACCTGCTATCCAGTGATAAAGTACCCTTTCTGAACTTTGTACAATCTGGTCAAATCCATACTGGGCCTGAGAACATCTGAGTCTGCCTCATGATCTATAGACATATATTTTTAATGTGTAAACTAGGCTACATATATACGTGTTATCCGGTGAAACTGTACCCTTTATCAACTTTCTACAATGTTGTTGAATCCATACTGGGCCTGAGAACGGCTGCCGAGCTGTTAAGCAAGCTACAGCACCTGTGGTTTGGACCCGTAATTTTTTCGGGAATGGCGGTTAGGCCTAACTCCGGAATTGCAGTTGACCTGAACTTACTGGGAAATCATCGTTCGCGGGGAATAATCTGAATCCCAGATCCCCATCACTAACGGAGTTCAGCAGGTTATCTGCACCTGTAAGCGACAAAAGCTGGTCCTTTCAGTGTAGCGTGCATGCAGCCCCGGACATGTACTGGAATTCTAGACCTGTTATTGCTCGATCTCACGTGCCACAGCCTTGCGTATCCCTCTAGTACGCTTGACGCGTACCGCGGGGCCATGCCGGAGTCTCGGTCGTTAACGGAATAAAGCTGAGAAATCGCTAGCACAACTACAAACGGACATACCACACCACACACAGAATTGACAAAGCTTGCAATCTGTCCATCTTTTCTGTAGCTTGTATGGTAGTGGTTTTCCGGGTGCAGTCCCATTAAGCCACAGGCTCCACTCCTGGTGGTGCCCTTTTGGACATTCCTTTAAGGTTCAGCTTTGCAATCATACTGCCCCCGGAAACCAAAAACTTTGCCTTCAGGGACGCTGTTTGGAGGTTCGTGGGAATAACGCCGCCCGATCAGCAGTCGGCATATGGGACGCCCTCCCAGGGCTGTGGGGTACTCGGTACCGGGCTGGTGTCAGTGGGATGTGTCACAGCAGCGGTGACCCGGACGGTGGCCCTGGGCGCCCATGTAAATGGCGTGGTATAATGGTAAAGAGTTTATATAGATAGTTTGACGCCACCTGTGGTGTTCGGCAACATAGATGTTAGGCCGACGCTGCATGCAGATCCTCTGGGACTGATGGTGTTGTGCAGCAAAGATGGTGAAGCTCCCCACAGGTGGAGCTGGAGTCCCAGGGAAGTGTAGATGTAGTGATGGGGGAAAGGCACAGGCGGTGTAGGTGCTGGTACCCAGATGTAGAGGTGCTGGAATAACTGTAGGACACCAGAGCGTGCAGTTCCAAAGCTTTACTCACAGTCTGCAGGTTACACAGATGCCTGCTTCCGTGCTGTGTCCTCCGGGTCAGGACCTCTGCCAACCTCCGGGACCAGAATGGAAAGCTCCCTTCCAACACTCCGCCAACATGTACCTTCCTGAACGTCTCCTTTCTAGCGCTTGTGGGGGAAGCACTCACAGGACCGTGGTTCACTGAAACGCCTCCTGTCTAACAGATGTTCCTCAGACTTTACTTGTATGGCAGACAGCTGTAGCCTTTTCCTTCTGCCTCGCACACGTCGATGCTGGGGCCTCCGAGCCTTAGTTGGGTACAGAGCATTTATAGCTGCTACTTCCCCCGGTTTCTGCTGCAGGAACGTCAGTGTCCCTACAAACTCGGAGACCGGAATCCGGACCATGCGCTCCAGCTAGGAGTGAGCCTTAACTCTGCTCATCCTCCAGCTCCCCTTCTCACGTCCACACACTTCCCCTTCCCTGCACAGAGTGCCCAAACTTACCTCCTCCCGACCACAGAGAGCAGCTCCTCAGCAGTCAGGTTCAGAGGTCTCCCTGCTGGCCTGGAGTGGGAAATGTGTTGTTTGTTGGTTTCACTGCTAGAGAGATCCTTCGTTGCTCCCAAGCTTGACAACACACTCCCTAGGAGGAAGGCAATGCCACAGTGGCGACCGTACTCTTGGGGACGCCACAAGTGCACTGAGGCCCAGCCACTGCTGGATGATGCTGCTGGTACATTGACCCAGACCACTACATTCCCCTCGCACTCTACACAGCCAGAATCTGACCCAGAGGAAACTCAGGTTCCCCTTCCCGCATACTATACCACCTTACACGGTGACAAAGAGAAAGGTGCAGATGAAAGTGCAGGTTCCTTGAGCAGGTGGGGGGGCATACTCATGGGCGATGGCACTGGCACAGGGCACCGCATAGTACGCAAAAGTGTCTCTGCCGGTGGGAGGGCCTAAACAGCCAAGGGCAGTGAGATGGAAGATGGGGACGACAAGGAGTTCAGAGTAGTGCAGGGATTCCCTAGCAAGGAGACTTATGTAATTGTTTTCAATGTTGGGACAGCAATTTTTGGGGAGCACTATACTCTGGTGAATGATATATGGGGCCCACCATACGCTGGAGCATTCCAAAGGTGGACATCAGACACTGGAGCAGCATTTACAGGGCCCATTATACACTAGAGCAGGAGAAATGGGGCCCATTATATATGGAGCATTATTTGGGCCCATAAGACAGTGGAGCTTCATCCATTGGGACCAACATATACTGTAGCATTATGTGGAGCTCATCATATACGGTTTGAAATATTATATGGGAATAATGATTCCGTATGGAGAAATATATGGGCCTCATTACTCTGTATAGCGCACTAAGAGCTGGCCATAATACTGTATGGAGTTATATACTGTCCGTTTTTGGAGGTATTGGAGAATTTAAAATGGATATCAGTCAAGAGATGTAAGAAGTGAAGTATTTTTCATTGTACTATACTGCTATTTCTCTGCCGTATCGGAGCATCATGAGTTGTGGTATGTGTTAAAGGGGCGCTCTTTGGCCCTGGGCCCACGAAAACCTGGAGCCAGCCCTCCCCCCCCACAACTGTAGCCAAATAACCCCCATTTTTCAGTGTGTAACTAGTATTATGAAGTTAATTAAGGTTGACAAGCTTCAGTAACAAGAATTTATGCTTTTGGCATTCAAATGGGCACTGTTGGTGTGTTTCCTGTCCTCCTCTCACTGCCGACTTTATTTCTCCATTGACTTACATTGGGTTTCGTGTTTCGGGACGACCCCGACTTTTCCCTATAGTCGGCCGATTTTGCTCGACCCGACTTTTGGAAAAGTCGGGTTTCATGAAACGAAACTCGACCCTAAAAAACCAAAAGTCGCTCAACACTATCATTGACCCAACCTGAGTAGTTGGCATGCAGAGCAAGGCCACCAGCACTGAGGAGAAGGGATTGGCAGCACTGAAACAGGCAAGAAGAGGCAGTGGGTTGACCAGTCTCGTGATTTTTTTCTCAAAGAGTTAGGTGTTCCCTTGACTGGGACTTTTTTAAATAGAGATCTGAGACAAAAAAATGGACATTTTCAACCAGTGCATTACCAAGATCAGCAGGGGCCTGATAATTAGGAGACTAACACCTGGGACCACAATTGGTGCCAGTGAGTGACACCACTGACTCTTCCCCTGTGCTAGGTGCTTGACAATCAACTGTCTATGACACTGGTGCAGATGCCTCCAACCCTGCCCAACATGGCAGCAGTCATCACTCCATACTCGGTCCTCAGCTGCCACTTTTTCTCCAACAGCCCCTCCTACAATTAACCCTCTATGAACATCCTATCAGGCCCCACTAGTATGCCCCATCTACTGGCCCACAGCATAATTACATCTACCCGGTATATGGGGGAACTATGTACTAAGAGTGCCCTCCTCTAATGTCCCAAGAAGGATGCACTAGCTTACCCTAACAATACATAGACAACAGACAGATAATATTATACAGCACACAATGGTAACACGTACATGTGGCAATACCATTAAAAACTGGCAATAATACATGTTTCTATGTAGCAGTACCGCAGACGTTAATCAGAAAACATTATAATACAGCAATATATACGTAGAAACATAGGATGGACAACTCTGAGGAAGGAAGCAAGAAAACATCACATTTCACTTCCTTACACACCAGGCTGTTAGGTCACACTGCATGAGGCTTTTAGAGCACACTGCACCAGGCTGTTAGAGCATGCTGCACCAAACTTTTATGGCACTCTACACAAGCTGTTTTAACACTCTACATCAGGCTGTTATGGCACTCTATACCAGGCTGCTATGGCACTGCGAACCAAGCTGTTAGGGCAGGCTGCAACAGGCTGTTAGGGCACGCTGCCCCAGGCTGTTATTGCATTATACACCAAGCTGTCATGGCACCATGCACCAGCATGTTATGGCATGCTGCATGAGGCTGTTAGAGCACGCTGCATCAGGCTGTTAGGACAGGCTGCACCACGCTGTTATGGCACTCTGCACCTAAATGTTATGGCACTGTACACCAAGCTGTTAGGGTAGGCTGCCCAAGGCTGTTAAGGCACTCTATAGCATGCTGTTATGGAACTGTGCACCAGGCTATTAGGGCACGCTGCACCAGGCTGTTAAAACACACTAAACCAGACTGTTATGGCGCTATACACCAGGCTCAGATTAAAATGGCGGTGCATCAAGTGATCCAGCTTTTTTGCATGCTTGGTCACGTGTTGCTCCGGCAAACCACTGCAATGCCAATACTTGGCATGGCTGTAATGGCTCTGAAAGTGTTCACAGCCTAAAAACTTTATTTGGCACTTCTGGAAAAAGTATGAGTTCGGAGTTTGACACCGGACACTAGGTTTCTAGTATGAACTCCAAATTTTACAGTTAGGATTAGCTCATTCCTTCTCTTAAGGTATCTGGGGGGCAGGCAAAGATTTATCCCCAGTCTATTAGGATGGTGAGAGAGTGCATCCCACTACCTATCAGGGTAAGGAAAAAGTGGTGCTTACAGCCTGTCAGGGTGGTGGGAAGTGTTATCTGCAGCTTGTCAGGGTGGTGGCAATGTGTGACCCACAGCATGGCAAAATGGTGGGAAAGTGTGTCCAACAGCCTGTCAGAGTGGTAGGAAATTGGCACCCATAACCTATCAGGGTATTGGAAAAGTGTTATCCACAGCCTGTCAGGGTGATTTAAATGTGTGTCCCAGAGCCTGTCAGGATGGTGGGAAAGTAGTGTCCCCAGTATGTCAAGATGATGGAAAAGTAGTATCCCAAATCTGCCAGGCTGATGGGAAAGCATTGTTATCCCACGATGAGACTGCCTACACAGCCCGTCACCCTCAAAGTGAACAGAACACAGGTAACGTGCTGCCTTCTGGACCCTTATCTCCCAGCAGGTTAACAGAGCCAGTTGCTGACCAAAAGCAGGCCCCAGGGTGTTCCTGTGAGGTTGAGGCCTTAACAATGCTTCTGGCTACCTCTAGCCAGGAGTTCAGGCTGCAATAACCGTAGATGCCAGTCTTGAGGTGTTGAGTGACCTAAAAGAGAAGCCCATCTCTGAGTCCAATAAAGAGAGGGTATTAAGGGATACAGGCAGGTTGTGCCACAAAATGGGTTTAGGAAACAATCTGTAAATTAGTTTTCCATGCCACCTCTAAAAGAGGGAGGTGTCATAGAGAAAAATTAAAATCCATAAGATGTCTCTGTAGAGGGCACATATCACCCTTACACTGAACATATGGGATTGATTAAAGCTAGGTAGAGAGAAACTAATTGTGGAAATGAGAAAGCTGACACTTCAACCGCCATTGAAGTAGGGGCCTCCTGCAGTGAGCATGTAATGACAACAGGAGATTTGCTCTGGGAAAAGAGATACCAACACTGAGATTCATTTACACAGAGGCAAGGAATTATATTTCCCAAGCATATGCTTCCACTGATCAAAGCATGGCTCCCAGGCCTTTTGGGGCCAGTGGTCAGAGGTGAATATTGGGGTGTGCATTAATCCGATAGTTATGGTAGATGTATTTCTGGCATCATAGGGAAGGGACAAACTTAGCGCATTGATTCAAATCACCGTAATGCCGGCAGAGCCCCTCCAACTTAATTTTGCTCTGATGGGTGGTGCAATCTATGCTATGCTTCACCTCTATAGAAAGGTAAAATCGTGATGGACACATGACAACAATATCTCCCACCTGGGACCTCCAGGGACAAAGATACCTAACTTTCCAGAATAAATACAGTATATAAAAATGAATAGCTGTCATGGGGTTACCACGACAGAGAGGAGCCAGAAGACCGCAGTGTCTGATTGTGCCTACTCCTTCACTGAAAAGAAGCACTTCACCTACTTTTTAAATGGTGTAAATTACTTTTGGCAGTACAGGGGTTAACTGGCCATGTTGGGAGCTCTGGGAGCTAGGGCTCTCAGCTGAGCACTGTCAGTCACTCCTATCCCCTATATGATTTGGGTCCTGACTGACACACATCATCAGAGATAGCTTATGCTGCATGGCTGGGAGAATAGTAGTTGAAGCAGGGCCGGCATCAGCACCCGGCGCACATGGGCAAGTGCCGGGGCCCTGGAGAGACGGGGGGGCACTCATGCTGTCTGATACAGCGCGCCGCACAGTCCAGACTACGCGGTGACCGTCCGCCTCTGCCGCACACACCTGGAATGAACAGTTCAGCAGTTATCAAACTATAGTTCCCAGAAGACCAGAATGCAACATGGAACACACCACAAGGAATTGTGGAGCTATACGCTCCGCTTGTCGCACGTGACCTACTCCGGCGATACCATGACGTGATCCACCTGTTACCTA
Organism: Dendrobates tinctorius; assembly: GCF_039654945.1. NCBI lineage: Eukaryota > Metazoa > Chordata > Amphibia > Anura > Dendrobatidae > Dendrobates > Dendrobates tinctorius. The sequence goes on from NW_027361797.1 coordinate 9,758,378, forward strand.
GACAACATCCACAGCCACAGCCTGACACTCCACATGGACAGTATACCGTGATGTCATTTGGAGGCAGGAGAACCGGAGGATCTTCAAAGCGGAGAGGACGTCTCTCAAATCCCCGGTAAGAGGAGCATGAGGGGGAGGTTGACATGCAAGAGAACCAGAGCTGGAGGATATTCGGAGAGGACGTCTCTCGAGTCCCCGGTAAGAGGAGCATGAGGGGGAGGCTGACATTGTGGAAAACTCCTGTTATGGAGGGGGGAGGGAGGCCTCAGCCCTCAGCTTAGTGTATAAGGCTGAGAACTGAGCGATGACCTCTGCGGTGAGGACACATGACCCAGTACTCAGTGTTGGTGACTTCTCAGAGCAGCACATTATATACTAGCTTATAATTAACCTCTGCAGCTAATTAAAGGGGATGACTTATCATGACTTTTTCCTTTTCAAAACTGGAGATGAGATATTGCTGAAGAGATAATACAAGGGATGGCTGTGTAGTGTCTGTCACTCAGCGATGTCTTCAAGGGCCTCAGTCCCCAGATCGCTGGGGTCACTGGTCACACATGAGCATTGGGGGATTGGGGCGCATGTCCTCACTATTCCTGCTTTCTGACCAGTCTTTAAATAGCTGTGTGAATCCCCTGTAAGGCAGGACAAAGCACAGATTACAGTCACATATGTGGAAAGAAGTATATACTGATGTGAGGGACCTTGTGTCCCCTGTATACTGTTGGCTTGAGGTTGTTTGTGATTGTTAGTCTTGTAAAAGTGTTTCCTATTGTGCTAAAATGAGGATTATTCTCAAAATCAAAAAATGGGTAAAATTAGAAAAAGTCTTGTAAAAAGAAGCCACACTGTAACTTCTTATTTTTCTCAAGACTAAAGGAATTTTTAAGTTGTTTACTCCTCATTGCCATGGCGACCACTGCAGTCTGTCCGCAGTGGCCAGTCTCCTAGGCAAGGAGCGCGGATTCATTCCCCCAATACACCTCCAATGCTTCACAGGCAAAGGCACGGCACTGGTCCAAACCGTCAATCATCAAGAGTAAACGTTCCTGCTAACATGTAGATGGACGAGGAGCAGTGTGCCCCATAAGACAGAGCATGGGAGTCTGGGACAAACCCTTCAGAGTTTTATATAAATCTCAAACATGGATCACCCTAATTTACGAAGAGTGGTCCCTAGACCCCTGCTCTGCATTGTAGTGATCGTGTATGTGCAGGTTCTCTGATGAAGCATTAGTGAAATGCCTGTCTGGTTTGGTGAGTGAGCATTTCTGTATTTGCTTCACTATTAGTCCCTTTCATCAAATTTTTTTTCTATCTTTGCACTTTATTATTCTTGGGTTATTGAATTATTGAGTTATAACTCTTCTGTAAATATAATAATTGACTAAACTTAGAGATTTCCAGTTATATTAATGTTTGTCTTGTACTAATTCCATTGTTAAAGTGAGACCGGGCTTAGCGTTGCAATGCTCATTTTAAAGGGAACCTGTTATGAATGGGTCACCGAGGAGGAAAAAATAAACAACAAGCTAAGTCTCAGAAAACCAGAGAAGTTGGTAACTATGCAGATTGCTTATCCCTGAACTTAACCGCACAACTAGCAGCAGTCGTGGAGCGTTCCTACGATGGCCTCGTCACAACCGGAGAGCTACATAAGCCTAAAGCAGGAAAAGAGGAAAACTAACTGCCCCAGAGCAGACCCCAAAGGAAAGACAGCCCCCCACATGTATTGATGGTGAAACAAGATGAAATTACAAACAAAGGCAGGAAAATAGGCTGAGCAAACGATGGGGCCCGGCTAACTAAAAGGACAGGAAAGGAAAGACAATGTCTGCAATCTGCCAAAAAAACCTACAAAAATATTGTCCAACACTTCTGATAGCAAAATTAACCCTGAAGTCACTAGACTTCTAAACCTATATCAGCACTCTGAAATATTCTGAGACAGAGCAAAAAAGAGGCCAATCTAATAAGGAACAAAAAGCAGATTGGCAAATACTGATTAATAGGAGTGGAAATTCAGCATAGCCCCAGCAGAGGCAAGCTGATTACACAAAAAACTGAATTGACCAACAAGCGCAAGTGTGAACATTAGCAAAAAACAAACTTAACTTGAGAAGACTGGAAGAGAGCTGAAGTCCAGGACCTGAGAAGCAGACTGAATCACCAGCACCCGGATAGGGCGTCGGCTGTCTTATATCCAGTCTGATACTCCAGAGATCCAATCGTTATCTTCCTCATCAGGTGACAGATCACTACCACTTAAACCAACAGCACTACCTCCTGTCACCACCAGAGGGAGAACGGAAGGGGAGCTCTCAACTGGTGGAGCAGAAAATGAGTTCATGACAGTACCCCCCCTTGAGGAGGGGTCACCGAACCCTCATGCATGCCACCAGGCCGATCAGGATGGGCCCGGTGAAAAGCACGAACCAATTTATTGGCATGAATATCAGAGGCTGAGCAAATGATGGGGCCCGGCTAACTAAAAGGACAGGAAAGGAAAGACACTGTCTGCAATCTGCCAAAAAAACCTACAAAAATATTGTCCAACACTTCTAAGAGCAAAATTAACCCTGAAGTCACTAGACTTCTAAACCTATATCAGCACTCTGAAATATTCTGAGACAGAGCAAAAAAGAGGCCAATCTAATAAGGAACAAAAAGCAGATTGGCAAATACTGATTAATAGGAGTGGAAATTCAGCATAGCCCCAGCAGGGGCAAGCTGATTACACAAAAAACTGAATTGACCAACAAGCGCAAGTGTGAACATTAGCAAAAAACAAACTTAACTTGAGAAGACTGGAAGAGAGCTGAAGTCCAGGACCTGAGAAGCAGACTGAATCACCAGCACCCGGATAGGGCGTCGGCTGTCTTATATCCAGTCTGATACTCCAGAGATCCAATCGTTATCTTCCTCATCAGGTGACAGATCACTACCACTTAAACCAACAGCACTACCTCCTGTCACCACCAGAGTGAGAACGGAAGGGGAGCTCTCAACTGGTGGAGCAGAAAATGAGTTCATGACAGTACCCCCCCTTGAGGAGGGGTCACCGAACCCTCATGCATGCCACCAGGCCGATCAGGATGGGCCCGGTGAAAAGCACGAACCAATTTATTGGCATGAATATCAGAGGCTGAGCAAACGATGGGGCCCGGCTAACTAAAAGGACAGGAAAGGAAAGACACTGTCTGCAATCTGCCAAAAAAACCTACAAAAATATTGTCCAACACTTCTGATAGCAAAATTAACCCTGAAGTCACTAGACTTCTAAACCTATATCAGCACTCTGAAATATTCTGAGACAGAGCAAAAAAGAGGCCAATCTAATAAGGAACAAAAAGCAGATTGGCAAATACTGATTAATAGGAGTGGAAATTCAGCATAGCCCCAGCAGGGGCAAGCTGATTACACAAAAAACTGAATTGACCAACAAGCGCAAGTGTGAACATTAGCAAAAAACAAACTTAACTTGAGAAGACTGGAAGAGAGCTGAAGTCCAGGACCTGAGAAGCAGACTGAATCACCAGCACCCGGATAGGGCGTCGGCTGTCTTATATCCAGTCTGATACTCCAGAGATCCAATCGTTATCTTCCTCATCAGGTGACAGATCACTACCACTTAAACCAACAGCACTACCTCCTGTCACCACCAGAGGGAGAACGGAAGGGGAGCTCTCAACTGGTGGAGCAGAAAATGAGTTCATGACAGTACCCCCCCTTGAGGAGGGGTCACCGAACCCTCATGCATGCCACCAGGCCGATCAGGATGGGCCCGGTGAAAAGCACGAACCAATTTATTGGCATGAATATCAGAGGCAGAGACCCAAGAATTATCCTCCTGGCCATAACCTTTCCATTTGACCAAATACTGGAGTCTCCGTCTAGCCAAACGAGAATCCAATATTTTCTCTACCTCATATTCCATATTGCCTTTAACCAAAACAGGATCAGGAGGTGCCGCCACAGGAACTACTGGCTCAACAAACCTCTTCAACAGTGACTTGTGAAATACGTTATGGATTTTGAACATAACTGGAAGAGCCAATCGAAAAGAAACAGGATTAAGAATCTCCATAATCTTATAAGGTCCAATAAATCTTGGCTTAAATTTTGGAGATGCAACCTTCATAGGAATCTTCTTAGACGACAAGCAAACCATATCACCCACTTTAAACCGGGGACCAATGGTCCTACGCCGGTTGGAAAAACGCTGGGCCTTTTCCTGAGAGAGTGACAACTTATCCACCACTTGGTCCCATATCTGCTGCATTCTCACAACCACAGTGTCCACACCTGGGCAGGACGAAGATTCCACTTGCCCTGAAGAGAATCGATAATGAAACCCAAAATTACAGAAAAAGGGTGACATCAGAGTGGCAGAAGTAGCTCTATTGTTCAGCGCAAATTCGGCCAAGGGCAAAAATGAGACCCAATCATCTTGATCAGCAGATATAAAACATCTTAAATAAGACTCCAGGGTCTGGTTTGTTCTCTCAGTCTGCCCATTGGTCTGGGGATGAAACGCGGAGGAGAAGGATAACTGAATTCCCAGATTGGAACAAAAGACTTTCCAGAATCTGGAAACAAACTGGACAGCTCTATCGGACACAATGTTCTCAGGAATCCCGTGTAACCGAACCACCTGTTGTAAAAACAAGGGCACCAACTCAGCGGAAGATGGCAACTTTGGGAGTGGTACAAGATGGACCATCTTCGAAAATCTTTCACAAATCACCCAGATAACAGTCATTCTCTGAGAGACAGGAAGATCAGAAATAAAATCCATTGAGATATGGGTCCATGGCCTCTTGGGCACCGGCAGGGGCATCAGCAACCCACTAGAACGAGAACAGGGTTTAGACCAAGAACAAGTCCCACAACGTTTAGCAAAGTCCAAATCCATCAGATTCAGAGCTGCTCCTGAATCCACAAAAGCCTTAGTGGAAAATGTGGACAAGGAGCAGATCAGAGTAATTGCCAAAAGGAACTTAAGATATATACTGCCCACAGCAAATGTGTGTGCAAAATATTTCTCTCGTTTAGGGCAGACAGAAATAGTATGAGAGGCATCTCCACAGAAAAAACACAGCTTATTACGCCTTCTAAACTCCCGACGTTGTGCCCTAGACAAAACCCCATCACATTGCATAGGTTCAGACATTTGTTCAAAAGGTGGCAGCGCCTCCCTTGTAGTTTTACGTTCACGTAAACGCCGATCAACTTTAATGGCTAATGACATAGAGCCATCCAGACCAGAGGGAACAGGAAATCCCATCATAACATCTTTTATGGTCTCTGGCAAACCTTTCCGAAAGAGAGCTGCCAATGCACTATCATTCCATGTAGTATGGACCGCCCACTTTCGGAATTTTTTACAGTACAACTCTGCAGGATCCTGACCCTGGTTTAATGCCAACAGGGTTCTCTCAGCTTGATCAACGGCATTAGGTTCATCATACAACAACTCTAAGGCCTGAAAAAATGCTTCCACATTAGTCAGAATAGGATTTTCAGGTGTCAGAGAAAAAGCCAAATCTTGGGGATCGCCGCGCAGCAAGGAGATGACAATTTTAACCTGCTGCACAAAGCTCCCCGATGAGTTAGGCTTCAAAGCAAGAAATAATTTACAATTATTCTAAAAATTCAGAAATTTAGACCGATCCCCAGAAAACACATCAGGAGTAGGAATCTTGGGTTCAGCAGCATGTGACTGAATAAGGTAGGAGGAAATTCCCTGCACTTCAGCAGCAAGCTGCTCCACACAATCAGACAGTTGCTTAATCTCCTTTAGGAAAAAAATCCTCCTACGGCCCCAGAGAAAAAGAGGAAAAAGTAAATAAAAAAAAAAAAAAAAAAAATTCTGACACTTTTTCTTTCTTTCTCTAACAATTCTTTCCTGCTTTTGAGTACCCTAGAATCTGCGGTATGGCTGGTGATTCTGTTATGAATGGGTCACCGGGGAGGAAAAAATAAACAACAAGCTAAGTCTCAGAAAACCAGAGAAGTTGGTAACTATGCAGATTGCAGATCCCTGAACTTAACCGCACAACTAGCAGCAGTCGTGGAGCGTTCATACGATGGTCCTAGACGCCTCGCCACAACCGGAGAGCTACATAAGCCTAAAGCAGGAAAAGAGGAAAACTAACTGCCCCAGAGCAGACCCCAAAGGAAAGACAGCCCCCCACATGTATTGACGGTGAAACAAGATGAAATTACAAACAAAGGCAGGAAAATAGGCTGAGCAAACGATGGGGCCCGGCTAACTAAACAGGACAGGAAAGGAAAGACACTGTCTGCAATCTGCCAAAAAAACCTACAAAAATATTGTCCAACACTTCTAAGAGCAAAATTAACCCTGAAGTCACTAGACTTCTAAACATATATCAGCTGTTATGAATGAGTCACCGAAGGAGGAAAAAACAAAAATACAAGCTAAGTCCAGAAAACCGGAGAGGTTGGTAGCTATCGGATTGCAGACCCCTGATCCTATCCACAACAACTAACAGTAGCCGTGGGGGGTTCCTATGATGCCCTAGACCCCTCGATCACAGCCGGAGAACTAAATAGGCCTAAAGAAAGAAATGGGAAATCTAAACTGCCCCAGAGCAGACCCCAAAGCAAAAGGCAGCCCCCAACATATAATGACGGTGAAGCAAGATGAAAACACTAACACAGATAGAAAGATAGGTTGAGCAAACAATGGGGCCCAAGCTAACTAAAAAGGACAGGATAGAAAAGCTGCTGTTTGCAATCCGTAAAAAACCCTACCAAAAAATGTCCCAACCGTCTGAAAGGAAAAACAGGCCCTGAAGTCGCTAGGACTTCAAAAAGACTATATCAGCACTCAGGTAAATTCTGAAGACAGAGCAAAGAGACAAACTGATCAGAGACAAAAATGGAACTCAGCACACCCCCGACCGGGGATAGCTGAACTCCAAAAAAGAAGGTAAACAAAACAAATAAGTTCACTAGCAGAGCAAAAACTTATCTTTGTGAAGCAGGAATCAGGCTGGTCTCCAAGAATCCAGCAGAGAAATCACCAGCGACTCAGAAGGGCGTCGCCTGCCTTATATCCAGTCAGAATTTCCTGTTACCCAGTCATCATCTACCAGATCAGGTGTTTGGTAATCAGCCTCACTACCTTCCTTCACCAGAAGAGGGAGTTCATCAGACATCGACGGTGAAGGGGAAAATGATCTCACAACAGTACCTCCCCCTTGAGGAGGGGTCACCGAACCCTCATCCACGCCACCAGGGCGATCAGGATGGGCCCGATGAAAGGCACGAACCAATCTTTCGGCATGAATATCGGATGCAGGGACCCAAGAATTATCCTCCTGGCCATAACCCTTCCATTTAACCAAATACTGGAGTCTCTGTCTAGCCAGGCGAGAATCCAGTATCTTCTCAACCTCATATTCCACATTACCTTCAACCAATACCAGGTCAGGAGGTGCCACCACAGGAACTACTGGCTCAACAAACCACTTTAACACAGACTTATGAAACACGTTATGGATCTTAAATGTAACAGTAAGAGCCAATCGAAAAGAGATTGGATTAAGAATCTCCAAAAGAAAATCTTGTAAGGTCCAATAAATCTTGGTTTAAACTTTGGAGAAGCCACCTTCATAGCGATATTCTTTGATAACAACCAAACCATATCACCCACCTTAAACTGGGGACCAATGGTCCTATGCCGGTTGGAAAACCGTTGGGCCTTTTCCTGGGAGAGAGACAACTTATCCACCACTTGGTCCCAGATCTGGTGCATTCTCTCCACCACAGTGTCAACACCTGGGCAGGCAGACGGCTCCACCTGCCCTGAAGAGAATCGAGGATGAAACGCAAAGTTACAAAAAAAGGTGACATCAAAGTGGCAGAACTAGCTCTATTATTTAAAGCAAATTCGGCCAAGGGCATAAATGAAACCCAATCATCCTGATCAGCAGAAATAAAACATCTCAAATACGACTCCAAAGTCTGGTTTGTTCTCTCCGTCTGCACATTGGTCTGAGGGTGAAACGCAGAGGAGAAGGACAACTGAATTCCCAGCTTGGAACAGAAAGTCCTCCAAAATCTAGACACAAACTGAACTCCTCTGTCAGATACAATGTTCTCAGGAATTCTGTGCAAGCGAACCACTTGTTGCAAAAACAAGGGCACCAACTCTGAGGAAGATGGCATCTTAGGGAGTGGTACAAGATGGACCATCTAAGAGAATCTATCACAAATCACCCAAATAACAGTCATTCTCTGAGAGACAGGCATATCAGAGATAAAATCCATTGAAATATGGGTCCATGGCCTCCTGGGCACCGGCAAAGGCATCAACAACCCACTAGAGCGAGAACAAGGTTTAGACCGAGAGCAAGTCCCACAGGACTGCACAAAATTCCTGACATTACGAGACAAGGCGGGCCACCAAAAAGACCGACTCACCAAATCTCTAGTACCAAAAATACCTGGATGACCAGCCAATGCAGAGCAATGAACTTCAGACATCACTCTCTTCCTCCACTGGTAAGGAACATACAATTTTCCAATGGGACAACACTCAGGTTTGTCCTCCTGAAACTCTTCCAGAGCACGTCTCAAATCGGGCGAGATGGCAGAAAGAACTACCCCCTCACCTAAGATGGTAGCAGGCTTGGTCACCACAGGAGAATCGGCCCCAGAGAAAAAGAGGAAAATATATAAATTAAAAAAAATTCTGACACTTTTTTATTCTTTTTTTTTTATCAATTCTTACCTGCTTTAGAGTACCCTAGAATCTGCGGTATGGCTGGTGATTCTGTTATGAATGGGTCACCGAGGAGGAAAAAAACTACAAGCTAAGTCTCAGAAAACCAGAGAAGCTGGTAACTATGCAGATTGCAGATCCCTGATCTTAACCGCACAACTAGCAGCAGTCATGGAGCGTTCCTACGATGGTCCTAGATACCTCGTCACAACCAGAGAGCTATATAAGCCTAAAGCAGGAAAAGAGGAAAACTAACTGCCACAGAGCAGACCCCAAAGGAAAGACAGCCCCCCACATGTATTGACGGTGAAACAAGATGAAAATACAAACAAAGGCAGGAAAATAGGCTGAGCAAATGATGGGGCCCGACTAACTAGAAAGGGCAGGAAAGGAAAGACACTGTCTGCAATCTGCCAAAAAAACCTACCAAAATAATGTCCAACACTTCTGATAGCAAAATTAACCCTGAAGTCACTAGACTTCTCCCACTATATCAGCACTCTGAAATATTCTGAGACAGAGCAAAAAGAGGCCAATCTAATAAGGGACAAAAAGGCAGATTGGCAAATACAGATAAATAGGAGTGGAAATTCAGCATAGCCCCAGCAGGGGCAGGCTGATCACACAAGAAACTGAATTGACCAACAAGCGCAAGTGTGAACATTAGCAAAAAACAAACTTAACTTGAGAAGACTGGAAGAGAGCTGATGTCCAGGACCTGAGAAGCAGACTGAATCACCAGCACCCGGATAGGGCGTCGGCTGTCTTATATCCAGTCTGATACTCCAGAGAGCCAATCGTTATCTTCCCCATCAGGTGGCAGATCACTACCACTTAAACCAACAGCACTACCTCCTGTCACCACCAGAGTGAGAACGGAAGGGGAACTCTCAACTGGTGGAGCAGAAAATGAGTTCATGACAGGAACCTCTCTGTAGAGCTGTGGTTAATAAACCACTAGTATATTTCTATAGGGTGTGTAAATACCTTTTGTAGGATTGTCCAACACACAACAAAAAATGGAGCACGTAAACCATAATAAATCAATCCAAAAAGTATCAATATAAAACTGCTTTTAATGATACAAATATTTAAGAACATTTACGGTCACAATTATACAAAAGATCACAAACAAATACATAGCCATTTGACATGAGTTAGAATGCACTAATATAGAAAACAGCGTGCTGCATCATGATCACTGTACACAGGATAAGGTCACCTATTGTGGCACCCTATAGATCCCACACATACTGTATGTTCAAAAAATATATCCATATTGACAGTGCAAGCTATAACCCAAACAAATGGGGGACACAGTGTGAGCACCTATTCCCATTACTCCCACCCATACATGGTATCACAATATTGAACACCATAAACATATCCTGCCAAGGTACAGATACAGGAAGGGAAAACCAAAGGGAGATAGGGAAATTGTATAAAGGGCTTTATCCCTTACCCATGCTGGTGTCCATGTGCAAGCTCATGTAAGAAGCGAAATCTGGCATTGTACTATACCTATATTTCTCTGCTGTATCTGTGCAACATGAATCCGTGGTATGTGTTAAATAGGGGGGCCCACTGAGACTCTTTCGCCCGGGGCCCTCAAGAACCTGGAGCTGGCCCTGAGTTGAAGGTTATATGAGAAGGCATTGGTGAGTTTATCTGTGACTGTTTCTTGGTTTAATAAGTGTGATAATTCCCTTTCATTCTCCTACTTTGGTTTTACCCATACTCCATTCCCTGTGTGCATTCCTCTGTTATATGTAAGTGATTGGAGGTAGTGAAGTTACATTCACCTAACAAACCTGTAGCAGCTGTGAGATCTGTGTGACCCCAAAGGCTGTTCTCGACAAGCGCCATTAATTGCACACAACTTTAAAGACATTATTGGCACTGTCCTGTTTAGGGTTCACAATCTAAATTCCCTCTCAATATATCTTTGGAGTGTGGGAGGAAACCAGACAACATGGAGGAAACCCCTAAAAATGAGGGGAGAGCATACAAACTCCTTACAGATATTGTCTTTGGTGGAATTCGAACCAAGGACCCCACAGCTGCAAAGCTGCAGTGCTAACAAACTGAGCCACAGTGCTGCCCTTGAACTTTGTTAGCTACCTACTTTTTTTAATTTTTATATGGTCTGATTATTGTGCTGTAACCTGTAGGCTGGCGCCATTTTATAATTTTTTCGCTCTTGTACTACTTTATTTATCTTTAGATAGATGATAGATACATAGACCATAATTTGTGTGTGTCTAAGGGGTGGATCTCACATCCGTTTTTTGACGTCCGTCAAAATCCGCCATTTTGGAAAAAAAACGAATCCGCCATTTTTTTGGCGAATCCGTTTTTTCCCCATAGACTTGCATTAGTGGCTAAAGCGGATCCGTCCAAAAAACGGATCCGGTAACATCCGTTTGTGGCAAAACGGAAGCGGATCCGTTTTTTCACACTTTGGCGGACACCAAAAAACTGTTGTGTGAAACAGGCCTAAGGAACAGTTTTTGAAAGTGAGCTCAGGAGGTAAGGTGGAGGATAAGTTGTGCCTCATAAGTAAAGAAAGAAATAGATTTCTATTATCTATATATATAAAACTCAAAATCGGTAGTAGCCCGCTCTATACAAATCCACAGTTCTAGCCCGATTTGGGTGAAATTTGGCACGCCCCTCTCCACCAAAAGGAGTAGAATACTGCGCATGTTAAATCTCGCTAGCATCCCCCCGTCATGAGATTGAGGCCCCCGAAGTTAGGCCCTATACATATAATGGAGAAATGTGAAGGTGAAAGTAAAAGTGCTGAGGGGAAAGCAACAGTTGTGACTGACAGGGACGGATTATAGCGACGGCTCCAAAGAGTTGCTGCTAAAGGGGCCGCACCACCATTCACAACACACAAACATTTCACAAACACCATACAAACATCACACAGACAGCACACATACACCAACCCACAAGCACAACACCACACAAATGCCACAACACACCACACAAACACCAGACCATTCTAGACACACACAACACAAACACCACCCGACAAATATCACAACACCACCCCACATATACCACATGCACAACATACATGCAAGGACCACATACACATGCAAAACACACTCAGATGGGTGCACCCTACGCACACGGATGAACATTACTGATCAGCAATATTGGTCAGGCAAAAAATGCCTCATAGTAAGATTGTCATTATTGCTTACTATACAGGGAGCTTTCATCACTGAAGCTGCTGAGGTAAAGTGAAAGCTGAGCTTTGATTGTTGCTATGGGCAACTAGACAAGTCTGCCTGTGAGGCGGTTTTCATTACTGAGATGTGAGCTTCTTCAGGTCATAATAATACTGTTTGAGGGCTGCTCTGTATTTACTATTCATCCTATTACATCTCTTAGTAGTATCAGGAGAATACGAAAGGGTCATAATACTAAGGACTGTTTTTTAAAATGCCGCCCAAAATGCAACCATCTTTTGGGCAAGTTCATCCAAAAACTAAGAAAGCAAAATTGTGCCAAAGCGCTGAGACAAGTGAACAGCATGACTCATGGCTTGAAAAGAAACAAGGCAGCTGAAATATCAGAGCAATGGGAATGTCGTCTTCACAAGAATCGAATAAGGCAGGTTGAAACTTGCAAAGTTGTTTAGGATGAATGTACCATGGTGCACAAGAAAGTGGTCGACACTTGATCGCACCTTGAAAGATCTGCGGGGAACTGATCGTTTAATGGGGGGAATTGTAATCTTTCCAGGTGTCTTCTGCCAGACATTACCTGTTCTTAAGGGAGCAACACCAGCGGATGAGCTGAATGCCTGTCTAAAATCTTCTTATCTGTGGATACATGTTCAGAATAACACTCTTACTACTAATATGCAGATTCATTTGATGGGAAATACAACTGCGGACAAATTTACACACCAGCTACTATGCCTTGGAAATGACAGGTTCCCTACTGATTCCACTACTGGTCTCATTTCCTTTCCGGAAGATTTTTGTGAAAGACATCTTTGGTAATGGAACTTATTGACCAAGTTTTCCCTGATATTCATAACAATTTTTACAACCATCAGTGGCTTTGTGAACGTTCAATCCTAACTCATAAAAATGATACTGTCAACTCCATAAATCTAATAATTCGGGGAAGCCTGACTGGTCTAGCGACCACATACATGTCCATTGAATCAGTCATGGAGAGTGAACAAGCCATAATGTATCTTTTGGAGTTCCTGAATTCTTTGGAGCCTCCTGGAATGCCACCGCATAAGCTCACTTTAAAAATAGGCACCACAATAATTTTGCTTCGGAGCCTTGACCCACCAAAAATGTGTAACGGCACAAGATTGTGCATTAAGAGTCTCATGCCCAATGTTATTGAAGCCACTATTCTTATGGGAAACTCTAAGGGAGCAAATGTTTTCATTCCGTGAATTCCTTTGCTACCAAGCGACATGCCCTTCAATTTTAAGCGTTTGTAGGTCACAATCTGACTTGCATTTGCTATGGCTATAAACAAAGCACAAGGTTAATCACTTAAAGTAGCCAGCATTAATTTGGAGAGTCCGTGTTTTTCATATGGACAGTTGTAAGTTGCTTGTTCTAGAGTGGGTAACCCCAAAAATCTTTTCATATATGCACCTGAAGGTAAAACCAGAAACATTGATTACTAAAAAGCACTACAATAGATAGTTGTTTAACTGGAAACCAAATTAAAGGCCCCGTTACATATAACGATGTCCCATGCGATCCCACCAACGATCCGACATGATGGGATCGCTGGGACATCGCTAGGCTGATCGCTGGTAAGCTGTCACAAGACAGCCCCTCCAGTGATCAGGACCAGCGACGCTAGACGCTGGTTTCTAATGTAAACATCTGGTATCCAGGAGCTGCGTGTGATGGTTACGTGTGACTGGACACACCGCCTCCAGCAGGGCAAATTTATATCACACACGTGACCCTGGATACACCGCCTCCAGTAGGGCGAATTTAAATAATAAAACGTGCAGCCGGATACACCGTCTCCAGCAGGCGAATTTCAGAATTACACGTGAAACTGGATACACCGCCTCCAGCAGGGCAAATTTAAATAATAAGGGGAAACACCAGGGAAACAATTACAATGGTGGGCCCTGCGATATGGAACGGGGACGTGGAGACCTCCTGCACTCCCCTGAGCCAGTCTCTACACTCCTAACATGTTTCTCAACGCAAGCAATGACTAGCCAGGTCTTTCCCCGGGAAGGAACAACCACGGGAAGGGCAGTCTCCAACGAAGGGAACCACCTATGCCAAAACATGGTATCCATCCACAGACAGCTGTTTCGGGGTATTGCCCCTCATCAGTGTGGAGTAGGAAACTGGCTAGTAGGAGCAATGCCTAATGAAAGGCTATGAACATAAGGATGAGTGACCTCATGGAGATCAACATCCAACACTGCGGAGACACCATCACATGTTTCTCAACGCAGTGATCTAGAGCAATGCCCCCATCCCTTATGGGAAATATGCAAAAGCATGTAAATCAACAGCCGCGGAGACACCATCACATGTTTCTCAACGCAAGCAATGACTAGCCAGGTCTTTCCCCGGGAAGGAACAACCACGGGAAGGGCAGTCTCCAATGAAGGGAACCACCTATGCCAAAACATGGTATCCATCCACAGACAGCTGTTTCGGGGTATTGCCCCTCATCAGTGTGGAGTAGGAAACTGGCTAGTAGGAGCAATGCCTAATGAAAGGCTATGAACATAAGGATGAGTGACCTCATGGAGATCAACATCCAACACTGCGGAGACACCATCACATGTTTCTCAACGCAGTGATCTAGAGCAATGCCCCCATCCCTTATGGGAAATATGCAAAAGCATGTAAATCAACAGCCGCGGAGACACCATCACATGTTTCTCAACGCAAGCAATGACTAGCCAGGTCTTTCCCCGGGAAGGAACAACCACGGGAAGGGCAGTCTCCAATGAAGGGAACCACCTATGCCAAAACATGGTATCCATCCACAGACAGCTGTTTCGGGGTATTGCCCCTCATCAGTGTGGAGTAGGAAACTGGCTAGTAGGAGCAATGCCTAATGAAAGGCTATGAACATAAGGATGAGTGACCTCATGGAGATCAACATCCAACACTGCGGAGACACCATCACATGTTTCTCAACGCAGTGATCTAGAGCAATGCCCCCATCCCTTATGGGAAATATGCAAAAGCATGTAAATCAACAGCCGCGGAGACACCATCACATGTTTCTCAACGCAAGCAATGACTAGCCAGGTCTTTCCCCGGGAAGGAACAACCACGGGAAGGGCAGTCTCCAATGAAGGGAACCACCTATGCCAAAACATGGTATCCATCCACAGACAGCTGTTTCGGGGTATTGCCCCTCATCAGTGTGGAGTAGGAAACTGGCTAGTAGGAGCAATGCCTAATGAAAGGCTATGAACATAAGGATGAGTGACCTCATGGAGATCAACATCCAACACTGCGGAGACACCATCACATGTTTCTCAACGCAGTGATCTAGAGCAATGCCCCCATCCCTTATGGGAAATATGCAAAAGCATGTAAATCAACAGCCGCGGAGACACCATCACATGTTTCTCAACGCAAGCAATGACTAGCCAGGTCTTTCCCCGGGAAGGAACAACCACGGGAAGGGCAGTCTCCAATGAAGGGAACCACCTATGCCAAAACATGGTATCCATCCACAGACAGCTGTTTCGGGGTATTGCCCCTCATCAGTGTGGAGTAGGAAACTGGCTAGTAGGAGCAATGCCTAATGAAAGGCTATGAACATAAGGATGAGTGACCTCATGGAGATCAACATCCAACACTGCGGAGACACCATCACATGTTTCTCAACGCAGTGATCTAGAGCAATGCCCCCATCCCTTATGGGAAATATGCAAAAGCATGTAAATCAACAGCCGCGGAGACACCATCACATGTTTCTCAACGCAAGCAATGACTAGCCAGGTCTTTCCCCGGGAAGGAACAACCACGGGAAGGGCAGTCTCCAATGAAGGGGAAAGACCTGGCTAGTCATTGCTTGCGTTGAGAAACATGTGATGGTGTCTCCGCGGCTGTTGATTTACATGCTTTTGCATATTTCCCATAAGGGATGGGGGCATTGCTCTAGATCACTGCGTTGAGAAACATGTGATGGTGTCTCCGCAGTGTTGGATGTTGATCTCCATGAGGTCACTCATCCTTATGTTCATAGCCTTTCATTAGGCATTGCTCCTACTAGCCAGTTTCCTACTCCACACTGATGAGGGGCAATACCCCGAAACAGCTGTCTGTGGATGGATACCATGTTTTGGCATAGGTGGTTCCCTTCATTGGAGACTGCCCTTCCCGTGGTTGTTCCTTCCCGGGGAAAGACCTGGCTAGTCATTGCTTGCGTTGAGAAACATGTGATGGTGTCTCCGCGGCTGTTGATTTACATGCTTTTGCATATTTCCCATAAGGGATGGGGGCATTGCTCTAGATCACTGCGTTGAGAAACATGTGATGGTGTCTCCGCAGTGTTGGATGTTGATCTCCATGAGGTCACTCATCCTTATGTTCATAGCCTTTCATTAGGCATTGCTCCTACTAGCCAGTTTCCTACTCCACACTGATGAGGGGCAATACCCCGAAACAGCTGTCTGTGGATGGATACCATGTTTTGGCATAGGTGGTTCCCTTCATTGGAGACTGCCCTTCCCGTGGTTGTTCCTTCCCGGGGAAAGACCTGGCTAGTCATTGCTTGCGTTGAGAAACATGTGATGGTGTCTCCGCGGCTGTTGATTTACATGCTTTTGCATATTTCCCATAAGGGATGGGGGCATTGCTCTAGATCACTGCGTTGAGAAACATGTGATGGTGTCTCCGCAGTGTTGGATGTTGATCTCCATGAGGTCACTCATCCTTATGTTCATAGCCTTTCATTAGGCATTGCTCCTACTAGCCAGTTTCCTACTCCACACTGATGAGGGGCAATACCCCGAAACAGCTGTCTGTGGATGGATACCATGTTTTGGCATAGGTGGTTCCCTTCATTGGAGACTGCCCTTCCCGTGGTTGTTCCTTCCCGGGGAAAGACCTGGCTAGTCATTGCTTGCGTTGAGAAACATGTGATGGTGTCTCCGCGGCTGTTGATTTACATGCTTTTGCATATTTCCCATAAGGGATGGGGGCATTGCTCTAGATCACTGCGTTGAGAAACATGTGATGGTGTCTCCGCAGTGTTGGATGTTGATCTCCATGAGGTCACTCATCCTTATGTTCATAGCCTTTCATTAGGCATTGCTCCTACTAGCCAGTTTCCTACTCCACACTGATGAGGGGCAATACCCCGAAACAGCTGTCTGTGGATGGATACCATGTTTTGGCATAGGTGGTTCCCTTCATTGGAGACTGCCCTTCCCGTGGTTGTTCCTTCCCGGGGAAAGACCTGGCTAGTCATTGCTTGCGTTGAGAAACATGTGATGGTGTCTCCGCGGCTGTTGATTTACATGCTTTTGCATATTTCCCATAAGGGATGGGGGCATTGCTCTAGATCACTGCGTTGAGAAACATGTGATGGTGTCTCCGCAGTGTTGGATGTTGATCTCCATGAGGTCACTCATCCTTATGTTCATAGCCTTTCATTAGGCATTGCTCCTACTAGCCAGTTTCCTACTCCACACTGATGAGGGGCAATACCCCGAAACAGCTGTCTGTGGATGGATACCATGTTTTGGCATAGGTGGTTCCCTTCATTGGAGACTGCCCTTCCCGTGGTTGTTCCTTCCCGGGGAAAGACCTGGCTAGTCATTGCTTGCGTTGAGAAACATGTGATGGTGTCTCCGCGGCTGTTGATTTACATGCTTTTGCATATTTCCCATAAGGGATGGGGGCATTGCTCTAGATCACTGCGTTGAGAAACATGTGATGGTGTCTCCGCAGTGTTGGATGTTGATCTCCATGAGGTCACTCATCCTTATGTTCATAGCCTTTCATTAGGCATTGCTCCTACTAGCCAGTTTCCTACTCCACACTGATGAGGGGCAATACCCCGAAACAGCTGTCTGTGGATGGATACCATGTTTTGGCATAGGTGGTTCCCTTCATTGGAGACTGCCCTTCCCGTGGTTGTTCCTTCCCGGGGAAAGACCTGGCTAGTCATTGCTTGCGTTGAGAAACATGTGATGGTGTCTCCGCGGCTGTTGATTTACATGCTTTTGCATATTTCCCATAAGGGATGGGGGCATTGCTCTAGATCACTGCGTTGAGAAACATGTGATGGTGTCTCCGCAGTGTTGGATGTTGATCTCCATGAGGTCACTCATCCTTATGTTCTACACTCCTAACAGTCCCTATACAGGCTCCGCACCTGTCGCCGAGCTGGAACCGAAGAACCCTAGCTCGCCCTGCACCTATCCCTTACTAGTGAAATGGACGGTGCAGAAACTAATACCACCACTGCACTGAAACACACAACAGGAAAGTCACAAAACAGGGGTAACTGTTATGAATGAGTCACCGGAGGAAAAAACAAAAACACAAGCTAAGTCCAGAAAAACGGAGAGGTTGGTAGCTAGTGGATTGCAGACCCTGATCCTATTCACCACAACTAACAGTAGACGTGGGGGGTTCCTACGGTGCCCTAGACCCCTCGTCACAGCCGGAGAGCTAAATAAGCCTAAAGAAAGAAAGGGGAAATCAAAACTGCCCCAGAGCAGACCCCAAAGCAATAGACAGCCCCCAACATGTATTGTCGGTGAAAAACAGATGAAAACACAAACACAGACAGAAAGACATGCTGAGCAAATGATGGGGCCCAACTAACTAGATAGGAAAAGACAGAAAAGATGCTGGCTGCAATCACGCAAAAAACCCTGCCAAAAATAAAGTCCAACACGTCTGATAGAAAAGGCCCTGAAGTCACTAGACTTCAAAATCACTATATAAGCACTCAGGTATATTCTGAAGACAGAGCAAAGAGATCAACTGATCAGAGACAAAAATGGAGTTCAGCCCGTCCCAACCAGGGCAGGCTGAACACAAACACTAAGTAAACAGACAAAATCTCATGGAAAAATAGCAGAGCAAAAACTTAGCTTTTAGTAGACAGGAACTAAACTGGATGCCAGAGCTCAGAGCAGAAAGGATCACCAGCACCCCTGCAGGGCGTCGGCTGCCTTATATTCACTCAGAAATTCCGGATGTCCAATCACACTCCACCTGTTCAGATGACAGGTTCTTCCCATCCAGATCAATTTCACTACCTCCTTTCACCAGCAGAGGGAGTTCATCAGACATCAGAGGTGAAGGAGAAAATGAACTCATAACAGGTAACACCACTTAGCTTTGCTCTGTTGCTATTGCTCCAAGCAACAGAGCCCACCACCAGAATTCAGCTTCCACCTGAAGCTACTACACCAGAGCTCTGCCTGAGCTGCAAGGAACTCCTCTCAGTTGTTCCTTCCTCCAGCAGACTTGGTTGGAAATGAGCATTATCACCAACAGTGATTGCAACACCTGGCACTCTTTTATAGGTAAGAGCCAGCAATCACACCTGCTTTATAATCACATACAGTAACTAAAGTAACCAGAGTGCAATAACCCTAATGGACACTGGGGGCAAACTAGAACTGAAACCACCACAGTGCAATGACCCTAATGGCCACCGGGGGGCAAAACTATCTTTAAGCACACAGCTTAAGGAAAAAAAAAGGTTGCTAGTGCTTTAATCTGTCATAATCCAACCTGGATCATGACACCGCGGCTCCTGGATACCCGCTGTTTACCTTGGAAACCAGCGTGTATGCCGGTTTCCAAGGTAAACAGCGGGTATCCAGGAGCCGCGGCTCCTGGATACCCAATGTTTACATTAGAAACCAGCGTCCAGCATCGCTGATCGCCTGTCTCTCGCTGCCACACGCAGCGATGCGTGCTGGCCAGTGGGAGACCAGCAATCGAAAAATGGCTCAGGCCGATGCTGCATGATCAGGGATAACAGGCAGGGGGCCGGTCGCTGATCCCTGTCACAAACAGCGGTCTTGCATCACACAAGAGATCGCTGTGTTTGACAGGGCCTTTACTCTTTTGTCCGTGAACTACTTATAGATTACACTGGAGGGAGGGGGAAATGGTTGCACTATGTTGTTAATTGGGTGTAAATGTTTTTTATGTTTGTGTAAGGTGCAAAAATTTTCATTTTTGATAAAAAATAGTTAAAAAAAGTTGTAATAGTTTATACTACATAATATGTATTGAATATGTGAAATGAATAAAAATGTTGAAATTTAAAAAAAAGTTGTTCACATCAATGTTACGACAAATTAGTAAAATGCCAAAATAATAAAAATTTAAAGTGGAATAAAAATTTACTGTAGCACTCTGAAAATGTCAATTTCAGGGTGACACTGAAAATTTTACTTTAGCTACCATAACCAACAATTTAACATATTTTCCACGAGCGAAGCCGCGGGTATTCTACTAGTAAAGATATATTAGTTAGTTTCTTACATTCATTAGTACTATTGATTTATGCCAGGTATGTCCAAACAACAGTGACCATACAATATACACCATGCCTTTGGAATATGTTTGTTAAATGTTGATATGCCTACAGATTTTAGGGTGTTTATTTGGCACCCATTTGGTTAGAATCAGAGAAGATCAGATCGATCTGTGGAGGATTGAGTTTCAGTCGAATTTCCTGAAATCTGTAGTTTCACATGAATTCGAAAATTTTGAGATTCAATTTGTGGTTTGCAGAAAAGAAACAACTTACCAAGCACCATTTTCTAACACTGCTGAAGCATCAGAGAACAGATTAACATCATTTGGCATTGCCGCACAGGCCTCACCATAATGCCCTGCAAATATAATACTTGAACAGTGGTAGTCAGGAAATTGGACATCAGACATTTATGGTTCAAAGTGGAGCACAGTTTATATGGCAGAGTCTTTTTCTATCTACAGAGTTACTGGATAAGACTCTCTTCTATATAGTGTAAGCACTAATGGACAGCAAGGTCTTCCTTCTCCTTCCTTTCTCTTTTTTAAATCCCATTCACTATGCTGTAACATCTAGCTGCTACGGGTTTGATGATGCATAAGTATATAGCATCCAACCCGCAGCAATCACTGATCATGTGCACATACCCTTATGGTCAGCGAAGTTCTCTCTGTCTTTTCCTGCACATGTATTTTGCATCCAATTACAAACTTTCCAGTATTGAGATTTGAGCGATCTATTCAACGTGAATCAAATATTTTGGAAAAATTTGGCAAAGCTGGTATATTCGAATTTTAAAAGATCCTCTAATCTCTAATTAGGATATATTGAAATACCAAAGCACAAACTATATTGAAAAGCATACTCAACCATACTTTTCAGGAAAACCTTCCAAAAAGGGAAACCTTTACCATGGAGTCTATGTCAAATATGTGCGGTCGTATACCTGTATAAAGTGAAAAACAAAGGTAACACAAAAATGTAATTAAATATTTAACATACAAAAATGAACAACAGTGTCAATTTGGAATAAACAATTAATTTTTACTTTTAGAAGATACACAATGTTTTTTGCATAGTATATTTTCTATATTGCTTACAATATTTAATTAGTTCCAGTATATACTATAAATAACAATTCCAATGTTCTACCACAATCGCTATACTTTCTAATAAAACAAGCAGCAAAAGTATTAGAAAGTTTGGAACACTTTTTGGCTTATTTCACTAGATTTAACAGCCTTCAGCATCTGAACTCTGGGGTCTGCTCTGAAATGTTTTCGGTGTTGAAAGGATGAATGATTAATGGCTTCCATTTGGAGACCTAAGACCAATATGGATTGTACTCACTCCGTGTGTGCACCAGCATAAAATGTTTTTGTTTGGGTTGTAGATATACACAAGTTCAACATTACACGATATTGTAATTCTACAAAAGCTGTAAAAGGCTATAAACTATTCCTAAAGCTCCCTCTGGTGTTTTTTAGCGGATGTTACTTACGAGATGTAGAATAAAACCCTACTTTTTTTGCCATTTCCTAAATATCTAATTTAGACTGAGCAAGCCATTCAAAACAATGCATGTTAATTAACTAACAATTGATACTTAAAAGAATACTTATCAGGTTTCTGCAAAAGATAAATCTGGCAGCTATGCATAATTAATTCTGAATGACACAAGGAACAAATGTCTTCATAACTTGCTTAACATAATAATGATGTAAGAAATGTTTACAAGATTCAATTAGCATTAAGAAGACATTTTAAAGTAAGCTAATTATCAATGACTTGTTAAATATAAAACACTGCATTGTCATATGGAGCACAGTTTCTCTACATTACATTCAGACAGAGGATTTTCTGAACTTGTGTTCTGCTGTGATTAGATCTACCCAAGGGAAACAAATTATGAAAATTGTGCAGTTCATTTATTATTATCACAGTGATATTGTTGCTAGGACCATAACCATAAAGTCTTCAGGATGCTTTGTCCAGGAGTCCCAAGTCTGTGGCTTCGGAGCCACAAGTGGCTTGTGGGTCCATGATTTGTAGCCTCCGACTGCTCGACAGCTTGGTGCATTACCACTTTATCTAGCAAACAGCTATGAAGAAAAGGTCTCTCCAGAAGATGGTTTTTTTTTAGTAGCCCCACATAGAAGAGCAGATCTAGATGCAGATACTAGGGGTAATCAAAAAAAATTAGTATTATTTTCTGTAGGCTAGTGGGTTGGCAATGGTGCCCTCTCTTGCTAACTACGCTAACTATAAACAGATATCGGGCATGGACATGGGTGCATGTTGCGCACCGGCATACGCCAACATCTTTCTTGGCTGGTGGGCGGAGACCGTGGTTTACTGCTCTCATGGATATATTGAACATGTCAGAAATTGGCATCGATTTATAGATAACATCTTCTTCATTTGGACAGGTACCATAGATGGATGTACACAATTTCTAAGTGAATTGAATAACAACACTTTCAATATATTTTTGACTAATCATATATCATCAGAGTCAGCGACCTTTCTGGATTTGAAAATTACTATTGAGGGGGACTGTCTTACCACTGATCTTTACCGTAAACCTATGGCCACCAATTCCCTGCTTCAATACCAGAGCTTTCATCCGCCACACACTCGTAGTATGGGTATACCTGTGGGACAGTTTTTGCGGCTTTGCCATAACTGTACTTCTGATTTGGATTTCAGGAAACAAGCCAAAACCCTGACTTCTAGGTTTCGACAGAGAGATTACCCAAGAAAGATGATCTCCAGAGCATATCAGCGTGCCAGAGCCGTGAACAAGGATGCCCTCCTTTTGACAAGGCCTCGCCAGCAGGATTGTACCCTAAGATTCATCACGGAGTACAACACGGGTTGGAACCAGGTGAGGAGAATTCTTACGAATCATTGGGATATCCTGACCTCGGATACACACACCTCGGCCTGTGTTAGTCCCAGACCCCAGATGACTGCAAGAATAGCACCTAACCTACGGGAGATCCTCACTAAAAGTTACTTTTCTCTTCCAGTGGTTAATAATAATAATAATCTTTATTTATATAGCGCCAACATATTCCGCAGCACTTTACAGTTTAACAGTTTCAAAACAGAAGTCATAAGTAACAACGCTAACAATACAATAATTAAAGCAAAATAAGATGACCCTGCTCATGAGAGCTTACAATCTACAATGTGGTGGGGGAGATACAAAGTACAGGTGTGTATTTAAAATGGTGTATTTACAATGATGGTCCAGCCATCTTGAGAGAGTGAGGGATGGATGGAGATAGTGAACGGGCTACACATGCACACTTACACATAGAATGACTTTGATTAGTGAACGTGATAGGCCGCTCTGAACAAATGTGTTTTGAGGGAGCTCCTGAAACTATGCAAATTGTGGATAGTCCTAATTTCTTGGGATAGAGCATTCCAGAGGATTGACGCAGCGCGGGAGAAGTCTTGGAGACGAAGTGGGAGGTACAGATTAGTGCAGAGGTTAGTCGATAGTCGTTTGCAGAGCGCAGTGGTTAGTTAGGCCAATAGTCAGAAATGAGGGAGGAGATGTAGGGGGGTGCTGCACTGTGGAGAGCTTTGTGGGTGAGAACAAGTACTCTGAATTGGATCCTATAATGAATGGGCAGCCAATGTAAGGACTGGCGAAGAGTGGACGTGTCCGAGTATCGATTAGCCAGATGGATGACCCTTAGGGATGGGCGAGTCTACTCGCTAGGACTCGTTACTCGGCGAATAGTAAGGGACTCGCTGGACTCGTTACTCGGCGAGTCTCCCAGTGATTACTCGCACAGTAAATGCAAGTCAATGGCAATCCTAGTTTTGTCAGAGTTTTTTTTTCTCACTCGCTAGACTCGCTATATCACATCGCTGTCAACAGCGAGTCTGAGCGAGTCTGAGCGAGTCTACGATTCCGAGTCCTGTATACTGGATTCGGGACTCGCTTATACAGAATCTGTTATGTTCCTACAAGTTTCCAAGACAGCCTATGTCAACACACAGCGATTGTGAGCGAGTCTGAGCGAGTCTACAAATCCCGAGTCCTGTATACTGGATTCGGGACTCGCAAATATAGAATCTGTTTTGTTCCTACAAAGCTTCCGAGACAGCCTAGCGTGTTAGGTCAGAAAACTTTTTTAGATGGACAAGCATGTTAGCCAATCATATTCAGTAATGTTGGTTGTGGCAGGACTATGATTGGCTTCTGTCCATCGTGATGCCTATGTCATGTATGAGAGGCGAGGCTGTATATAAGCCTTTTCCACCGCCATTTCCTCTACATTCCTGAGAGATCTGAGATAGAGCAGGGTGAGGTAGATGCTTGAGCAGATCATAGGGATTGTCAGTTAGTGTAGGGAAACTTCAAGATTCCTTATATTAAACCCAAACAGCTCTTCTGAGAGCTACCAGGAGGACAGAGGAGTA
This sequence comes from Dendrobates tinctorius, assembly GCF_039654945.1. Taxonomy (NCBI): domain Eukaryota; kingdom Metazoa; phylum Chordata; class Amphibia; order Anura; family Dendrobatidae; genus Dendrobates; species Dendrobates tinctorius. The sequence continues at coordinate 9,783,081 of NW_027361797.1, forward strand.
CTGTGTAGACTGTAGGCAGGCAGGCAGGGAGGATCAAGCCTTACAGTGCAGTGCACAGTGCAGGGACTAGTGTGCAGCTTCACTGCTAGGTGTCAGCACACACACTTACCCCGCCAGCAAGTGACGCCTACAGCACCACCTAACTCCATCTCGGTGACTGTGCATTTGTCAACAATGTCACAAAAACCACAATTTCCCAAAAAAGAGGTTGCAAAGGGACGAGGTCGTGGCCGTAGCAGTGCAGGGAACATCACTTGAGCGATCTCCCTCCAGGCTGTAGTCCGCTGGATGTTATGCCCATAGGCAGGGTCAGTGGGGAGCCAAAGCAGGGGCGGAGCCTCCACCAGATCAATCAACTGCAGCGTGTTGACAGTGACACGGGCCATGATTGCTCTGTATTGCTCTGTGTGTGTGTGCGTATGTCAACTCGACTCGGATTATTTCCTGTTTGCTCAAAGCATGGTGTGTGCTAGAGAAAATCGCTTCCCTCACCTCATCGGCGCTAAATAAGACAAACAAATGCGAGTTTGGACTCGGACACAGCAGCAACAAACTGTTGCGAGTGGGGTTTACAATTCGCCAATGCAAGCGCTTTCAGAGACACATCTGCGATTTGTAAATCGCACATTACTCACTAAGACTCGCTTCCCCATTCATTAACATTGGACTCGCTAGACTCGCAACGAGTAGCGAGTCCCGGGCTTGGACTCGCTAGAGTCAAGCGATTCCGAGTAATTTAGGACTCGCCCATCACTAATGACCCTGTCTGCTGCATTAAGTATGGACTGGAGAGGGGATAGTCCAGTAATTGGGAGGCCAATTAATAGAGTGTTGCAGTAGTCCAGGCGGGTGTGGATCAATGCTACCGTGAGGTTAGACTCCATCGGGGCACTCACCTTACGTGTTCCCTTCCATGCGGTGGCTGTAACATCTCTCCATTTATGCATTCGACCAGAAATCATTTTACTAATCCACTGGATGGATGCAGTTACCCATTGAATCAGTATGTCAATTGTAAAACGACGCATGTCATTTATGCTCTTGTTTGTCCCTGTCATAAGGTGTACGTCAGACAGACGTCGCAAGAACTAAGGAAGCGGGCACAGAAGCACATCTCAACTATTAATTTGGCACGATCTGATCTCCGGAAGGGTAAGACCTTAACACCCATTGCATCTCATTTCCTTGATGAACACAGAGGAAGACTGGATAATCTGAGATTTTTTGGTTTACAGAGGATAATGGGCAGCGAAAGGGGTGGGGACTGTCGCAGGATACTGCTACAGAAAGAATAAAAAACAAAGCCGCTCGACCCTTATTCACATTCACGCCACTTGGCAAGTGAAAAGGTTTTAAATACTAGAGTAGGGACTGTCCCACAAGGGTTGCCGTGACGTGGCGGGATGGCTTGTACATTATTTTGATCAAAATTATGTTTACTAAATACCCTTATTATTATTATTACCTTTATGCATTATTTGCAGTATATTTTTTACTTTTAGTTCAGGATATTTGTGTTTTTTGCTTTGTTTTCTCTGGTTAATGGTCATGTGTTAATATGCACTTACATTGTGCATACACATTAACTTACTTTTCTCAGTTCAGATTTGTTTTTTATTCATTTCATTGTGCATTCAGTGCATATATGGGTGTGACCGCCCTCTTTCTGAGCTGGGAAAGCCATCCAGTCTGGCCTAAGCTGTTACAAGTGGTTCAGCCGCTCGACCCTTATTCACATTCACGCCACTTGGCAAGTGAAAAGGTTTTAAATACTAGAGTAGGGACTGTCCCACAAGGGTTGCCGTGACGTGGCGGGATGGCTTGTACATTATTTTGATCAAAATTATGTTTACTAAATACCCTTATTATTATTATTACCTTTATGCATTATTTGCAGTATATTTTTTACTTTTAGTTCAGGATATTTGTGTTTTTTGCTTTGTTTTCTCTGCTACAGAAAGAAGCAAGATGGATTTTCCAACTAAATTTAGTCGCACCTTCTCGGCTTAATGAGGAACTCCTGTTTACTGGCTTTCTGGGCTAACACTGAGGTTGACTATGTTAAACCTACCTGACGGATGTGCCCTCAGCAACAATGGGACCCTGGGGCACCTAATATCAGGATGGCATCATATAATTGGTACTCTTACACCTTTATAGGGGACATCGTTATTGTTTGTATGAGTCAGGGGTCTAATAAGTGAATCTGTTTGTGCTAGTGCCATGGAACAATTTTCAATATATCCAATTCAAGTGCTTTGCATTTGGAGACATTGTGTTATCATAATACTTCGCAAAATTATTCTGTGTCATGTAATAAACTTCTTGAAGCAGGAGGTGACTGGGACTTTACTTTCTCATTTATCATCTTTTATTAAAATCTATTTCCTTTCCATTTATTACTTTTTTTATCTATTATTTATTTATGTTATTTTTTTATTTTTTATTTTCTATTTCTTATTTTTTCTTTATTTTTTGTTCTTATTATTTTTTTTTTTTATTTAATCATTTACATTTTATTTATCATTTATTATTATTTTTGATTTATTTTTATATGTTCTATTATTTATCATTGATTATCTTTTCACTCCATACTTATTTACATATTATGCATTCATAATTCATTTCATTCGGTTTTCTTTATACATTCTTTATTATTTATTTTATTATTAATTATTTTTTTTATTTTTTATTATTTTTTCATTTTTTTCAAATTAAGAGTTGGCTATATTTTCACACAACTAGCTTTTTATGAATTGGTCTTATCTGCTATATCCACTCTCTTGCGGTTACACTTGTTTGGAGTCAAGAAATCACCGCGATTCCTTTCTCTTTATTTCAACATGTTGGTGTCCCCTATTGGACAGGTTCTTCTGGGTAATATCAGTTGGTTTCCCTCTTCCCTCCGGATACACAAGAATTCCTGAGCTTTTTTATATAGGGTTACCCTTTATGGATTGCCTTATCCCTTCCCCCCCTTTTTTATTTGTGCGGCCGCACATCGCGCAAGCGCTCCTTGTTCATACGCTCACTTGGACATATTTTGGCCTCTTAGTCCTTCAATATAAAATAGGGCATGTTGGATACTGCTATACATGGGTTGGTTTTCAGCTTGCCCTGTGAGTGACCTGACAATCTTGTGCAGATATGATGTGGATTCGTAACCACGGTTACATGTCAGTTCACCTGCATTACTGACACAGACACTTACTGCCTTACACCCTTATTTACTTGGTGCACTGTGGATTGCGGCTATTGAACAGGCGCTATATTTAAGTTCCACTTGGTAAGCCTGATGCCTGCACAGTTTGAGTTGCTCACAGGTGGCCGCTACTGAGCAGGCGCCGATTACTGAGTTTTCCTTTGGCTGTCCTGCTCGTGCGCAGTGAGCAAGCAGGCAGCCGTAGCCAGTGTACTAGCGTTAACCTCATAAATTAATTAGCGCATCCTGCGCTTGCGCAGTTCGGACAAGGCATTGCACTTTGCTATTGAGCAGGTGCGGATTGCTTACTTCATCCAGTGCACACGGGCAGCGTGATGGCTCTCAGGAATGACGCTGGTTTCCATACCAGGGTTTACATGCCGGTGAGTCACATTTGGTCAGATTAAACCGCTATTTAAAGGTCACATTGTGCACACATCTCTACTTCCCCTGACAAAGCTGCAGTGCAGCAACGATACGTGTGGGGCTCTCCTGTGCTCTGTTTCTCTGCCTCCCACCCCCTTATTGGGTGTCTTCTCAAGCGATATCTCAATTTGGAAATCCCATGTGAGGTGGAGAGTAAGTTAGATGTATGAATCGTTAAGGGACTAAAGTGCCCACGGCGTGAGGAGATACCCACCCAGCGGCCATTAAACCAAAGGGCTCTGAGCTGGGGGGATGCCACTCGAAGCCAGAAACCACAACGCGGGGTGGTGGAAGTCCCGAAGATCTGATTGCGAAGTGTCCAGTGATATGGGCAGAGTTCGAAGGACGTGCCGTACGCTGTCTGGTAGATACAGGGTCACGAGTTACGACCATGCCGGAGACTTATTTCCGGCAGCACTTTCCCGAAGTTGTGAGGCCCCAGTGGGGGTCCGTGATAAAGCTACTAGCCGCTAACCAGCTACCAGTCCCTGTCGTCAGAGTAGCCTGGATGCAAATTTCATTGTGTGGCAAACAACTCGGCCGCCATGGGGTGATTCTGACCCAGGGAGATGCAAACGAAAAACATCATGTTACCCTGAGTATGAACATATTGAGGGAGTCCGGCAGTCTACTCCTCAGTGAGCCTACACAAGAGACCCTGAGCCAGTGGGGCTCCCGTACTTCCCAAGGTCAGGTTTTCCAACAGCTGGTGCGGGGGGCACGGGTCCTACAGGACTGCCAGGAAGGAGAGGTGCTGGGGACTTTTGACAATGACAACAATCACCAATGGCTCAATTTGAAGATGTCACCGCTATTGATTTACAGATTATGGAGGCAGCACTGATCACCTCTTATATGGAATATACTGTAAGCATTGCTGCTTTTTCTTAGTAAAGCAATAGTGCTGGCACAGACGGGGAAGCATTGAAGATGGAGTTGTCTAAGGATGAAGGAAGTAAGAGATGGTGATGATGGCACTGACCAGGTACTACTAGAGGTTGCAGTCTGGCTAACAAAATGATGATGAAAAGAAGGAGCACATCTGTTTAAAAAAAAATAGTAGGTGCCCATTAAACCACATTGCTTTTGATTAGGTTCTCAATAGAAATTCAGACCAACACATCCTTTTGAAAATGCTTGCTTGCTACTTTTTGCAAGGTGCATGTGAGATGAAGCAGAAAATAAGAATGAGATTAGTGTTCTCATATCTGTTTTCAATCAAGAGTAGATACAAATCCAGACACTTCTGTTCCAAAATGGCCAAATTCCTTGCAATGCAAAATTACTTTCTTAACCTATGTTGAAATGCACAGATGCCCAGCAGCAAGTGCTCAGAATATATGATAGCAGCTACAATAAAAATGATGCTATATTCATTTTTGGCATTCTCGAAAATCAATTTGTTTAAAAAAGGCTTATCACCAGGAACACAATTTCATCAATAAAAATGTCAGAATTATCTAAATTTATGTTATTTCTCAAATGAAATTAAAAGAACATCTTTGGACAAAAGTGTAAACTTTCCTGTGATCCTATATTTTCAAGTATACACTCAGACATGTTCTTCCTTATCTCTGGCGGTCACAAGATGAGTTTTCTTGTTACGGTCATTAGAAATACAAATTAACTTTACCAAATCAAAACAATAATGTTGACTGAGAGAGAAAAATACAATGTGGGTGCTACCAAGATGCTTTTCCTTTTCCAAGCTGTAGCTGTACTAGCAAGTGCTCACCTTCCATAGAAGCAACTCATGTGGAGGACCACTGGAGAGAAGGTGCCACTGCCAACTCTTAGTTGGTTCTATCCCCTTTGCTACTATTTAGCCTGAACCTGTGTAAGACTCCATTATATAAAGAAAATGCAATGAAAGATAGGAATAGTCAATGGGTCATAGAAAGGATGTGAATGGGAAAACAAAGACAAGAACCTCCTGTCTTGGGTGGTAAGACTTGGCACCATATTGGGGGTTCAGTTTGCTACTCCCATGGGCATCCATCTTCAGTATACATCAGAAAGTGCAAACTCAAGATTCAGCTTGAAAGCAGGAATGAGTTTACTAGAGAAAAACAATAATCTTATGAGTTTGCTAGAGAAAGATACAATGTACAATAAAAAATTATAATATTTTGGTACAATGATACTATAATAAGATATCCAACTAATCATGCTTACACATTCACAGAACCACTGCTTCCAATCATCTGAGGGACTGCGGAATAACCAGTCATTATACAAGAGAAGAACCATCCAAAATTAGAAGAATTCTCTACACAACACAATACAAAGACCAGGTTCCTGTCTAATCAAGGAAGCGTTCCAGGAGTTTTATAAAAAAAATTGCAATATCACTTTTTTTTAACGACTTTTGGCTCAAGCCATGGTGGCCTGATGGATGAATGATCTTTAAGAATATCAATCTTCTGTGAGTCTAGATAGGTCCATCAGGGTATTCTCTGCCGTTATTTTGATATTATCAAGCATTCAGGAAACTGGTTTTCCTCTTCGCCTAGTTCCTTCTTTTCTTCTGACCATGATGTTTTTCACCAGTAATTACCAATAATAAAAAAAAACAACTTACCGGACTGAAGAGAAAAGCAGGACTCATTGTGGAGGAAGATAAGTACAAATCACACAGAAATTTGAATACAATGTCCTCAGTTGTGAGCCTCTCACGGTTTGACCCAAACACGGAGAAAATGAATGTTCTGTCAAAGAGACTAATATACTGTCCAATAAAACAACTTGATACGGTTCGGTTTCTTAGTGATGTTGAGGAATTCTTTCACAGATTCCATTTTAAGAAATTATTTTATGATTATACAGATATACTGTAAAAACACAAGCTGATAGGGAAAACACATCAAGACATAGAGGAAAAACTGGACTTCACAACCTGAACTCAAACATGATCAGTATATTGGCTATTTCTGGAAAAAAAAATAAAATCTGACCTTTTAACCCCTTTCTGACCTTGGACGCACTATTCCATCCATGTGACCAGGGCCCCTATGACCATGGACGGAATAGTACATCATAGACGATCAGCCACGCTCTCGGGGGGGAGTGAGGCTGATCGCTACTGGGTGTCAGCTGATTCTCACAGCTGACACCTGGCACTAAGTGCCAGGAGCGAGCACGGACCGTTCCCAGCACTTTAACCCCCATAACACTGCGATCAAACATAATCGCAGCATTCTGGGAGTAGGCAGAGGGGCTGTCAGCTCTGACAGCTCCTCTGCCTATGGATCGGAGACCCTGTGGCATGACACAGGGTCTAGATCGCTCCCATGGTAACTAGATGTTGGCATGACGACATCCGGGTTACCAGAGGTCAGAGACTTCCTGTTATGCGCAGTGCATATCAGGAAGTCTCTGAGGTCAGTATGCAAAGAGTGCAGCGATGACAGCTTATATGGCATGCAGATCTACATGCCATATAAGCAAACAGCCTGCACAAAATTAGTGTCCCATAGTGGGACAAAGTGTAAAAGTTAGAATTAAATAAAAAAATTAAAATAATTATAAAAATATTAAAAAAATAAGTAATAATAATAATAATAATACTAATAATAAATCAATATTTATTCAATCAATAAATAAATATTTAAATAAAAAAATCTAAACAATAAAAGTACACATATTTAGTATTGTGAAGTCCGTAACAACCCGACCTATAAAACTGTTACACAAGTTAACCTCTGTAGTGAACGCCATTAAAGAAAACAAGGCAGAAAAACAATGCTTTATCATCATACCGACGAATAAAAAGTGGAATAACACGCGATCAAAAAGGCGGATATAAATAAACGTGGTACTGGTGAAAATGGCATTTTGTCCTGCAAAAAACAAGCCACCATATAGTTCCATCACTGGAAAAATAAAAAAGTTAATAATAATTTTTAAAAAAAAATAGTTTTTTTTTCTATAAAAGCGCCAAAACATTAAAAAAAGATATAAATTCGGTATCGCTGTCCTCACACTGACCCGAAGAATAAAACTGCCTTATCCATTTTATCACTCGCGGAATGGTATAAACACCCCCTCAAAATAAATTCTGTAATTGCTGTTTTTTGTTCATTCTGCCTCCCAAAATTCGAAATAAAAAGGGATAAAAAAAGTCATGCGCCTGAAAATGATACCAATAAAAACGTCAACTCGTCCCGCAAAAAACAAGACTGCACATGACTCTGTGGGCCAAAATATGGAAAAATTATAGCTCTCAAACTGTGGTGATGCAAAAACTATTTTTTGCAATAAAAAGCATCTTTTAGTATGTGACAGCTGCCAAGCATAAAAACCCACTATAAAAACCCGCTATGAATGTGAAGTACAGTATTCAGAGGTACGGGACATCTTGTTCTTCAGACTCCATTTTTGTGCTTACGACGCCATTTTGTTGTATACGAGTTAAATTTTGTAACTTAACTAGATGAAAGTTCACGGCTGTTATGAAACCAGACGGTTCCAGCTTGTACAAGATATGAGATATGAGATGAGACCCTAAAAAAATGTGCTATTGTTCTATATTCTACGTCATGCAGCTAGGGACATATTCCGATTTTCTTGCAATACTATTGGCTTAAATGTATTACGATTCTATTGGTAGCTGTATACTTTGCATAATTAAGCAGGATGCTATGTAATGTGAGATTCAATAAACGGGGTTAGTGGTCTGCTTTGATCCTCCCATACAGAGACCCCCGTCTCCGTGTGGTTATTCTCAGTTGCTAGCAACATCCTGTGAACTAATTTGGAAATCACTGGATCAACCGTGAAGGGTTAATTTAGCCCTACCTCAACAGTTTTGGCGCCCAACGTGTGGCCCCCAAACAGGTACGCCTCTGCCCCCGGAGGACAACAAGACAAAGGACCCTCGGACCGGACACAGGTGCTGGAAAATTGGGACTGATCATCCCCCATGACAACCACGGTAAGTTGGCAGTTATACTGTTCAGACTGACCATTTTGGTGTGGTTTTCCTGTGCTTGCTGCTGAAAAGAGGATCTGAGGTTTGTCCCCGTGGTGGGGTGATTCATGGGTGGAATCATATAGAGGTGCAGTCCCGTTGGGGGCCCAGTGCTCGAACCGTACCTCATAAGGGACGGACAACCCGGATTGACCAGTGATTGTGACTCTCTTTATAGTCAAAATATCCTGAAGTCCTGAATTCACTATTAGAGTCAGGCGTGGTGAAGTGACCGAAGACTGGGTAGGATACATAACTCAGGTATATATAGATATATATATATATATATATAACCAGAGGTGTCCGGAGGGATAGTCTGAGACGCCCTCCTCCTTTCACTGAGTACCGCGAATTTTGGGCTTCCCAGAGGGGGTTGACCCGGTGGACCAATCTGAGACCGCCGCTCCAGTATTGTGCACAACTGAAGTTAGGATATTTAGCTCTAAAGGAGAGAATTATGTTTCTGTGGAAGAAAAAGAAAAGTTTGGAATTGTGTGAAGGATCGGATACTGTTAGTCTTATGATTCAAAGACGAGGAAAGAAATCTGTCAGGAATGCAGAAAAAATATTTTCGATTCTGGGATTTCCTAAGGGCGGGAGGCTACAGCCTACGCTATGGGACAAAGGAGTTAAAAAGAATAAAGGGAGGTTGACTGATGGTGGAATACTTAAAGACGCTGAAGAATTCCGTGGCTTGGCACATGAATTGTATAATGAAGGTTATGTGGAAATTGAAGAGCAAGTGAATTCTGTTTTTATTGCTATGTTGAAAAAGGAAAATTGTCTACCACTGTGAAAAAGACTGGCAGTTTTGTGGTACAAGAAGGAATTGAGAATGTGATTAAAGAAGAAACCGAGATCGAGACTAATGTGTTAGGCAGTCAAATAGTTAAGAATGATTTGAAACAAGAAGTTTCCCTGCTAGATGATAAGGTCCCTCCCCAGGAAATCAAGCCTCTCCTCCTGACTGTAAGCTCTGTGCCCCTTAACCCTAAGGCACGATATATCCTGGACTACCAAAACTCAGTACGCCCCCACCCTATGATCCTGCCGGGTGGATCTGTGCTGTATGCGGAGTTACTAATCCTCAGTGGAGAGAGGTCTGTTATAATTGTGGTACAAGGAGACCAGGAATAACAGCCCCCATTTTTCCTTTGTTGAATGCTGACGGTACCTATTATCATCCGCCGGCAGCCTCAGTCCCTGTTATGCCTAATATTGCTAGTGGTTATGAATATCCACCCCCTCCCACTTTAGTTACCAGGTCTGAGACAGGATACTCAGAAGAGATAGAATATTTCCAGGAAATCTTATTCCTGGACCCCACTGTTATGATGTGCTCTTTAGGATAGGGACAGGGGATCTCACGAAGCAGCACGTTGGGGCCATAGTAAATGCCACGAATAATCAACTTCGCCATGCTGGAGGACTGGCCGCAACAATTTCACAGAAAGTTGGACCCATGATACAGGAAGAATCTGATTCGTATATACAAATGTATGGCCAGGTAGAAACAGGACAGGTCACAGCAACCAGAGCAGGACAGCTGCCATGTCAATATGTAATACATGCAGTGGGACCACGATATGATCCTATCAATATTCCTAGGTCCCAACAATTGCTTACTGAGGCTGTCCAGAACGCAATCCTGTATGCCTCCTCTGTCCCCCCCGGTACGATGCCTCAACGCACAGTGGCTATACCATTAATCTCTGCCGGTATTTTTCAATATCCCAGGAAGGATGCCGCCATGGTCACAGTATCAGCAATAGAGCGGTGTATACAGGAAAACCCCATAAAATTGGAAGAGGTCCGATTTGTTCTCGACAGCCGCCTAACGGCCCATCAGGCAATACATTCTCTAACTGTAACAGAGCCTCCTGCCCCGCTCCCACAGCAGATGCCTCTTGTGCCCGTACTACCACCACCTCCTCCCCCGGAGTTGTCAGTAATATCCGAATTTGAAGAAGATAACGTGGAAAGCACTCCTGACAGGCCAAAGTATACTCCCTTCACCCCATCACAAATAGACACTGTTTGCAATCAATTACCCGATCCAGAGACTTCCCCCATGGCTTTCTACAGGCAAATGACATCAAATCGAGACATTAATTCCACTCCCCGAAGAGATCTATTACACATACTTCGAGTAAAAGCTGGGCAGGGGTATTTTCCAATTATTGAGGGTGGCATAATGTATAATGTGAACCTGGATGGTGGAACCTATGAGAGTGGTGTTGATTTCTGCAGTGCTTTAAAGGTCTGGGCACAGGATAGATTAGCGGATCAAGCTACCTCTCTCACAGATGTCACACAGGACAAAGGGGAGACTGCCGAGAAGTTCTATGGGCGTCTCATGGTAGTATTTAGAGATCTGGGATTTTCATTGTATAATAAAGCCCATACACACCTTTTTTGTGGCGGCTTTGATGTCCGGCCTTAAACCCGAATTGCAAGAGGCGATAATCTCAGTTAGACCTGAAGTCGAGAATTCCACTTCGGATGATGCATTGAAAGTAATAAAAAGTTTTTGAAAGAATTTAACCCGTTCTGTATCAGGAGGAAAAGCAAAGAACAAGCCAGCAGCTGCAGCTGTAGCAGCTCCGGGTCCTCCAATAACAGCCCCCCCCCCCAGCTGCCAGCACACAGCTTGTCCCTTATCAGTGTGCCCTTCAGCTCCCACAGCAGCCTCCAACCCCCACCGCAGCAGCGAGCACACAACTCGTACCTTATCAATGGCCCACACAACAAACTCTGGCCTCCCCTCAGACTTCTGGGAACTTTACTCCCCAGATCCGCCATGCCAATTCTCGTTTACATTGCTGGCGATGTAGCCGACTGGGTCACTTTCAGAGACTGTCACACTCCCGCTGACAGATGCTACCCTCAAGTTTCCTTTTCCAATCGTAACCTAAATACTGGGAACTCTAGAGGGTACCTCAGTTATGGACAGCCCCAAAATCCTGATAATCGTCCATACTGAAGGGGTGGCCAACCAGAGTCTGCTATCACAATGTCCTCCACCAAACCTGGGGCATGCTCATCCGTCACGCTTCCAGTAGGGAACACCCTTGTTAGGTTCATGGTAGACACTGGGACGGCCAATTCTAAAATCAAATCATCAGATGTACCTACAGATATCCCTATTCAATTCTCAGATCAAGAGCTTGTTCTAATTTGAGTAGATGGCAGACCCAATAAACATACTCTTACAAAACCCATCCCTGTGGGACCCTTCCCCGAAGTTACTGCCCAGTTCGTAATCTCTACCACATGTCCAGTAAATTTACTGGTGGTAGATTTATTATCACAGTTCCACTCCAGAATACAATTCCAAGATGACGGTCGGATGGTTCTTACGTTACATAACCCCTATGCAGACGAAGACAGTGAGGAAATCTGTATTTTCATGCCCTTCCCACAGTCATGATGGCCCTGATAGGCCCAGATCCACCCCCAATATTGCCTGAGGATCAACGCCTCACCCCATATCTCTCAGAGATACCATCTAAACTTTGGTCAAAAGGGCCAAATGATATAGGGAAAATGCCTGTAGAACCAGTAAAAGTGTTTCTCAAACCTGGTGCCCCTTTTCCCAAAGTCCATCAATATCCTTTGAAACATGATCAGGAGTGGGGCCTCTAGGAACAAATACAAACGTTACTTGATAACGGTGCTCTGGTACCCTGTGTTTCTCCGTGTAATACGCCCTTGTTTCCCGTTAAGAAAAATACCCCACTTGGCCAGCCCTCTGTGTACCGGCTGGTACAAGATCTATGGGCAGTTAATGCAGCTACTATTCTGGAACCTCCAGTGGTGCCTAATCCACATACTCTTTTGTCCCAAATACCCCAGGATGCTGCTTGGTTTACAGTCATCGACCTTACCAATGCCTTCTTTAGCATTCCGTTACACCCAGACTGCCGGTTTCTGTTTGCATTCACTTATCAGGGACGACAGTTAACATGGACGGTTACGCCACAAGGGGCCCAAAACAGTCCCAACCAGTTTGCATAAACATGAGCGAGTGTCTCTTGCCCTGGCAGTTAGATCACCCCCAGATCACGCTGCTTCAGTATGTGGATGATCTTTTGTTGTGTGCACGGACGGAGCAGGAAGTCATTTCTGCCACTGTTAGCCTCCTTAAGCATCTGGTAGCACTGAACTGTCGGGTTTCAGCCTCGAAACTTCAGTTCTGCCTTGGTCAAGTGATATTCTTGGGTCACTGTCTCATTCAGGGTGACACCTCATAGAAGAAAGAAAAATAGCTGTCAGCTCCCTTCCTTTCCCAAAAGATGAAACTGAACTCCAGCGTTTTCTTGGGCTATGAACCTACTGTCGTCAGTGGATACCGGATGCATCCCGCATAATGCAACCTCTTTACAACGCCTTGAAAGACGGCATAATGAGCTACAAGGAAAGTTCACCGGTTTGCATGGAAAGCCTTTATCATGCCTTCTCTGAGTTAAAGCGGCTTATTGCTTCCGCCCCTGCCTTGGGCATCCCGGACTATACTCGACCGTTCCATTTGTATGTGTCTGAGAATGAAGGACACGCAGCAGGGGTACTTACACAATCACATGGCTATAGGCAGCGACCAGTGGGCTATTATTCGGCCCGCCTCAACCCAGTGGCCCGAGCATCACCAAGTTGCATGAGGGCAGTTCACGCCACTCACTCATTGCTTGACAAAACTGCAGACATAATTCTTGGACATGAAACGCACATTTTTGCCCCACATGATATTGCAGCAATACTGACACTGCAGCAACCAAGACATTTGACTGTGCAACGACACTTACGGCTGCAGTGTTCACTCCTTTTGCCTGATTATGTCAAGTTGCATCGCTGTACAACAATCAACTCTGCTACTTTACTGCCGATCCCCAAGAAAGATGGCAGTGATGAGGATTTTCTCCAACATGATTGTTCCCAACTTTTGACTGAAGAAACAACTACTCCGCCAAATGTCATTGAGAATCCACTACCAAATCCTGATCTGGTGTTATACACGGATGGTTCAAGATATGCTGACGAGTTTGGTAGATTCCACACGGGATATGCTGTTACCACAGAGGACACTGTAGTGCACGTAGCTGCACTCCCGCCATCACAGTCAGCACAAGAAGCAGAACTCCAGGCTCTGTCTACTGCATGTACTTTGGCCAAGAACAGACGGCTAATATATACACGGACTCATGGTATGCATTTGGTATTGCTCACGATTTTGGGGCTTTATGGGCCAATCGAGGGTTTATTACTACTGTCGGAACACCAGTGAAAAATGCTGAAGCTGTTAAAACCCTCATGGACTCGATCAAATTACCTACTCAGGTGGCCATTATCAAAGTTAGGGCGCATGGTCCTAGGAACAGTCCACAGACTGTTGGCAACGCATTTGCGGATATGCAAGAAAAAGCCGCAGGTCTTTTACCTGTTGAACCAACCATACCAACTATGGTGACCACACGCTCTCAACGTAAACAGTTACAAGAAGCATTGACCCTACAAGAACCTGATGATCTACAACAGACTGAAGTTTTCTGTCGGATCCCGCAAGACCGCTTAATGACGATGCAGAGAATGTCTCCAAAGGAAGAGGTGAAGCAATGGAAGACTGATGGGGCACATATGGATAATGGTCTCTGGAAAAAGGACCAACTCGTGTGTCTCCCTAAGCGGATGTACCCTGCTATTGACACATGGGCACATGGATCTACACATCGAGGAAAGAATCAGGCCCTCGCACTGGTGCAAAAATTCTACTGGGCCCCGGGAATTTCCACAGTTTTGACAGCACTCAATCGTGCCTGTAATATCTGTCAGACTTGTAATCCCGGTCAACTTCAACGTGTACCCCCGAAGCATCTTGCTAAGCCCGACTATCCTTTCCAAAGGCTCCAGGTGGACCATATCATGTTGCCTAAGTCTGGAAGGTATGAATACTGTTTGGTTGTTGTTGACATGTTCTCCAGTTGGCCGGAAGCATTTCCAGTTACCAACATGACTGCAAAAACCACAGCGAAGAAACTGGTGATGGAAGTCATATGCAGATATGGGGTTCCAGAAGTTGTTGAAAGTGATCAAGGTCTGGCCTTTTCTTCTCATGTGTACCAGGAAGTTCTGACAATGCTTGGATCCACTATAGCCCTCCATACTCCGTACCACCCACAATCCAGTGGGAAAGTTGAGAGGCTGAACGGCACACTGAAGGGACAATTGACCAAAATGATGCAGGAGACTACGGCTCCATGGCCAGAGCTCCTACCCATTGTACTATACCACATTCGTACTACCCCTATTGCAAAACATGGCCTGTCCCCATATGAGATATTGTTTGGTACTAGGCCCCCAGTTGCAAACTTCCAGCCTCAGCAGTTATCAGAAGAAACTGACCGTGCTGTTCAATATGTTATTCAGCTTAGTAAAAATCTTGCTAACACCCATGCTCTAGTTTCTTCTTCTCTTCCAGATTCAGCAGAAACCGACACCTGTCATAACCTGAAGCCTGGTGATTTGGTAGTCGTGAAAAGGCATGTCAGAAAGCACGGACTAGAACCTTTGTATGACGGTCCCTATCAAGTCCTCCTCATCACCCCTACATCAGTGAAACTAGAAGGAAGACCGACTTGGATTCACGCATCGCATTGCAAGCTGGTTAAAAGAGCCAATAGCAAATAAGGGGGCATAATGTTTTGGTCTTTCTCATTTTCCATATTATTATTGGTAACCGCATGGGACAGCCTAAATTCCCCAACGTCCTTGAATAATAAGTTTATACAACATCATGAAAAATTACTGAGAGATTTGTTGGACAATTCCCAGTCTCTGGCAGACTGTTGGATCTGCACGTATTCACCAGTGTCAGTCACAAGCATCCCCTTTTTGGCTATCCCTGTTCCACCTGAGGAGTTATTTGCTTGGACTGACTGCTCTGACACACTCGCTAATAATGCCACAGATAATGCTAAGTTATAGAATTTAACTGTTGATATACCTATTATGGGATGGGTGGGATACCCCTGGTGGCAAGGTAACCTTTCAGGAAGTAATACATAACTTCAATATTTGTCCTACAAAGGAGGGGCTTGGGTCTCTAAGAATAAGAATAGTTTAATCAATCTGGGGCAAGTTCCAACATATGGTTTACAAGTCAGTTTCAATGTAACTTCACACTCTACTGATGCCTTCAAACCAATGTTGTTAGAAAGAAGGTTACATAATACGTCATGGGAATTTTCTAATTTGTTTCCACAGGGTTCTAACGAAATCTGTGCCAGTATTCCTGGCAATATATCTTGTAATGAGTCCTCTGAATATGTACCAGGAACCCCCACTTGTGGAAATCCTGATGCAGGTTATTGTAGTCCTTTAGGACAATCTCCAACTTAGTGCATGCTTCAGAATGCATTTTCAAAATTTACGCCAAATTTCAGTTTTTTTCACAAATAAATGCAAGTCAAATAAAAGAAATGTTATCACTATCATGAAGTACAATATGTCACAAGAATACAATGTCAGAATCACCGGGATCCATGGAGCGTTTCAGAATTACCTCATAAAAGGATAGTGGTCAGAATTGTAAAGATTGTCCTTGGCATTAACATGCAAGCCACTCTTTGTGGGTATAGGGGTTGAACAGATACCACAAAATATCACACAGTCTCATTATAGAGGAAAGGAAAGTCAGACAATTCCTAAAATCTAACAACAATATCATGAATAAACCAGCAGATAAAGGAGAAGCTGCAGTAATTCTGAACATGTCAAATTACAGCCAGGAAACACACAGACAACTCTCAGACAAAAATACTACAACCACTTAAGGAAGATCTCACCAAAAACCCACATAGAGAAACATACACATATAAAAAATGTGTTCAACCCTGCATCATGTTCTTTACTGGACTTAGTACTAGACAATCTCAAAATAGGTACCTTCTACATGTTACCTTAAATATATAAAGAAGATAATTCGGAGAGACCAATCATTTCTGGTATTTGAACTGTGAGACAGCGTGTGAGGGGACACTTGCTTGGCAATGGGATTAAGGCACACAGGAATGGTTTCTCACATAAACTGTCTATTTGGTTTATTTACTCAGCATAAACTGCATTTCATTACATCCACGAACATATCAGGACCACCAGTCTGTTCATGTAGCAGATAAACCTCTCTGCTGGTTCGTATAAGCCCCTTGTCTGAGGTTACCTTCCAGGAGCTCTGCTTCTCACCCTTACTCCTTGTCAATCCTTGCTTCCAGGGAAACTGCCTTACTAGGATCTCTGTCCTGTGACTTGCTCCGCAATGTCCCATCCGACAGTGCAGACCCATAGAAGTACGGTAACTTCCCCAACACAGTAGTTGTCACAGGCTCTGCAGGTAAACTGTCTCACCAAGTGCTATTCAGGAAGTTTGTCCACTAGCAGGACCTCCCAACACAGACCATGTGAACACAACACAGTCTCATTATCTCGCATTAGACACACCCCTTGATGGGAGGTAGGTGGTTGTCCAGTCCCGCCCAGTTCTCTGGCCTGCCCTGTAAGCCTAGTGTCATGATCCAGGTTGGATCTGACAGATTAAATGCACAAAGTAACCTTTTTTTTCTCTTGGTGGTTTTGCCCCCGGTGGCCATTAGGGTCTTTGCACTGTGGTGATTTCAGTTAGTTTTCCCCCCGGTGGCCATTAGGGTCATTACACTGTGGTTACCTTAGTTTGTGCACGTAATTATGTAACAAGTGTGATTGCTCTATAAAAGAGTATCAGGTGTGTTAATCGCTGTTGGTGATAAGTTCCTCATTTGCAAGCAAGCCTGGGTAAAGAATGGAGGTGAAGGAGAGTCACTGGCAGCCCAGTCAGAGTGCTGGAGTAGCAGCTATGGTGTCAGCAAGAAGGGCTGGCATGGATTGTTGAAGTATCAGCTATGGTATCTGCAAGAAGGGCTGGCATTGCTTGGTGGAGTGGCAGCTATGGTGTAGAGCTGCACTCAGAATGCTGGACTTGGTTGCGGAAAGCTGGACTCAAAATGTTGGACTCTTTGGCAGAAAAGCTGGACTCATTTGCTGGACTCTGTTTCTGGACAGCTGCTCGCAGGTGTGGACTCTGTTTGCTCCAAGGCAGCACTATGGTGCTGAGAAGATCCGTTTCTGGACAGTGCACCTAGATGTTGGACACGGTGGAGGAAAAGATGCATGCAGGTGGTGGGCTCTGTTGCTGGGAGCGTAAGCAACAGAGCAAAGCTAAGTGGTGTTCACCAGTTTTGTCACTTTTCCTTATGTGTGTTTAGTGCAGTGGTGGGATTAGTTTCCGCACGACCAATTCCCTAGTGAGGGTTTAGGTGCAGGGCGAGTCAGGGTTTATAGGTTACTGATCGGTGCCCGGTGAGGAACCGGCCTAGGGAACGTTAGGAGTGTAGAGACACTGACTCAGGGCAGTGCAGGAGGTCTCCACTTCCCCGTTCCCTATCGCAGGGACACCATTGTTATTGTTCTCCAGTTTTTCCCTATTCCCTTGTCTTATTGTATTAGTTACCGGCCTGCGGGCCGCGTCACATAGGACAATTACATGTGCCGCATCCTGTTGTATCAGTTACCGGCCTACTGGCCGTGTCACTCAGGACAGGGCATGTGACACCTTGCCCCTTACACGCTAAACAAAGCTCATGCATGGAACTACAGGTCTCAGAGCAACATTTCAGGCTTACAGCGTAGAAGACCTCCTTCTCTGCGACGCGTATCGGCCATTCACAACAACGCCGGTCACTGTTTCACAGAACCTTAACAGAGAATAACTGAGTAGAGAACATTCTAAAACAGTTGGTGAGGAGCACACCCAGTCATATCCAGGAAACTCCGGGTATTCTCTGCAAACTCTTGGCGCTTGATCAATTCTGGAAGATACCATTTTATTTACAATGGATATAGAGTGTCTTTACATTCCACCTGATGATGGGATTTCTGCATAACAATATGCATTACAATTTCCTTCAAAATGAACAAATCCCAGAGCCAGACCCGCAACTTCTCAGGTTTGTGCAACTACTTTTCTTTTGGAAATGTACTGACAGCACCATGGGAAGCAAAATGCCACCACAATATGCTAACCCGTTTTGTGGCTAAACTAAAGAAGAAATTGCTGTCACTGAGTAATACATTCCTACAATAAGGAAACCATCTTATGCTACTAGAAGAACAGATCTACAGAGACACAAGTATCCCAAGAGCCACAGAGACACAAGTATCCCAAGAGGCTGTATCAGTTAATCCACTGAGGGAGATCAGAGTAAATCAGAGGGCGATTAACAACAGGGTGCCAGGGTGTTGATTTTAAAACTCGTGTTCCACCAGGGTCACAGACTAAAAGAGATATTCACAGATACTCTACTTCTCTCCTACAAACAGCCACCAATCTTAAGGAGTTTCCCTGTCAGAAGTAACCTCTCATCCCTATCAGAGCCAAAAACCTTCCCTTGTAAAGGTAAAATAAAAAGGACCTCTTCCCCCAGATTACCAACATGGTCTTCAAATGCAACAAAAGACTTGACTAAAAAATCTTGGGTGTCTTCTCATGTACCTCCTCCAATGTGATGTACATGATACACTCTACAAGATGCCACTTGTAAGAATTAGGGAAACTAAACAAAAACTGTAAACAAGGATGAATCTACATACTGTAAAGTATAATAATTAATTTGTTTTTATATTTATTTGTCAGTGTCTATATCTGAGAAAAAACTTTGTGACCCATCCTCCATCTGGGCTATATGACTTACTAATAACATCTACAATAGCATCTTCACAGCACCTACAGTTTGTCTATATTTCTTTGATGTGGCTATAGTGCTGTGAGTTCATTTGTCAGGTTGCACTCTAAGTATGGAATTGAATCCATCCAATATAGGGTTGGTTATATCAAACATGATTAGTAGAGATGAGCGACTTTGCCTTTTTTCGGGTCGAGTCGGGTTTCATGAAACCCGACTTTCGCAAAAGTCGGGTGGAACGCAATCGGCCGATTATTGTGAAAAGTTGAAGGCCGACTGAAACACGAAACCCAATGCAAGTCAATGGGGAAGAAAAGTCGGCAGTGAGTGGAGGACAGGAAACATACCTACAGTGCCCATTTTAATGCCAAAAACATCAATTCTTATTACTTAAGCTTGTCAACCTTAATTTACTTTATGATAATAGTTAGGCATTGAAAACGGGGGGTTATTTGGCTAACGTTATGGGGGGGTAGGGCTCGCTCCAGATTTTCGTGGGCCCAGGGCCAAAGAGTGTCAATGGGCTCCTTTAACACATGCCACAATTCATGATCCTCTGATATGGCAGAGAAATAGCGGTATAGTACAATGAAAAATACTTCACTTCTTACATCACATGACTGATATCCATTTTAAATTCTCCAATAGCTCCAAAAACGAACAGTATATTACTCCATACAGTATTATGGCCACCACAAAGTG
This sequence comes from Dendrobates tinctorius, assembly GCF_039654945.1. NCBI lineage: Eukaryota > Metazoa > Chordata > Amphibia > Anura > Dendrobatidae > Dendrobates > Dendrobates tinctorius. The sequence goes on from NW_027361797.1 coordinate 9,803,146, forward strand.
TGCTATACAGAGTAATGAGGCCCATATATTTCTCCATACAGAATCATTGGTCCCATATAATGTTCAATACAGTATATGATGAGCTCCACATAATGCTACAGTATATGTTGGTCCCCATGGATGAAGCTCCACTGTCTTATGGGCCCAAATAATGCTACATATATAATGGGCCCCATTTCTAATGCTCCAGTGTATAATGGGCCCTGTAAATGCTGCTCCAGTGTCTGATGTCCACCTTTGGAATGCTCCAGTGTATGGTGGGCCTCATATATCATTCTCCAGAGTATAGTGCTCCCCAAAAATAGTTGTCCCAACATTGAAAACAATTAAATAAGTCTCCTAGCTAGGGAATCCCTGTACTAGTCTGGACTCCTCATCATCCCCATCTTCCACCTCTCTGCACTTGGACTGTTTAGGCAGAGGGCATACAGACATGATGTCATTGCGCTCTCTGACCAGAATGACACTGTCAGGAAAGGCGGAAGACGTCACGGCGGTGGAGCAGGGAGAGGTAAGTATTTCAACTTTGCAAGTGCTGTGATCCTGAGCAAGCAGGGGGGGCCCACTCGCTGGCGACGGCACTGGCACAGGGCCCCTCATAGTACGGTGGTGTGTCTGATGGTGGGTGGGCCCCAGAGACACTTTTGCATACTATGAGGGGCCCTGTGACAGTGCCGTCACCCATGAGTATGCCCCCCCACCTTCTCAAGGAACCTGTATTTTCATCTGCACCTTCCTCTTTGTCACCGTGTAAGGTGGTATAGTATGCGGGAAGGGGAACCTGAGTTTCATCAGGGTCAGATTCTGGCTGTGTAGAGTGTGAGGGGAATGTAGTGGTCTGGGTCAATGTACCAGTAGAATCTTCTAGCAGTGGCTGGGCATCAGTGCCCTTGTGGCGCCCCCAGGAGTACGGTTGCCACAGTGGCATTACCTTCCTCCTAGGGAGTGTGATGTCATGCTTGGGAGCAATGAAGGATCTCTCTAGCAGTTAAACCAACACACAACACAGTTCCCACTCCAGGCCAGCAGGGAGAGCTCTGAACCTGACTGCTGAGGAGCTGCTCTCTGTGGTCGGGAGGAGGGAAGTTAGAGCAGTCTGTGAAGGGAAAGGGAAGTGTGTGGACATGAGAAGGGGAGCTGGAGGATGAGCAGAGTTAAGGCTCACTCCTAGCTGGAGCCCATGGTCTGGATTCCGGTCTCCGAGTTTGTAGGGACACTGACGGTCCTGCAGCTGAAACCGAAGGAATTAGCAGCTGTAAATGCTCTGTTCCCAACTAAGGCTCGGAGGCCCCAGAAGTGACTTGTGTGAGCCAGAAGGAAAAGGCTACGGCTGCCTGCCATACAAGAAAGTTTCAAAAGAGAGTTAATAGGGGGAACTTCAGTGAACTCAGTACTGCGAGTACCTCAGATAAGCGCTAGAACGGAGGCCACACTACCTATCTGCAGAGAGAGAATTACTAATTTGCTTCCAAGCTGACCAACTCCTTCTCCATCTGTACTCTGGGTCCTGGACGGCACTTACCAAGTACAGGTAAAGGAACTGCCTGACTGTGTCTGTCATCTTTCTCCAGCGCCTGGGCCATGGCTCTGCTACATCCTGCACTGCACACCATCTTCCAACTCTTTCATCTGCCCTGCGACTACGGCCCTACCTGTGCATGGCTTCTACATCTTAGCTGCACCACAACATCTGTCCCAGAGAAGCGACACTGCAGTGCTGGTCAATCTGATTAGAAACCACAGGTGGCGTCACGTATCATTCACCTATAAATGTTATTCATCCCTTTGCATGGACGCCCAGGGCCACGGACCGGGTCACCACCACCGTGACACATCCCTCTGAGACACCGGCCCGGTACCGATTAACCCCACTGCCCTGGCTGGCCACCCACACTCCATGTCAGATTCATCTTGTACTGGGGAATTCACGATTTGACTTTATAACCCAGGCATGGTATGTGAGAAAGAGCTACATGGACTAATGTGAAGTGTGGCCTGCTGCATCATTCACTTTTGTTGGGGGTGAAGGACACAAGGAAAGGGGTTCTTCCTGACCAGGAGCCAGCACTTGATGACTCAGTGCTTGCATTTTTTGAAACTTCAGAAAAGGAGGGCATTTTAGCTGGAGTCTGTTTCAGCAATGTAAGCCAAAAACAGTTCCTGATGCTCCAGCTTTAAAAGCGGTTAACCTACTCCCAGAAAAGGTAGCCTTCCAGGCGTTCCGGAGCCAGACCATGACGCAGGCTCAACAACTCCTGCCTTAGCTGCTATTGTGCTTTTGCCACTACCAGCAGATGCACCACCACCATCAGCACCAGCTGGCCCCCCCATGCCCATGTCCACGGCCTCTTCCACCATACCTGCAAATTTTGGAGAATATGTACCCAAAATAACATCAGATATATGGTACTGTATCAGAATCATACAGCTCTATACAGTCAAAGGATAATTGTCAATCTCCCTATATATTTCATGAGTCACACAGAGATGCTCACAGGCTCAGTATGGATTAGACAAGAATATAAAAAGTAGAAAAAGGGTACAGTATCATCAGATAGCAGATATATATAGTATAGTTTAAACATTCTAAATTTCCGTATATACAGTGGGGCAAAAAAGTATTTAGTCAGTCAGCAATAGTGCAAGTTCCACCACTTAAAAAGATGAGAGGCGTCTGTAATTTACATCATAGGTAGACCTCAACTATGGGAGACAAACTGAGAAAAAAAAATCCAGAAAATCACATTGTCTGGTTTTTTTTTCATTTTATTTGCATATTATGGTGGAAAATAAGTATTTGGTCAGAAACAAGCAATCAAGATTTCTGGCTCTCACAGACCTGTAACTTCTTCTTTAAGAGTCTCCTCTTTCCTCCACTCATTACCTGTAGTAATGGCACCTGTTTAAACTTGTTATCAGTATAAAAAGACACCTGTGCACACCCTCAAACAGTCTGACTCCAAACTCCATTATGGTGAAGACCAAAGAGCTGTCAAAGGACACCAGAAACAAAATTGTAGCCCTGCACCAGGCTGGGAAGACTGAATCTGCAATAGCCAACCAGCTTGGAGTGAAGAAATCAACTGTGGGAGCAATAATTAGAAAATGGAAGACATACAAGACCACTGATAATCTCCCTCGATCTGGTGCTCCACGCAAAATCCCACCCCGTGGGGTCAGAATGATCACAAGAACGGTGAGCAAAAATCCCAGAACCACGCGGGGGGACCTAGTGAATGAACTGCAGAGAGCTGGGACCAATGTAACAAGGCCTACCATAAGTAACACACTACGCCACCATGGACTCAGATCCTGCAGTGCCAGACGTGTCCCACTGCTTAAGCCTGTACATGTCCGGGCCCGTCTGAAGTTTGCTAGAGAGCATTTGGATGATCCAGAGGAGTTTTGGGCGAATGTCCTATGGTCTGATGAAACCAAACTGGAATTGTTTGGTAGAAACACAACTTGTCGTGTTTGGAGGAAAAAGAATACTGAGTTGCATCCATCAAACACCATACCTACTGTAAAGCATGGTGGTGGAAACATCATGCTTTGGGGCTGTTTCTCTGCAAAGGGGCCAGGACGACTGATCCGGGTACATGAAAGAATGAATGGGGCCATGTATCGTGAGATTTTGAGTGCAAACCTCCTTCCATCAGCAAGGGCATTGAAGATGAAACGTGGCTGGGTCTTTCAACATGACAATGATCCAAAGCACATCGCCAGGGCAACGAAGGAGTGGCTTCGTAAGAAGCATTTCAAGGTCCTGGAGTGGCCTAGCCAGTCTCCAGATCTCAACCCTATAGAAAACCTTTGGAGGGAGTTGAAAGTCCGTGTTGCCAAGCGAAAAGCCAAAAACATCACTGCTCTAGAGGAGATCTGTATGGAGGAATGGGCCAACATACCAACAACAGTGTGTGGCAACCTTGTGAAGACTTACAGAAAACGTTTGACCTCTGTCATTGCTAACAAAGGATATATCACAAAGTATTGAGATGAAATTTTGTTTCTGACCAAATACTTATTTTCCACCATAATATGCAAATAAAATGAAAAAAAAACAGACAATGTGATTTTCTGGATTTTTTTTTCTCAGTTTGTCTCCCATAGTTGAGGTCTACCTATGATGTAAATTACAGACGCCTCTCATCTTTTTAAGTGGTGGAACTTGCACTATTGCTGACTGACTAAATACTTTTAGGCCCCACTGTATTTCAGGAGACAGACACAGACGCTCTCAGACTCAGTATGGATTACAACACAACATAAAAAGCCGTAAAACGGTAATGGATCTGAAGCGTACAGCTGTACACAGTGTAGGGGTCATTGTCAATCTCAGTATTTATTTCCACAGTCAGAAACAGACTCTCACTTGGTCAGTTTGGAATAGACTAGAATATAAAAAGCAGTAAATGGGTAATGTATCACAAGCGTAGAGCTGTATACAGTGCTGGGGTAATTTTTAAATCTACATATAAATTGCAGAAGTAACCCACAGACTCTCACACACTCAGGATGGATCACATCACAATATAAAATGAAGATCCGCAAGAAATAATCACACATGTGGGCCAATGTGCTAGGTGTCAATGATACACTTAGAGTGGTGGGTGGAGGAGGACTTCCTGGCAGAAAGGGTACAGTATCACCAGAACCAGGTATATATAGCATAGTTTAAACATTAAAAATGTACGTCTATATATCAGGAGTAGTGTTGAGCCACCCCTCTAGTGTTCGAGTTCGGCTCGGTTCGTCGGACAGGAGGCAAGTTCGTCGAACGTTCGACGAACACCGTCGAACCCCTTTGAAAACAAGGGCAGGCAAAACACAAACACATACAAACACATAGAAAACAATTACAAAACACCTTAAAAGGTGTCCCAAAGCACACAAAATGCTCAGAAGACACAAATAACATATGGAAAAGGGCAACTACATATAGAAAAGAGGTGGAGGAGGAGTAAAAGAAGGAGGAGGAGACATAGATATAGGCATGTCATGCCCTTATAAAGTCAAGAAAGGCTGGAATAAAAATCTAAAATAAAGAAAAACTAAAATTCTAAAATCTAAGACAATCATATACCGTCGGACTTCCCACCATAAATTATGCCAACTGCCGATCGGGCGGCGTTATTCCCACGACTCTCCGAACAGCGTCCTTGAAGGCAAAGTGTTTGGTTTCCGGGGGCAGTATGGTTGCAAAGCTGAACCTTAAAGGAATGTCCAGAAGGGCACCACCAGGAGTGGAGCCCTCGGCTTAATTGGACTCCACACGGGCAACCTCAACCATGCCAGCCACGGAAAGGATGGACAGATTTCAAGCTTTGTCGATTCTGTGGGTGGTGGTGCATGGCCATTTTTAGTTGTGCTAGCGATTTGTCAGCTTAATTCCGTTAACGAACGAGACTCCGGCATACCCCCGTGGTCCGCGTCCAGCTTACTAGAGGAACATGCGAAGCTCTGGCATGCGAGATCGAGCAATAACAGGTCTGTCATGCCCTTACATGTCCGGGGCTGCATGCGCGCTACACTGAAAGGACCAGCGTCTGTCACTTACAGGTGCGAATAACCCGCTGAACCCCGTTAGTGATGGGGATCTAGGATTCCAATTCTTCCCCGCGAACGAGGATTTCCCAGTAAGGGCAGGTCAACCGGAATTCCGGAATTAGGCCTAACCGGCATTCCAGAAAGAATGTGAAAAAATTAAGTGTCCAAACCACAGGTGCTGTAGCTTGCTTAACAGCTGGGCTCCTCTGCTGAGTAGCACGCAGTTCTTACATAAACAGGCGGCATAGCTAGGTTCACGGGTGGGCTCCTCTGCTGAGCAGTAGACACAGGTACTAGGCCCAAAATATTCACTGGGCTAAATGAAGTTAAAAAATGGTTCTTACATAAACAGGCGGCACAGCTTGGTTCACGGGTGGGCTCCTCTGCTGAGTAGCAGACACAGTTACTAGGCCCAAAGTATTAACTGGGCTAAATGCAGTCAAAAACTGGTTCTTTCATAAACAGGCGGCATAGCTAGGTTCACGGGTGGGCTCCTCTGCTGAGTAGCAGACAGTGCTACAAGGCCCAAAAGGATTTTCTGGACAAGATGCGGTAAAAAATTATTAGAAACACATACGGTGTAGCTCCTTGACAGATGTACTACACCGCTGGCTACCAGACACCGCTACTATGCCATGAAACTGTCTATTAACATTGAAAATCATTATTAATGTGAAAATAAAGTTGCGCTTTTGGTGAACGAACCGTTCTCGAACGGAACCTCGAACAGCCGAATTTTAAGCAAAGTGTTCGAGTTCGACGAACGGCTTGAACACCGCCCAAACAGCTCGAATTTGAACTTGGCGAACAGGTCGACTCGAACACCGCTCATCTCTAATCAGGAGGCAGACTCAGACGGTCTCAGTCCCAGTATGAATTCGACAGGATTGTAGAAAGTTGAGAAAGGGTACAGTATCACCGGATAATAGGTATATATAGCATAGTTTAAACATTAAAAATCTATGTCTATATATCAGGAGGCAGAGTCAGACGGTCTCAGGACCAGTATGGATTCGACAAGATTGTAGAAAGGATACAGTATCACCGGATAACAGGTATATATAGCACAGTTTACACATTAAAAATCTATGTCTATATATCAGGAGGCAGACTCAGACGATCTCAGGCCCAGTATGGATTCGACAAGATTGTAGAAAGTTGAGAAAGGGTACAGTATCACTGGATACCAGGTATATATAGTATAGTTTAAACATTAAAAATCTCCGTGTATATTTCCTGAGTCCGACAAAGACACTCACAGCCTCAGTATGGATTAGACAAGAATCTATAAAGTAGAAAAAGGGTAATGTATTCGAAGCGTACACCAGTATACACTGTTGGGGTATTTTTCAATCTTCATATATATTTCAGTCTCATAAAGACAGTCCAGACTCTCCGCAAGAAGACACAAGATGGATACAAGTACAGACGGAAAGTCGAGTGATTGCAGAAATTTGGGAATTACTAATCACGGGAAAAACTCCCGGGAGAATTCTCAGAGGCGATGCTGACCCTCAATTACTTTGTCTGTGGAGACAGCAAAAACAGTTCTTTGTGAAGAAAGGTTTGCTGTATCGCAGTACCGTGGATCCCATTACCATTACTCATCTCCATCAAATTGTGATCAGATGGAGAGATGTAGACATTGTCCTCACTGACTATCATGATCTGTCAGGTAACTTTGGAGTGCAAAAGACAGAAGCCAAGGCCGTAGGCGATTCTATTGGATTGGCATGAGAGAACACATTTAAAAATGTGGGCAGGAATGTCACACGTCTGTGAGTAGGAAAACCGTGAAAGCTGATGATAAACCACCACTGCATCTGATTGTGAGTCGAGGTCCATAACAAATGGAAGCCATTGATCATCTGAAGATAGAGCCCAGCAGGACAGGGCATAGCTACGTCTTAACCATCATCTATCAGTTCACCAAATTTGTATTGGAAGTCCCAGTGAAGGATTTAACAGCCCAGACTACACAGCGGTTGAGAAGGGAGAGGTAAGTATTGCAAGTGCTGGAGCCCTGAGCAAGCAGGGGGGGCCACTCATGGGCAACGGTACTGGCACAGGGCCCCTCATAGTATGCCGGTGTGTCTGATGGTGGGTGTGCACCCCCGCTGTCAGAGACACTTGATTGTACTATGAGGGACCCTGTGCCAGTGCCGCCGCCCAAGAGTGGGCCCACCCACCTGTCCAGGGCAACGGCACTCGCACGGGTGCATGTGCCAGGTGGCGACCCCAGCCCTGGGGGGAGGGAGCCCAGTTAGGGAGGTTGAAAAAATGGCATATGTTGATGATGGACATTCAGCAGCTGCAAATGGAGGAACTGGAGAAGTCTGAGGAAGAGGAGGACAAAATCGAGCCATTTTTCTGGCAACCTACGTGTCAGCAGGAGAAGGTGGGACAAAATCCTTTGAAACCAATGCATGGTTCATTTTAATGAAGGTTAGATCATCAACATTTTGGGATGACAGACGGGTCCTTTTTTCTGTCAGGATTGATCCAGCAGCACTGATGACTCTTTCGGATAGCACACTAGCAGCAGGGCAAGCGAGCTCCTGTAAGGCATATTGTGCCAATTCAGGCCAGGTGTCCAGTTTACAGGCCCAATAGTCAAAGGGGAATGACCTGTGAGGGAAAACATTGATATGGGAGGAGAAGTAGTTTGTAACCATAGTTGACAAATGCTGTCTCCTGTCACTTTCAATCGATGCAGTATTACCAGTCGTGTGAGCGGTACTTGAAAAATCAGTCCACAACATGGTCATGAAACCCCTGTGTCCAACGCCATTTCGGCTGTGTGCACCACGAACACCTCTTCCATTTTGCCCCCTATGGCTCGTGGGAGAACCATCACCGCCGCTGTGTGCTGGGAATGCCTCAAACAAATGGTTTTCCAGAGTTGCTTGTTTGTTAGCCAATATTAGATCTAGGTTCTCCTGTGGCATGATGTTTTGGAATTTGCCTTTATAGCGTGGATACAGGATGCTGGCCAACCAGTAGTCATCATCGTTCATCATTTTGGCAATGCGGAGATCCCTTTTTAGGATCTGCAAGGCATAATCACACATGTGGGCCAATGTTCCCGGTGTCAATGATGCACTGCGAGTGCTGGGTGGAGGAGCACTTTCTGGCAAATCAACATCCCTCTAGTTACGCACAAACCCTGTACCTGACCTTGCCACGCCAACATTTTCTCTTGCCCCCTGAGAAGCATCCTCCTCCCCAAAATAATCATCCCCATCATCCTCCTCCTCCTCCCCTTCCTCTTCTTCCTCCACCTCGTCCATGAGAGTTCCCTGAGCAGACAATGGCTGACTGTCATCAAGGCTTCCCTCCTCCTCTTCCTCCTCGGCTGGAGACACCGGCTCCTTAATGTGCGTCAAAGTTTGCATGAGCAGATGCATAAGTGGGATGCTCATGCTTATGATGGCGTCATCTGCGCTTACCGGCCGTGTGCATTCCTCAAAACACTAAAGGACTTTACAGAGGTCTTTCAGCTTCGACCACTGCACACCAGACAACTCCATGTCTGCCCTCAAACTGTCTGCCCGTGTATCCTCCCACAAATGCATTACAGCCTGCCTCTGTTCGCACAGCCTCTGAACCATGTGCAGGGTGGAGTTCCACCTTGTTGCAACGTCGATAATTAGGCGGTGCTTGCGAAGGTGGAGCAATCGCTGCAGCTTCTGCATACGACTGGAGTGTACGGGGGCGACCGGCGGATGTGCGAGCACAGTCTTCGCACCTTATGGAGCAGGGCTGTTAACTCCGGATAATTATGGAGGAAGCACTGCACCACCAGGTTCAAGGTGTGAGCCAGGCAAGGTATGTGTCTGAGTTTTGAAAGGGCTATGGCTGCCACAAAATTCCGGCCGATATCACTAACTACCTTGCCTGCCTCAAGATGTAGACTGCCCAGCCATGACTCAGTTTGTCACTACAAGTATTCGGACAGTACCTCCGCGGTGTGTCTGTTGTCTCCCAAACACATCATCTTCAACACAGCCTGCTGACGCTTACCACTAGCTGTTCGATAGTGAGACACCTCGTGTGCAGCACTGGCAGCTGCGGATGGAGTGCTCGTGCGACTGCGCTCTGTGGATGAGCTTTCGCTTCTGGAGGAGGAGGGTCAAACGCCTACAGCCAACTGTTTCCTATACCATGGGCTAGGCAGCACTGTCCCACCACCGCTGTCCCCTGTGGACCCTGTGTCCACCACATTAACCCAGTGTGCAGTGATGGATACGTAATGGGGGATTCCCTGTTGAGAGGAACAGAGGCCGCTATCTGCAGACCGGATATAACTTCAAGAGAAATGTGCTGTCTTCCAGGTGCAAAAATTATAGATGTGTCTGACAGGATATCAGGACTCTTCAGACCTACAGATGACTACCCATTCCTGCTACTACATGTGGGGACAAATGACACAGCAAGAAACGACCTGGAAACCATCTGCAGAGACTTTGAAGACTTAGGCAAGAAAGTGAAAGAACTGGGAGCGCAGGTGGTCTTCTCTTCCATCCTCCCAGTGGATGGCCATGGAACAAGGAGGTGGAATAAGATTCTGCAGGTGAACAACTGGCTACGTCGATGGTGCCGTCAGCAACGATTTGGATTTCTGGATCACGGAGTGAACTACTTATACGATGGACTACTTGCTAGAGATGGGGTGCACCTTACGAAGACTGGAAAGCATGTATTTGGAAGTCGCCTTGCTACACTTGTAAGGAGAGCTTTAAACTAGAACAACATGGGAAGGGAAGCAAAAGACCAGAAAAAGCCATACACCTGACAAATGCTATTGAGAACTCTGCTATTAGAATTGGAAAGGAAGAAAAAAGACGAAAGAATCTAATTAATAAAAATATTGGAGAAAGAGAAACCAATCACAAACTAAAATGTTTCTATACTAATGCACAAAGCATGGGCAACAAACAAGGAGAATTGGAACTACTAACACAGGAAAAGAAATATGATGTCATTGGAATCACTGAAACTTGGTGGGACAATACACATGATTGGAATACAAGACTAGAAGGATACAACTTATTTGCAAGAAACAGACTTGATAAACGAGGCATTTCTTCTTGTGTAGAGCAAGACAGGGAGGGGGGAGCAGTTGAATAAGCCCCGCCCATCGGACCGGACCGTGGTAGTTTACATACATCTGAACCGATATAAAAAAGGTATTTATGCATGAAAGGTGCGGGGTCAGGGGGAAGCAAAAGTACTAAGAGAATCCTTATGTGACACACAATTGAATGATATCATTATATGATATCTCAAAGAAGGGGTGACAGATTCCCTTTAAGGGAATGTGTAGCTGAGGTCAGTGGTTCTAGGAAGGTAACACTGCATCAGCTGCAGGTGCTGTTGGGCCTCCTGATTTTTGCATGCAAAGTGATGTTTAGGGGCACTTGATGCAGCTTTTTTCATCCACTGGAGAACATTCTGAGCTTCATCCACAAGGCATGCCGCTGTGTGGCTGCAAAACAAAGGGAGTCAAGTAGCCCGTCCAGTAACAGATGTTGTTAGTGGTCTTTGGATAGGACAAAGTTGAGCTTTCATTAACATCAACACCTAACCCACGTACACGTCTAACACCAAGCCTATTCCCCCTTCCACCAAGACCTCGCTTTTTCATATTCATGCTGTATGTACCCTTGTCCTCTTGTAACCTGCTGTTTCACAACCTTAGGCCCACAGCTGTCAGTCAGCTGTCACTAAACAATCACTATTTATTTTCTTAGATAATGTGCCTGAACAGCACTGTTATACTTAACAATCTTTAAGTGGAGATCTGGCCTTTTGATTTGTCACTGAAACACAGTTTTATCACAATTTAGATTAGCTAATTGGGCCTCCTGACTGCACCACATTATTAGGCTTAATGATTTTTAAGTGGAAATCTGACCTTCTTTTATTTGTCTCTAAAACACAGTTTTAACACAAACTATTTGAATTAGCTAATTGGGCCTCCTGGCTGCACCCCAATATAAAGCCCCCGTTAAAAACTTTGATATCGCTAGCAATAACGCTGTAAAGTCACCGATTTTGTGACGTAGCAGCGATATTGCTAGCGATATCGCTATGTCTGATACTTACCTGCGACCGGCTCCCCCGCTGCTCATCGCTGATCGTGCGAGAAGCTCCTGGACCATTCCTCGTCGGTCACTTCCTGCGGCGCATCCTGTGGCGCCGATGAGCGACGCGTGGAGCCAGGCGGGAGGACGCAGGATCGCCGCGTCTGACAGGTAAGTAGCGATCCCCGTCCTCAGCGATGTCGCTGGTGAGATCTGCCTGTGTGGCAGCTCACTAGCGACCAGCTAGCGATGCACCAGCGATCCTGACCGCGTCATATCGCTAGTCGGGATCGCTGGTGCATCGCTAGGTGTAACGGTACCCTAAGGCCTAATGATTCTTAAAGGAAATCTGGCCTCCTGACTTCTCACTGAAGCACAGTTTTATCACAAACTATTTGGATTAGCAAATGGGGCATCCTGAGACTGCCACACAGTTTTTGAACAATCTAGTTAGATGCTGGAAGATCAATTTCACACAGGACAGGATATTCTATCTAGCTAACTGACAAGTTCACTTGCAGCACTATTAGGAGCAGCATCTCTTCACTGAAACAAGAAGAAAATGTTCGCTGACAAAATGGCGCCAGCAAAACAACATGTTCACATTTAATATAAAGAGGGATATGCAACTTCGGCAGCCGATGACTGAAGCTCTCATGTCATGACGTTGTGGGTGGTTTCTGTGCCCGGATTGGCTGCTGGAATGTACACATATTAAGTTATTTAAAACAAAAAGAATTACACTCTGCTGATCCTCTGACCTATACACACCCCCTCCCATCATAAAACAGCCAATCACAAAAGACATTGTGTTATGACATTGTGGATAGTTTCTGTGCCCTGATTGGCTGCTGGAATCAACACACATAAAGTTAAGGGAAAAAGAAAAAAGAGTGCACTGCTCCTCTAACATCTCCACACCCCATCCCCTCATCCAACACGTCCCCCTCATGCTCATCATACAGCACCAATATCCTAGGCAAAGTAGTAACAAAAGTATTAGTATAAACTGGATGTTTTATGGAATTTTGCCCACTTTGAGTAAAAATGCTTGTGAAACCGTACACGAATCCAAATGTGCAACATTCGTGACGAATTTGAAATTGGTGAATATTTTCTGAGCAAGTTTGCTCTACTTTAGTAAAGAGTTCAAACAGATGCAATCAATACAGGGAATGAGTGGTCTGTGAGAGCCAGAATTCTAGCTGGTTGGTAGGTGATCAAATACTTATTTTATTAAATAAAATGCAATTTAATTATTTACAAATCATACAATATGATTTACTATTTTATATTTTTAGATTCTGTCTCTCACAGTTGAAGTATACCTAGGAAAAAATTACAGACCTCTTCATTCTTTGTAGGTGGGAAAACTTACAAAATCGGCAGTGTATCAAATACTTATTTTCTTCACTGTAGATGCTTAAGTAAACTGCATGATTTATTTTATATTTTATGTACTGCATATACAGTATCTGTTTTAAAAGAATAGAGCCCTGTTGAAGTAATTACAGTGAGTGAAGGGCTTGGAATAGCTAAAAACTGCTGTATGGATTCTTGCAAGGTGTTGCTCTATTAAGGGAAGGTGTAAGGTCGACTACCCCCCACAATAATTTCTAATTACTTCAGAAAAGATGTGGTTATGAAGGATGGTATGTGGTGCTGGGCTCCTTCTCCCATTTTTTTTCTAATTTACAGTATGTAAAATGGTAATATATCACGGTTAAATAAACTCTATAAAAAATTTAGTTGGCAGAATTGCTGCTTTTAGGTAATCTCTCATTCACCAAAAAAATGGAATATAAGCAATTAAGAAAAGTCAAATTTATCCCAAAATTGTAGAAAAAAAACTAATGCAAAACAGAAAACAAGCTCACATACAACTATGTTGATGAAAAGAAAAATTGAAATGGGGAGTCATGAAAAAAGTAAGCCAAAAAGAAAAGCGGTAAGGGATTAAATAGATCTATATTATAAAATTGTATGATTTCATACACTCTAAAGGTCTTAAAACAATAAAAATGTTTAAAAATAATTGCCACTATTTAGTATAAACATTTACTTTCTCTCTTATAAATCAATACATGCAATATTATTTTCTAGTCACTGAAATATATATACAGTCATGGCCGAAAATGTTGGCACCCTTGAAATTGTTCCAGAAAATGAAGTATTTCTCCTAGTAAATTATTGCGATTAAACGTTTTCTTCTACAAATGTTTATTTCTTTTGTGTGTATTGAAATAACATAAAAAAATAGTGAAAAAGGCAATATGAATATAATTTCACACTAAACCCCATAAATGGGCAGGACAAAGTTGTTAGCATCCTCGATTTAATATTTGGTTATTCACACTTTGGAATAAATTACTGCAATCAATCGTTTCCTATAACCATGAAAAAGCTTCTTACACCTCTCAACTGGAATTTTGAACCACTCTTCTTTTGCAAACTGCTCCAGGTTTTTCATATTTGAAGGGTCTTTTCCCAACAGGAATTTTAAGATCTCTCCAACAGGTGTTCAATGGGAATTAGATCTCGACTCATTGCTGGCCACTTCAGAACTCTCCAGCGCTTTGTTTCCATCTATTTCTGGCTGATTCTTGAATGAGGTCATTGTATTCATGGAAGACCCATGACCTAGGTTGCAAACCCAGCTTTCTGACACTGGGCACTACATTGCAACCCAAAATCCTTTGGTAACCTTCAGATTTCATGAAGCCTTGTACACATTCAAGGCATGCAATGCCAGAGGAAGAAAAACAACCACAAAATATCTTTGAACCTCCCCCATATTTGACTGTAGGTACTGTGTTCTTTTCTTTGTAGGCCTCCTTCCATTTTCGGTAAACAGTAAAATGATGTGCTTTACTAAAAAACTCTATCTTGGTCTCATCGGACCACAAGACTTTTTCTCAGAAGGGTTTTAGCTTACTCATGTACATTTTGGCAAACTTCAGTCTTGCTTTTTTATGTCTCTGTGTCCACAGTGGGGTCATCATGGGTTTCTTGCCATAGCATTTAATTTCATTCAATTGTCGATGCATAGTTCAAACTGACACTGATACTCTGTGAGCCTGCAGGACAGCTCAAATTTCTTTGGAACTTGATTGGGGCTGCTTATCCACCATCTGGACTATCCTGCGTTGCGACCATTCATCAATTTTTCTCTGCCATCCACATCCAGGCAGATTATCTACAGTGCCATGGGTTGTAAACTTCTTGATTATGTTGCACACCGTGGATGGACAAAAGAACATCAAGATCTATGCAGATGGACTTGTAACCTTGAGATTTTTGATATTGTTTAACAGTTTTGGTTCTCAAGTCCTTAGACAGTTCTCTTCTCCTCTTTCTGTTCTCCATGCTTAGTGTGGCAAACACAGACACACAATGAAAAAGTTGAGTCAACTTATCCCCTTTTTATTTGCTTTCAAATGTGATTTTCATATTGCCCACACCTGTTACTTGTCACAGGTGAGTTTGATCAAGCATCATATGTTTGAAATAAAGCTGTTTACGCACACTTTTGGAAATGTAACAGCAATTTTGTGCATCCATTATTGAGGTTTAGTGTAAAATTATATCCAATTTGCCTTTTTTCTCTATTTTTTGTGTTATTTCAATACACACAAAGGAAATAAACATGTGTATAACTAAACATGTGTAATTGCAATAATTTTCTGGGAGAAATACTTCATTTCCTAGAACAATTTCAAGGGTGCTAACACTTTTGGCCATGACTGTACATTTATAGTATTAATATAATAGTGTGCTTAACTATGCTTTATGTGCTTAACTTATGGTAACGTTTTTAACTATGAAATAAATTTATTTGAGGTATTCAGTATTAAAGAATTTCAGATTCATCCTCTATGGTCAGTTTCTATGCCGTGTATACTGACAAAGTAATTGAAACATTAAAAAAATCTGGCATTGAGTTTAATGCCTGAGGCAAGAAGAGAAAGCAGATAGAAAGTATCATCCAAACAAAAGACGAGAGTGAACAGAGAGAACACCACACTACTGCATTTTTCAAAGCTAATTAAATAAGTGAATTAGTCAACAATGATGAATGGTTTATATACAGGGAACACAGTCTGTATTTTACATCCATGTGCTGAAATGGTTACCCTTAAGGGCCTGTCACACTAAGTGATATCGCTAGCAATATCGCTATAACTTGTGACGTTATAGCGATATTGCTAGCGATATCGCTGTGTGTGATACTTACCTAGGACCCGCTCCCCCGCTGCTTATCGCTAATTGCGTGAGAACGTCCTGGACTGTTTCTCGTCGTCCGCTTCCTGCGGCGCTTCCTGTGGAGAGACGAGCGACGAGCGTGGAGCCGGGCGGGAAGACGCAGGATCGCCTAGTGTGACAGGTAAGTAGCGACCCCTGACCCCAGCCATGTTGCTGGTGAGATCTGCCTGTGTGGCAGCTCACTAGCGACCATTTAGCGATGTACCAGCGATCCTGACCGCGTCATATCGCTGGTCAGGATCGCTGGTACATCGCTAAGTGTGACAGTACCTTTAGCTTACATTAGAATTTGGGAATGAAAGAGAGTGTAAAAGTATGTACATCATGTGTGATAATCATGGGGATTTTTCATTATTATATCGATGTGTGTTGAATTGCCTCTAAATTTTTTTATACTGTATGTATTATATACATGTTAAATTTAAATGTGTTGTTGGGTCATATACAGTGCTGTGCAAATTAATTGGGACAAAGCATTTTTTTAAGTAAAATTGTAAGTTGGTTACCAGTCAGTGATTCAAACCAGTTTTAACTGCTTTGAACAGGCACTCACACCTTTTCAAAGCAGTTAAAACTGGTTTGAATCACTGACTGGTAACCAACTTACGATTTTACTTAAAAAAAAGCTTTGCCCCAATTAATTTGCACAGCACTGTAATATTGATGACCTATCTTTAGAATAGGCAACCAACTGAGATAAGCAGATCGATCTGTGGGGGATCGAATTTGAGTGGAATATCCTGAAGTTCGCTGCTTCTTAACAAATTCAAACATTTTGCTATTTAATTCACATTTGCAAAAGAAAAACTTGCCTGGCATCATATCCCACACTGCTGAAGCATCAGAGAGCACTCTAACTTTATTTTGCATTGCTGTGTTGGCCTCTCCATAATGCCCTGTAGCTATGACATCATATGCAGGGTTGGACGGCGGTGTCTGGGGGCCACAGGTGAAATTGACATTAGGGGCCCACACAACAGTTACACTGATGAGCAAAAGGGTAGCAATGTTTTGAACTTTTGAATTTTACACTCCATGTCTCACTATTCACTGCTGCTTCGAGCGTGAGACTGCCATAATTTTATAAACAATCATCTTGGCTATCTCATACATAAATTTGACTTACAACTATTTTATTAGGTTATGCAGATTCTTGTCATGCAAAGCACTGTGTCTGTTTTGCTTCTAAAAATGTAAATTAAAATTTTTATTATTTTGTTAATATTTTGTAAATACACCTTTTGCTTCCTTCTGGGCATGCTCTCGATCACATTCAAGCATTTCTCAATCAACATTTCATCCAATGTCTCTTCTACATGTTCTCAAAATTTGTGAACACTGGTCGACTGATTTGGCTATGTATGCAGATTTTTCTTCAACTCTACCCACAAGCATTTCATTGAGTTGAGATTGACTGTGGGGGCCAATACAGCACCTCTATTTCATTGTCATTGAACCATTTTTTTGCAAACCTCTATGTATGCTTCTGGTCGTGGTCCTACTAGAACATTATGTCGTCCCTTTCATACCCACACCTTTAGTACAAAGCAACTCATCTTGCAGGATACTCACATATGGATCAGCATTGAGACCCCCATTGATCCTGGTCAAATATCCAACACCTTTGGCTTTGAAACAATCCCATATTATCAGGCATTCTCCACCGAAAGTGACAGTTCCTTCAATTTCTTGATCCTTTTTTTCCTTGTTTCTTCCAGACCCATTTGTACACATCAGTGCCTAGTCTATTGACTTTCATCTCATCTCTCCGAATCACCCATTTCCAATCTCCTTCTGTCCGTGTTTCGTACTTTTTTACAAACTTGAGCCATCGCTTCTTATGAAGATATTGAAGTCAAGGCTTCATCACCTTTTTTCACACCACCACTCCAGACTTGTGTAACATGCGCCGCATGCACATTTGTTATCTCACTACTAAGAAGCATACGAGCCACCTCCACTGCCATGTTTGTCGTGTCAGAACTGATAGACCTTGTGACGAGCCGACTTGTAGACTGGGCGCCTACCTCTTGACCTTTGAATAAATGGATGGCCTTCATTTTCCATTCTTCTAATTGTCATGGCACTCACATGATGCAGTTTGGCAATTTTCTTGGCTGAGAAACCACTATCGATGAGCTAGCTGATGCTGTTTCTCTTTTCTTGGGAAATCTTCTTTATGTCTGCTCCTCCAATTGAACCCGTATCCTTTTACTTGAGAATCAATCTAATAACACACTGAGCTATTTGGGAATGTGACAACAGTTTGTAATTTGTAGTATACAGGAATTAAAAGATTTTTCCACCACCAGGAGCAAAACCGTAACAATGCAGTGACATAACAAGAATCTGCATAACTAATCATATACTAAACAGTTGCAATGAGATAGTCAAGATAATTGTCTATGAAATAATAGTAGTTTCACGTTCGAAGCAGTAGTGGATGGTGAGATATGGAGCCTGAAATTCAAAAGTTCAAAACATTGTTACCCTTTTGCACATCAGTGTACAAGTGACAAATATCACCACTCCATGACCAGTCACACCATGAAATTAGCACACAGACATCTATAGTTGATCAGTTGTAGAGCACATCCCTCCATCCTCATCCTTCTCAGGAGCCTACTGAGGACTCTGGACCCACCGCTTCAGTCCGACCCAGATTTTTCAGATTATCATAATTGTACAGTGGTGGTTAGAGTTGAGGGAAACGGGTCGGTCATATTCAAAAGTCGCCGACTTTCGCTGAAGTTGGGTTTCATGAAACGAAACCCGACCATAGCGTCAGGTCGGCCATGAGGTCGGCGACCAGAGCGCCAAAGTCTCGTTTCAAAAGATGCTTCCAGCGCCCTTTTTCAGCCAGTGATGGAGGATGCACACTGTGGGCAACGCGATGACATAGGCATCGGTCACCACCATCTTTGAGAAGGGCATGCAAGTGATTGGCTGGCTTTGTGTGGTGTCACGGGGGCTATAAAAGGGTGTGAACGCTGACCGCCATCTTACTTATGGCGATCTTAGGATAGGGAGAGCTGCTGCTGATTCTGTAGGGAGAGCGTTAGACAGGGAAGAAGAGCCAAAAAACTGCTTCTGCTGTTAGCGATTTCCACTTACAACACAACACTTTGTGTGCAGTGACAGGGGAGGCTCTATTTTTGTGCATCAGCTCTGTTGGTTATTAGGCTGCCTTTTAAGGCTCCCTGATAGCTGCATTGCTGTTTGCACACTGCTGTGCAAACTGCTTTTTTAAAAGCAAAAATACTTTTCTTCCTTTTTTCTACACAGTTAACAAGGGTTCATTTTTCCACCCTTTTGTGTGTGCACTGTGTAGCAGTCCTGCTTATTAGGCTGCCTGCGTCCATACTTGGACTGAGAGCATCATTGTCAGCATCCTCAAATCTCTAGTGAGATCCAAAATCTCACCAATCCTATAGACACCCTCCACCTTGTCATACACCATCCAATTTCAGCCTGTTATATTGAGGTGTAATCTCTACTGGGCCAGAGACAATAGTTCTGCGTCCTCAAATCTATAGTGAGATCCAAATTCTCACCAATCCTATAGACACCCTCCACCTTGTCATACACCATCCAATTTCAGCCTGTTACATTGAGGTGTAATCTCTACTGGGCCAGAGACAATAGTTCTGCGTCCTCAAATCTATAGTGAGATTTAAAATATCACCAATCCTATAGACACCCTCCACCTTGTCATTCACCATCCAATTTCAGCCTGTCACATTGAGGTGTAATCTCTACTGGGCCAGAGACAATAGTTCTGCATCCTTAAATCTATAGTGAGATTCAAAATCTCACCCATCCTATAGACACCCTCCACCTTGTCATACACCATCCAATTTCAGCCTGTTACATTGAGGTGTAATCTCTACTGGGCCAGAGACAATAGATCTGCGTCCTCAAATCTATAGTGAGATTCAAAATCTCACCAATCCTATAGACACCCTACACCTTGTCATACACCATCCAATTTCAGCCTGTTACATTGAGGTGTAATCTCTACTGGGCCAGAGACAATAGTTCTGCGTCCTCAAATCTATAGTGAGATTTAAAATATCACCAATCCTATAGACACCCTCCACCTTGTCATTCACCATCCAATTTCAGCCTGTCACATTGAGGTGTAATCTCTACTGGGCCTGAGACAATAGTTCTGCATCCTTAAATCTATAGTGAGATTCAAAATCTCACCCATCCTATAGACACCCTCCACCTTGTCATACACCATCCAATTTCAGCCTGTTACATTGAGGTGTAATCTCTACTGGGCCAGAGACAATAGATCTGCGTCCTCAAATCTATAGTGAGATTCAAAATCTCACCAATCCTATAGACACCCTACACCTTGTCATACACCATCCAATTTCAGCCTGTTACATTGAGGTGTAATCTCTACTGGGCCAGAGACAATAGTTCTGCGTCCTCAAATCTATAGTGAGATTCAAAATCTCACCAATCCTATAGACACCCTACACCTTGTCATACACCATCCAACTTCAGCCTGTTACATTGAGGTGTAATCTCTACTGGGCCAGAGACAATAGTTCAGCGTCCTCAAATCTCTAGTGAGATTCAAATTCTCACCAATAGTAGATACACCTTCTACCTTGTTTTACAGTACCATATAGCTGGTGGTATTTTGGGTACATTTTCACAAAAGTGAGCAAGTATGGTGGAAGACTCCATGGAAGTAGGCGGGGGTTGCCAGCTGGTCCCTATGGTGGTGGTGGTGGTTTTACATCTGTTGGTAGTGGCAAAAGCACAATAGCACCTAAGGCAGGAGGTGTTAAGCCTGCGTCATCGACTGGCTCCACAAGGCCTCGAAGGCTCTCTTTTCTGGGAGTAGGTAAACCACTTTTAAAGCCGGAGCTTCAGGAACAAGTTTTGGCTTACATTGCTGACACAGTCTCCAGCTATCTCGCCTCCTCTTCTGAAGTTTCAAAAAATAAAAGCACTTAGTCGTCATTGGAGACTCCTGGTCAGGACCAACACCTTTCCTTGTGTCCTTCACCCCTACCAAAAGTGAATGATGTGGCAGGCCACACTACCGATTACTCCATGGAGCTCTTTTCACATACCATGCCTGGGTTAGCAAGTCAAAACGTGAATTCCCCAGTCCAAGATGAATCTGACATGGAGTGCACTGATGCACAGCCACTGCTAGATTTTTCTGCTGGTACATTCACTCAGAGCACTACATTGTCCTCACAGTGTACAGAGGCAGAATCAGACCCTGATGAAACTCAGGTGCCCCTTCCCGCATACTATACCACCTTACACGGTGACACAGAGGAAGGTGCACATGAAATTGAAGAGGAGGTGATGGATGACCCAGTTGTTGACCCAGATTGGAATCCATTGGGGAAAGAGGGTGCCGCTGCCAATAGCTCAGAAGAGGAGGAGGAGGATCCGCAGCAGGCAACGACATCACAACAGCTGTTATCTGGCAGGACCGTAGCAGTCCAAAAACGTGTTACAAAAACCAAAAGTGTTGCAGGACAGCTTGGCCAGACGGTCAAATTAGCACAGCGTGCAAGGTCTCAAAATGTCTTCCATAGTAGGAAGAGTGCAGTGTGGCACTTTTTTGAACAAAATCATAATGATCAGTCAACAGTTATCTGTAAGAAGTGCGCAAAGACCTTTAGCGGAGGGAAAAATCGGAGAAATTTGAATACCAGTTGCATGCTTTGACATTTAACCACCATGCACTTGCAAGCGTGGACGGACTACCAAACCTCACGTACCACATGTGCACCTGCTTCGAATGAAGGTAGTCAGCAACGCTACATCGCTTCCCCCACTGTAAGCCCACCGGTTAGCACACCACCAGCAGCAAATGTCGAGGTGTCGTCACAAGGGCAAAGCAGTCATGGAATCACAATGTTATTGCTACGAAAGACTGAATCTAGGTCATCAGCAACACCACCAACACCATCAACATCATCACCAACCCTCTCTCAGTCCGCCATGTCCACCGCTAGTTCCACCATATGCAGCTCTCAAGTCCAGCTCACCCTACCAGAGACTCTGAGTAGGACAAGAAAGTACTCATCCTCTCATCCGCGTACACTGGCTTTGAACGCCCACATTGCCAAACTAATCTCGTTACAGATGATGCCCTACTGGTTGGTTGAAAGCAAAGCTTTCTGCGAGCTCATGGCCTACACAGTACCACGCTATGACCTACCCAGTCGGCACTTCTTTTCGCGAAAAGCCATCCCAGCCCTCCACGTGCATGTGAAAGACTGCATTGTCCATGCACTCAAGCAATCAGTGAGTGGAAAGGTGCACCTCACAACAGATGCATGGTCCAGTAGGCATGGCCAGGGCCGTTACATGTCCATCACTGCGCACTGGGTTAATGTGGTGGATGCAGGGTCCACAGGGGACAGCGGCAGTGGGGCAGTGCTGCCTAGCCCATGGTATAGGAAACAGTTGGCTGTAGGCGTTCGACCCTCCTTCTCCTCCTCCAGAAGCGAAAGCTCATCCATAGAGCGCAGTCGCACGAGCACTCCATCCGCAGCTGCCAATGTTGCACACGAGGTGTCCCAATATCGAACAGCTAGTGGTAAGTGTCAGCAGGCTGTGTTGAAAATGATGTGTTTGGGAGACAACAGACACACCGCGGAGGTACTGGCCGACTACTTGCAGCGACAAACTGAGTCATGGCTGGGCAGTCTACATCTTGAGGCAGGCAAGGTAGTTAGTGATAACGGCCGGAATTTTGTGGCAGCCATAGCCCTTTCAAAACTCATATACTGTATTTTTCGCTTTGTAAGACGCACTTTTTTTCCCCAAAATTTGGGGGGAAAATAGGGGTGCGTCTTACAATGCAAACATACGTTTTTTGGGCTGCCGCTGCGGGTGTCCGTTACTTGCCGCCACCGCGCTGGGTCCTCCGTGTGCTGCCGCCGCGCTGGGTCCCTCGGGTGCTGCTGAAGCCGTGCTGTGTCCCCTGGTGCCTGCCGCCGCCACCGGGCTCTGTCCCGTGCTGAGTGGGGGGCTCTGCCGTTCCATCCATGCCTGCGCGGTGGCTTGCTTCCTGGAAAATGGCCACCGCGCAAGTGCAGATGGAGATTTCGGCACTAAAATCTCAGGAGATGAGATTTCAGCGCTTAAATCTCATCTCCCGAGATTTCAGTGCCGAGATCTCCATCTGCGCTTGCGCGGCGGCCATTTTCCATGAAGCAAGCCACCGCGCAGGCATGGATGGAATGGTAGAGCCCCCCACGCAGCACGGGACGGAGCCCGGTGGCAGCGGCAGGCACCGGGGGACACAGCACAGCGGCAGCAGCAGCAGCACCCGAGGGACTCAGTGCGGCGGCGGCAGCAGCAGCACCCGAGGGACCCAGCGCGGTGGCAGCAGCACCTGAGGGACCCAGCGTGGCGGTGGCAGCACCCGGAGGACCCAGCGCGGTGGCGGCAGCACCAGGTACAGAGTGGGCGACAGCACCCCGGGGACAGAGTGGGCGACAGCACCCCGGGGACAGAGTGGGCGACAGCACCCCGGGGACAGAGTGGGCGACAGCAACCCGGGGACAGACCGGTAAGCAATAAGACGCCTGGATTATAAGAAGCACCACCATTTTATTAAAAAACGTTTTTTCCTATTTTTCTCCTCAAAATTTGGGGTGCGTCTTATAATCTGGAGCGTCTTATAAAGCGAAAAATATGGTACATACCTTGCCTGGCTCACACCTTGAACCTGGTGGCGCAGTGCTTCCTCAATAATTATCCAGAGTTAACACCCCTGCTCCATAAGGTGCGAAGACTGTGCTCACACATCTGCCGGTCACCAGTACACTCCAGTCATAAGCAGTAGCTGCAGCGATTGCTCCACCTTCCCAAGCACCGCCTATCGACGTTGCAACAAGGTAGAACTCCACCCTGCACATGGTTCAGAGGCTGTGCGAACAGAGGCAGGCTGTAATTCATTTGTGGGAGGATACACAGGCAGGCAGTTTGCAGGCAGACATGGAGTTGTCTGGTGTGCAGTGGTCGAAGCTGAAAGACCTCTGTAAAGTCCTTCAGTGTTTTGAGGAATGCACACGGCTGGTAAGCGCAGATGACGCCATCATAAGCATGAGCATCCCACTTATGCGTCTGCTCATGCAAACTTTGATGCACATTAAGGAGCAGGCGTCTGCAGCCAAGGAGGAAGAGGAGGAGGGAAGCTTGATGACAGTCAGCCATTGTCTGCTCCGGGAACTCTCCTGGGCGAGGTGGAGGAAGAAGAGGAAGAGGAGGAGGATGATGGGGATGATTATTTTGGGGAGAAGGATGCTTCTCAGGGGGCAAGAAAAAATGTTGGCGTGGCAAGGTCAGGTACAGGGTTTGTGTGTGACTGGAGGGATATGTGGATTTGCCAGAAAGTGCTCTTCCACCCAGTACTCGCAGTGCATCATTGACACCTGAAACATTGGCCCACATGTCTGATTATGCCTTGCAGATCCTAAAAAGGGACCCCCGCATTGCCAAAATGATGAACGATGACGACTACTGGTTGGCCAGCATCCTGGATCAACGCTATAAAGGCAAATTCCAAAACATCATGCCACAGGAGAACCTAGAGCTAATATTGGCTAACAAACAAGCAACTCTGGTAAACCGTTTGTTTGATGCATTCCCAGCACACAGCGGCGGTGATGTTTTTCCAACAAGCCGTAGGTGGCAACATGAAAGAGGTGTTCGTGGTGCACACAGCCGAAGTGGCGTTGGACACAGGGGTTTCATGACCATGTTGTGGACTGATTTTTCAAGTACCACTCACACGACTGGTACTGTAATACTGCATCGATCGAAAGTGACAGGAGACACAGCAGTTGTCAACTATGGTAACAAACTACTTCTCCTCCCATATCGATGTTCTCCCTCACCGGTCATTACCCTTTGACTATTGGGCCAGTAAACTTGACACCTGGCCTGAATTGGCACAATATGCCTTACAAGAGCTCGCTTGCCCTGCTACTAGAGTGTAATCTGTACGAGTCTTCAGTGCTGCTGGATCAATCCTGACAGAAAAAAGTACCCGCCTGTTGACCCAAAATGTTGATGATCTAACCTTCATTAAAATGAACCATGCATGGGTTTCCAAGGATTTTGTCCCACCCTTCCCTGCTGACACCTAGGTTGCCAGAAAAATGGCTTGCTTTTGTCCTCCTCTTCCGCGGACATCTCCAATTACACCATTTGCAGCTGCTGAATGTCCAACATCAACATATGACAATTTTTCCACCTCCCTAACTGGGCTGCCTCACCCCACAGGGCCGGGGTCACCACCTGGCGCATGCACCCGTGTGACTGCCGTTGCCCTGGACAGGTGGGTGGGCACACTGTTTGGCAACGGCACTGGCACAAGGTCCCTCATAGTACAATCAAGTGTCTCTGACGGTGGGGGAGCACACCCGCCGTCAGACACACCGGCGTACTATGAGAGGCTTGTGCCTGTGCCGTCGCCAATGAGTGGGCCCCCCCGCTTGCTCAGGATCACAGCACTTGCAAAGTTGAAATACTTACCTCTCTCTGCTCCACCGCCGTGACGTCTTCCGCGTTTCCTGAAAGTGACATTCTGGTCAGAGAGCGCGATGACATCACGTCTGTACGCCCTCTGCCTAAACAGTCCAAGTGCAGTGAGATGGAAGATGAGGACGACGAGGAGTCCAGACTAGTACAGGGATTCCCTAGCGAGGAGACTTATTTAATTGTTTTCAATGTTGGGACAGCTATTTTTGGGGAGCACTATACTCTGGAGAATGATATATGAGGCCCACCATACTCTGGAGAATGATATATGAGGCCCACCATACACTGGAGCATTCCAAAGGTGGACATCAGACACTGGAGCAGCATTTACAGGGCCCATTATGCACTGGAGCATTAGAAATGGGGCCCATTATATATGGAGCATTATTTGGGCCCATAACACAGTGGAGCGTCACCCATGGGGACCAACATATACTGTAGCATTATGTGGAGCTCATCATATACTGTTTCAAACATTTTATGGGACCAATGATTCTGTATGGAGAAATATATGGGCCTCATTACTCTGTATAGCGCTCTATGCAGTGGCCATAATACTGTATGGAGTAATATACTGTTCGTTTTTGGAGCTATTGGAGAATTTAAAATGGATATCAGTCTTGAGATGTAAGAAGTGAAGTATTTTTCATTGTACTACACCGCTATTTCTCTGCCGTATCCGAGGATCATGAATTGTGGCATGTGTTAAAAGAGCCCAGTGACACTCTTTGGCCCAGGGCCCACGAAAATCTGAAGCCAGCCCTACCCCCCCACAACTTTAGCCAAATAACCCCCAGTTTTCAATGCCTAACTATTATTATAAAGTAAAATAAGGTTGACAAGCTTAATTATTAAGAATTGATGTTTTTGGCATTAAAATGGGCACTGTAGGTGTGTTTCCTGTCCTCCACTCACGGCCGACTTTTCTTCCCCATTGACTTGCATTGGGTTTCGTGTTTCAGTCGGCCTTCGACTTTTCACGATAATCGTCCGATTTCGTTAGACCCGACTTTAGAGAAAGTCGGGTTTCATGAAACCCGACTCGACCCGAAAAAAGGCAAAGTCGCTCATCTCTAGTGGTGATTAGTAGCTGGGCCATCTAATATCAGTGGTCCTCAGTGGAGGACAGTTTGTAAGGCAGAGTCTCTTTCCATCTCCAGAGTCACTGGGTAAGTCTTTCCTGTAGAGTGTAAGCTCTTTTGGTCAGTGAGGTCCTCTCTCTCACTGGTAAAATGTGAGCTCTTATGGTAAGTTGGGTTCTCGCTTTTCCTCTTCCCATACATGTATTTTTTGAAGCAATTTGTTGAGAACGTGTTCACACTCACAAGTGAGAAACACCGCACTTACACAAAATGGGTCCCTGTACACACTAGAAAGGGCCTAACCGTATAGCTAAAAGACACCACCTCATCCATCGAAGAGTGTCTTGTACCTTCTGAGGAACTGAAGGTCAGGCCACAACACACTACCAACAAGAAGAAAGAAAAGTGTGAGCAGAGATACAAGAACCCAAGATGAGAAACTAAGATACATTCAAATAAGGTGGAGGGGTGAAGGCTAAGGAGTACCAAAAACAAAGGAACAAGACAGACCTCCCAAGAACCTAACAGTGGTAAAAGGAAAATGTACTGGGGGGGGAACAAACCAACTTATTGCAATAATACAACTGGAGTTTACTCATCAAGGTAAACCTCTAAGATAAAGAGCTGGAACTCCTAAGTATACATCCACCAGGTAATCTAGCCATCAAGGAAGTGCAGAGAAGGGATACTATGTAAAGCCCCACCCAGAACATGATAGGGCAAATGAAAATGGAAAACACCCGGAAAGGAGCAAACCATGGAGGGAGAATAGGGATAAAGGAAGAATCAATATTTCAACAGGGAAGGAAAAGAGCCATAGCTGAAAAGGCAGGCAAAACTAATGCGAAGCAACAGGCCACCGGATTTGAATCCCCAAACCAAGCCATAACACAATTGCAAACTTTCTAGTATTGAGATTAATTCAATTTTGCTGCAAAATATATATATATATATATATATATATATATATTTTTTTTTTTTTTTTTAATTCAGTGAAATCGGGGACTTTGAATTTAAAATGATCCACTTATTTCTAGCAATCACTATTGTATCAGAGGGGTCCAATTCCTTTAACCTTTTTTTCATAATAGAAATAGAAAACTTGATACCTGGAACACATAACAGAATATATGCAATATTCATTTGAGCAGATAGACTAGATTAACTCGAAGAACATGGAGATGTTGGATTCAGAAATGTTGTAAATACAGTTTAAATAGTGTGTATTAATTTAAGTAATATTTGATTATCTGGAATTGTAATTCTGCGCCATTTTTAGAATATGTAAAGTAGAATACATAGCTGCAAATTGAATCTTTGGGCTAATATGAGACCTACAAATAAAGGCAAAGGATAAAGTGAGATTATCCTTGCTGTTTGAATTGAAGTAGGTGACAGTAAAATAATAGTAATACAGAGGCAGTATTAAAGCCTAATGCAGGATAAACTACTAACATACTTGCAAATCATACACAACACTGATACTTAAGTAAAAAAAATCAGATATTTAAAAAAATTATTAAAAATTAATAATAACGTAAATAATCAACGCAGAATATCAACCTCATAAGAGGTGCCCATAAGTCATGAGTAGCAGTTGCCTTAACCCCTTCACCCCCAAGGGTGGTTTGCACGTTCATGACCGGGCCAATTTTTACAATTCTGACCACTGTCCCTTTATGAGGTCATAACTCTGGAACGCTTCTATGGATCCCGGTGATTCTGACATTTTTTTCTCGTGACATATTGTACTTCATGATAGTGGTAAAATTTCATTCAAATAACTTGCGTTTATTTGTGAAAAAAATGGAAATTTGGCGAAAATTTTGAAAATTTCGCAATTTTCCAACTTTGAATTTTTATGCCCTTAAATCACAGAGATACGGCACACAAAAAACTTGATAAGTAACATTTCCCACATGTTTACTTTACATCAGCACAATTTTGGAACCAAAATTTTTTTTGTTAGGAAGTTATAAGGGTTAAAAATTGACCAGCGATTTCTCATTTTTGCAACACCATTTTATTTTTACGGACCACATCACATTTGAAGCCACTTTGAGGGGTCTATATGATAGAAAATACCCAAAAGTGACACCATTCTAAAAACTGCACCCCTTAAGGTGCTCAAAACCACATTCAAGAAGTTTATTAACCCTTTAGGTGCGTCACAGGAATTTTTTGAATATTTAAAAAAAAAATGAATATCTAACTTTTTTTCACAAAAAAAATACTTCAGGTTCAATTTTTTTTATTTTACCAAGGGTAACAGGACAAATTGGACTGCAAAAGTTATTGCGCAATTTGTCCTGAGTACGATGATACCTGATATGCTGGGGGGAACCACTGTTTCGGTGCATGGCAGAGCTCAGAAGGGAAGGAGCGTCGTTTGAATTTTTCAATGCAAAATTGGCTGGAATTCAGATCGGACGCCATGTCACGTTTGGAGAGCCCCTGATGTACCTAAACAGTGGAAACCCCCCACAAGTGACCCCATTTTGGAAACTAGACCCCCCAAGGAACTTATCTAGATATGTGGTGAGAACTTGGAACCCACAAGGGCTTCACAGAAGTTTATAACGTACAGCGGTACAATTAAAAAATCATATTTTTTCCACAAAAATGATCTTTTCACCCCCAATTTTTATTTTCCCAAGGGTAACAGGACCCTAAAAGTTATTGTGCCATTTGTCCTGAGTACGCTGATACCCCACATGTGGGGGTAAACCACTATTTGGGCACATGGTAGAGCTCGGAAGGGAAGCAGTGCCATTTGACGTTTTTGGCTGGAATTGAGATCGGACACCATGTCGCGATTGGAAAGCCCCTGATGTACCAAAACAGTGGAAACCCCCACAAATGACACCATTTAGGAAACTAGACCCCCCAAGGAACTTATCTAGATGTGTGGTGAGAACTTTGAACCCCCAAGGGCTTCATAGAAGTTTATAACAGACAGCCGTACAATTAAAAAATCATATTTTTTCACAAAAATGATCTTTTCACCCTCAATTCTTATTTTTCCAAGGGTAACAGGACCCTAAAAGTTATTGTGCAATTTGTCCTGAGTACGCTGATACCCCACATGTGGGGGTAAACCACTATTTGTGTGCATGGCAGAGCACGGAAGGGAAGCAGCACCATTTGACGTTTTTGGCTGGAATTGAGATCTGACACCATGTCGCGTTTGGAAAGCCCCTGATGTACCAAAACAGTGGAAACCTCCCACAAATGACACTATTTGGAAACTAGACCCCCAAGGAACTTATCTAGATGTGTGGTGAGCACTTTGACCCCTCCAGTGCTTCACAGAAGTTTATAACGCCCGGGCGTGAAAATAAAAAATTCGTATTTTTTCCACAAACATGATCTTTTAGTCACCAGTTTTTTTATTTTCCCAAGGGTAACAGGAGAAATTGGACCCCAAAAGTTGTTGTCCAATTTGTCCTGAGTACGTTGACACCCCATTTGTGGGAGAAAACTACTGTATGGGCACACGTCGGGGCTTGGAAGGGAAGTAGTGACGTTTTGGAATGCAGACTTTGATGGAATGGTCTGCGGGTGTCATGTGCATTTTGAGAGCCCTTGATCTACCTAAACTATTGAAACTCCCCACAAGTGACCCCATTTTGGACACTAGACCCCCCACGGAACTTATCTAGATGTGTGGTGAGTACTTTGAACCCCCAAGTGCTTCACAGAATTTTATAATGCCCGGGCATGAAAATAAAAAAATCATATTTTTTCCACAAACATGATCAATTAGTCCCCAATTTTTTTATTTTCCCAAGGGTAACAGGAGAAATTGAACCCCAAAAGTTGTTGTCCAATTTGTCCTGAGTACGCTGACACCCCATTTGTGGGAGAAAACTACTGTATGGGCACACGTCGGGGTTCGGAAGGGAAGTAGTGACGTTTTGGAATGCAGACTTTGATGGAATGGTCTGCGGGTGTCATGTTGCCTTTGGAGAGCCCCTAATGTACCTAAACAGTGGAAACCCCCCACAAATGACCCCATTTTGGAAACTAGACCCCCCTAAGGAACTTATCTAGATGTGTGGTGAGCACTTTGAACCCCCAAGGGCTTCACAGAAGTTTATAATGCCCGGGCATGAAAATAAAAAAATCGTATTTTTTCCACAAACATGATCAATTAGTCCCCAATTTTTTTATTTTCCCAAGAGTAACAGGAGAAATTGAACCCCAAAAGTTGTTGTCCAATTTGTCCTGAGTACGCTGACACCCCATTTGTGGGAGAAAACTACTGTATGGGCACACGTCGGGGCTCGGAAGGAAAGTAGTGACGTTTTGGAATGCAGACTTTGATGGAATGGTCTGCGGGTGTCATGTGCGTTTGGAGAGCCCCTGATCTACCTAAACTATTGAAACTCCCCACAAGTGACCCCATTTTGGACACTAGACCCCCCTAAGGAACTTATCTAGATGTGTGGTGAGCACTTTGAGCCCCCAAGTGCTTCACAGAAGTTTATAATGCCTAGGCATGAAAATAAAAAAATCATATTTTTTTCCACAAACATGATCAATTAGTCCCCAATTATTTTATTTTCCCAAGGGTAACAGGACAAATTGAACCCCAAAAGTTGTTGTCCAATTTGTCCTGAGTACGCTGACACCCCATTTGTGGGAGAAAACTACTGTATGGGCACACGTCGGGGCTCGGAATAGAAGTAGTGATGTTTTGGAATGCAGACTTTGATGGAATGGTCTGCAGGTCTCATGTGCGTTTGGAGAGCCCCTAATCTACCTAAACTATTGAAACTCCCCACAAGTGACCTCATTTTGGACACTAGACCCCCCACGGAACTTATCTAGATGTGTGGTGAGCACTTTGAACCCCCAAGTGCTTCACAGAAGTTTATAACGCCCGGGCGTGAAAATAAAAAAAATCATTTTTTTCCACAAAAATGATATTTTTGCCCCCAATTTTTTATTTTCCTAACGGTAACAGGAGAAATTGGACCCCAAAAGTTGTTTTTCAATTTGTCCTGAGTAGGCTGATACCCTACATGTGGGGGTAAAACACTGTTTGGGCGCATGGCAGAGCTTGGAAGGGAAGGAGCACCATTTGACTTTTTCAACTCAGAATTGGCTGGAATTGAGATCAGACGCCATGTTGCATTTGGAGAGCACCTGATGTGCCCAAACAGTGGAAACCCCCAATTCTAACTCCAACCCTAACGCCAACACACCCCTAACCCTAATCTCAGTCCTAACCCTAGCCCTAACCCTAACCCTAGCCCTAACCCTAACCCTAGCCCTAGCCCTAGCCCTAACCCTAACCCTAACCCTAGCCCTAACCCTAACCCTGGCCCTAACCCTAGCCCTAGCCCTAACCCTAATGGGAAAATGGAAATAAATACATTTTTTTTTAATTTTATTATTTTTCCCTTACTAAGGGGGGGTAACGGGGGGTTTGATTTACTATTTATGGCGGTATTTATTTTTGGCGGCTGTCGCACGCTGAAAGACGCTTTTTATTGTAAAAATAGTTTTTATATCACCACTTATTGAGAGCTATAATTTTTCCGTATTTTGACTCACTGAGTCATATGAGGTCTTATTTTTTGCGGGACGAGTTGACATTTTTATTGGTACCATTTTCGGGCACGTGACTTTTTTGATCGCTTTTTATTCCGATTTTTGGGACGCAGAATGAACAAAAACCAGCGTTTCATGAATATCTTTTGGGGGGGTGCGTTTACACCGTTCCGTGTGCGGTAAAATTGATAAAGCGGTTTTATTCTTCGGGTCAGTACGGTTACAGCGATACCTCATTTAGGTCTTTTTTTATGTTTTGTCGGTTTTATGCAATGAAAACTATTTTATGTAAAAAATAGTTATTTTTGTATCGCTTTATTCTGCAAGCTATAACTTTTTTATTTTTTCGCTGACGATGCTGTATGGTGGCTCGTTTTTTGCGGGACAAGATGATGTCTTCAGCAGTACCATGGCTATTTATATGCGTCTTTTTGATCGCGCGTTATTGCACTTTTTGTTTGGCGGTATGATAATAAATCATTATTTTTTGCTTCGTTTTTTATTTTTATTTTTTAAGGGGTTCGCTAAAGGGGTTAACTAATGGGATAGTTTTATAGGGCAGGTCGTTACGGACGTGGCGATACCTAATATGTGTACTTTTATTGTTTGTTTTTTTTTTTATTTAAAAAAAATGGATTTATTGGGGGAATATTTTTTTTTTTCTAATTTATTTGGCGATTTTTTTAAATTATTTTAACACTATTTATCGCTGATCTGTCACATCACAGATCACTGTGACAGATCAGCAATCTGTCACAGGCAGTTCTGCAGACTTCCTCATGCCTGCGCTTTGCAGGCACTGAGGAAGTCAGCTCCCTACAGGCCCCCAAGGCCCCCGTCGCCATCTTGGATTCGGGGGCCTGTAGGGAAAGAGACCCCCGCAGCAGCGCTGCACATTGCGCTGCCGTGGGGGGCTCAGGGAAGCACGGAGGGAGCCCCCTCCCTGCCGATGCTTCCCTTTAACCCCCGGTACACCGCGATCATGTTTGATCGCGGTGTGCAAGGGGTTAACGTGTCGGGGGCGGTCCGTGACTGCCCTTGACACATAGTGCCGGGTGTCAGCTGTGATAATCAACTGACACCCGGCCGCGATCAGCGGCGCTCACCACGTGGGCGCCGCTGATCGCGGTAGACGTACTATCCCGTCCATGGGCATAGGGGCCCGGGTCCCATGGACGGGATAGTACGTCTGATGTCAGGAAGGGGTTAATGACAGTTATTATGAGTAAACCTTTTGAAATCCAAATTTGCTGGGTTCAGCCAAATTTTCTCAACTTGTATTTATTCACAGTTAATCTCAAGTATTCTGGTTGCCTTGGAACAGTGTGTAGAACATTTTGCC
Organism: Dendrobates tinctorius; assembly: GCF_039654945.1. Lineage (NCBI taxonomy): Eukaryota > Metazoa > Chordata > Amphibia > Anura > Dendrobatidae > Dendrobates > Dendrobates tinctorius. Next base: position 9,836,565 of record NW_027361797.1, read on the forward strand.
ATCCCTTAATATTGTATTCAATTTAATTTATTGTGCTATAGTCCAATACATTAATCAATTACATTGGCACCTGTCATTTCTCTCTCTCCCTATTATTTCAAACACTAGTGCCTTTATTTGTTCCTAAGTGGAATTTTCTGGGCATTCTGAACTCTTTCTCTATGGTGTAAAATGACACAAATTGCTAGCGCCCATACTTTATACTGCCTGTGAAAGTCCCCCATGATTGGCTGTTCTACACCATGTTATGATATAGCTACAAGGCATTATGTGGAAGCCCACCCTATCACGACTATTATCAGTAACATCTTCTGTGACTCTTTAGAAGTATGAGTTTGCACCATGCATGTTTTTCATTTTGGTCGATCCACATAAATTGAATCATAGACTGTTCAATTTTACAGTAACTTGTTGATTTGCCATGGAATAATCCAATCATTTCTAACAGCTATGCCTTTCACCTACCCTATACACAAGAATGTTTAAAACGGTTAAGTATTCATGTATTTTTAGTGAGGAAAGAGGAGAAAGCTCTTTTTAGACACTTCTGGGAGTAGCTCAACTAGCAAGATTGGGTGTTTGAAAATTCAATGTTTGGCCAACTTTAATGCACACACAGTAGGAATGAGCGAACGTGCTCAGTGATACTCGGTTATCACTCAAGTATCAGGGTGCTTATTATTCGGAGAGTATTGGGCGGTGCACGATGTAAAACTCAAATCTCCCGCCCTGCATCTTTGGCGCCTGTTACACAGCCAATAAGTATGCAGGGATTGCCTGTAGCGATTTTGACTGTGGCATTACTGGGATTGGCTGGCCATAATACATTATCAGGGATTATAAAAGGACAGGCGCCGCCCGACTCAGCACACTTACACTATTGCACATGTGAAGATCTGAGGCTGTGGGTTGTAATAATCACCTAGGCAGGTTAATGATGGAACTATTTTTTATTCCATACGGCCATGGTTTTACAACAAATCCAGGTAGATGGCAAAAATACAATGTCCCCAGTCCACAAGATCCCCTCCCCGGGCTGATAGTCCTACTGCCCCCATACCAGGCAATACTCACTGTCTTCCAACTCCTGGTTTGCTCACAGATTTCATATCTCCTTCCAGTTTAGTCTGTAGTCACAGTCCAGGCTCCTCCAGATGACAAATAGCACAACCAACGTTCATGTATCCAGGACCAACATTAGAGTACTACCAAAACCACTTAATTAATTTGGGCTACTAATATGTATATGAGGTCGGACCTGCCACATATGTGGGTATCAATGCCATTCTTTTTCTCCCATTTGATTCATGATGATTAAAGTGATAGATATAATTTTTTTATTATTATTGAATGTGCCTCCTTGTTTTCTTTACAAACCCCCCCTCCACCATTGTTTTGATTCCTAATAAAGAATATACTTTTTAATTGCACGTAATAGGCTCTCTGGTCAGTTCTTTTTCCTTTTCACAATATTATGTAAATATCAATAAGATATGTGTTCTTTTCCTCTTTAGTTTTCATGCAAAGGAGACTAAAGGGAAGACATCACCCATGAAAATAATTAAGGAAAATGTAAAAACTTAGGAAAGAAAAACTTGTAAATTGAGATTCACAACAATGTTCGGACATAAGCACATGGATAAAATCGCAAATCGGGTTTAATGATCCCTTTTAAATTAGAAATGTACTAATTTATATTTTATCATCTTGTATCCCATATAACCTTTTATATACAGTGGTATACTGTGCCAAGTGAACATTCATTTGTAAGCTTGCCTGATGAATTGGCATATGCCCAGGAAGTTTGCAGCAGCAATTATTTTTTCTGTTACCAAATCAAGGGTCTGTCCAGATGGCCAAATCTCATATAGTTTAACTACAGGTAGTTTTTCACTACTAGAAATTGCAACTGTTCTAGGTTCACTGAGTCCTCTGTTCCTGCAGTGCTGTTGATCTACATCTGCCTGCACAGAATGGTGGTCATGAAACAATTAAATTTATCTCTTTACACTTTTATTATTTATTTATAATGTTATAATTATATATCTAGCGCCATTATTTTATATTCTGTTATCCAATATGATATAAGGGTAATAAATGTATAAACACAATAAATTCATACAAACATATTGCAAGAATGTTCCAAGATAACACTACACCTTTCCAACAATGAGCCACAATTTTTCAGTCAAGACACAGTGCTATCCTTTGCTCATATAAGCCAAGGATTTCCTATACTATTACCTATAAAGTGAAATAAAATTATTTGCTTTACAAACACACCTAAATATGTGAGACAATTATCACTACCAACCAGGCTTATGTGTGCTGTGATTGAACTACCATCCATTAGTCATAACTAAAGTCTAAAGGCCCTGTCACACTTAGCGATGTACCAGCGATCCCAACCAGCGATATGACGCGGTCAGGATCGCTGGTACATCGCTAAGTGGTCGCTAGCGAGCTGCCACACAGGCAGATCTCACTAGCGACATCACTGGGGACGGGGGTCGCTACTTACCTGTCACACCAGGCGATCCTGCGTCCTCCCGCCCGGCTCCACGCGTCGCTCGCCGTCACAGCAGGAAGCGCCGCAGGAAGCTGACGACAAGAAACAGTCCTGGACGTTCTCGCGCGATCAGCGATAACCGGCGGGGGAGCGGGTCGTAGGTAAGTATCACACACAGCGATATCGCTAGCAATATCGCTATAACGTCACAAGTTATAGCGATATTGCTAGCGATATTGCTAAGTGTGACATGCCCTTAAGAGTTGCACAAACCCAGAATGCCTGTGCCGAGTACTGCTGTCGCTCATGCTTGGGAGCATTTTGAAAAAGGAACAACTAAACATTCAAAAAATTTTATGTGGTTCTGATATTACTGTTTTGGACATCTATCTTTAATTTTCTTAGTTAGAAAATAGGGTCTCTCCAAGGTAAGGTGTACAAGTAGGGTCCCAAACCATATAGTAATATAGAAAGACTTGGCACTCAGTTGATAGATGAGAAGTGGTTTTATTTACAGTGTAACAGTACAATTTGACATTTCAGTCGACAAGGACCCTCATCAGAATACTGTTAAGGGTAGAAATGAAATGGACCCAATGTCCGGTGGTGTAACCTCAGTGGTCCTCAAATGATGCCGCTTCGGTGTGATGGTATGAACACGAATTCCACCGCTAGTTCATGAGTCAAGTCTTTCTATATTATCTTTAATTTTCTGACTTGCAAATTTTCTGGACATCATCAAAGTTGAAACAGGATTTTTGATGACTGAATAGTCTACAACAGCAAAATTGGTGAGTTGTGATAAAAAAAAAGCTGAGCAGCAGCCATTTCAATGTGATTTAAGATAGTAAAAGGACATCAATGCTCATAGCTCAGCAATATATATAGGAAGAGAAAGCCCTAAAATATTGAACAAATACTACAGACAGTAATGAGTTATATAGTTGGAACAGTGAAGAAGATGAGGGTTGCAGTGTGCGAAAAATACCGAGGTTCAATTGATAGAAGAAGGGAGAGCTGAGGGAGAAGCAAGCAGAAGTGGCAGACTCAGTCTGATTAATGATTTGCTGAAGCTAACGTCTATCACGCTGCACTTTAATTACCATCACACTCTTTTTCATGGTTAATGCACTAGAAAACAGCAGAAAGGCAGCACAATATTTATTACAAAAAATCTAAAACTGGTGTTTGTCAGAAATGGGGTGCTTACTTGTCAAAAGCAACTGACCTGAGATTTTTCATTTCTTGTGCAATTCTAAGAGGAGGAGAATAAAAAATTTTTTTAATTAAAAAAATACAAAAAAATGCTCAAAATCCAGACATTTAATCGGGACTGTGTTAGGAATCTGGGTCATTCTATGTTTATGCAGCCACCCAGATTCTCACATTTGTCTCCAGAGGCTAAGTCCTTTTTCCCAGCTTTTGAGCATGCTCACGGGACGAGCTCTCATTGGAGTTCAGGAGTCAGGTGCTCAGGTCCTGCTCCTGATTTCATTGGTTATGCTCGGGGCTCTGGAGATTTCTGGAAGGTCCTGCACGCTATAAAAAGTGCGCATGGCTGTTCTGCCTTGCGCTTGTATTTTCTATACTTGCTGCTGTGTGTTTGATGATGGATGCTTGGACTGGTGGCTGACTCATTAAATATCCCCCTCCTTGGTTATTACTAGAGTTGAGCGAAACGGGTCGAAAAATTTCAAAAGTCGCCGACTTTTGGCAAAGTCGGGTTTCATGAAACGAAACCCGACCCTAGGATGAGGTCGGCCACGAGGTCGGCGACTTACGCGCCAAAGTCGCATTTCAAAAGTTTGTTTTGCGCTCTTTTTCCGCCAATCAGGATCCACGGACACTGTGGGCAACGTGATGACATAGGCACGGGTCACCACCATCTTTCAGAAGGGCATGCAAGTGATTGGCTTGCTTTGGTGGGCGTCACAGGGGGTATAAAAGGGCGTGCACGCCGACTGCCATCTTACTTCTGCCGATCTTGAATCCAAAGGGAGTTTGTAGCTATATTCTGCGCTGCCGCTTTAGACAAATTCCAGGAGAGTGCTGTATGATTGCAGTGGTTTTATTCTACACGTTTCAGGGGTCTCATGCCCCCTTCATCAGGAAATACCACAAATACATACAGGTATCACAGACATAAATAGGTTTGAAAGGATGCTGGATTTCAAAAAAATGAGTGCCAACAAGTCAGATGATGCAGTGTCAAAGTTCAATGACACCACATGATTAACAGTTAACCTAAGATATATTACAAAAGAATACGTATTTTAAAAGATTTTTTGATTAAATTTTCGTTTACAAAACAGATAATAAAGTCAAATTTACGATTTAAACAAAAAAAAAAAAAAAAAAGGGGAAGGGGAGAGTTTATTCCTGTTTAGAGGTGGATACCTTACAAGTGGACTATCGTATGGAAAGAGCAAACCGCTTTTTTTCATTGAAAGCATTGAAATCTTTATACAAAAAGGGGAAAAAAGTAAAAACATAATTTTAATTCTTTACCAATAAAAAATATATAATTTTAGTTAAATTCTAAAAAATTAAATATAAAGTTATTTTTTAGTATAGAGGAAATGGGTTTAAAAAATAATAAAGGGTTTAAATGAAATAACTGAGGTTTTTACCTAGACAGTGGAATTTTTGTTCACACCCATATTCACATGCTCTGTAATCAGAGAAAAAAAGGAGGGAAAAAAAAAAAAACCCTCATGTGTATAGATGGCTTCTGAGTTCTTTGCGATAATTTCTCTTTGTTCTATTTAAACTTAAAATTTTATATGCACTTTTTGTGTCAGTTTCCCTTGTTGATAATGTTAACCTAGTTATGCAGTCCCCGCCTTGTGGTTTTTATATATTTTTTATAGATTTGTTTGTACTTAATGCAATACCTAATTGCAATTTTATATTTATATTTATAATTAATTTTACAATACTGTGCCTCCTTGGTCTAATGAAAAAAAAAAAAATTATTTATGTATTTATTTAAATATTACTTGTGCGTTAGCTCTAAAAGAGTGTTATATATATGAAAATCCTGTATAGCCTCCTATCAGGTTTAGCTCCTTTTGCCCTTGGGAGCAATCACTTTCATACCTCTGTCTTAAACATTATCTCTGTTAGTTGCATTTTTTGAAGAAAAATTTTTTTGAAGAGTCTTTTTTTTTTTTTTTTCTTCTTTAATTAAGCCCGGGTAAGCGCTACTAATTCTACTAGTCTGACATGAAAGAATGACCCCGGCTGATAATAGTATCTCATTTCTCCTTTAACTCAGCTCCCATACATATATTGCCTAGCCATAGAGATTAGTGAACAGTGCAAGAATGTTACTGCCACTCCTTCACAGTGTAAAGACTTAAGGCCCTTTTACATTTAGCGATGCACCAGCGATCCAACCAGCGATCCGACCCGGTCAGGATCGCTGGTGCATCGCTAAATGATCGCTAGTGAGCTTTCATACAGAAAGATCTCACAGCGATGCAGCAGCGACGCAGCGCACGATACTTACCATTCACACACAGCGATCCTGCGTCCTCCCGCCCGCCTCCACGCGTCGCTGGACGTCACAGCAGGAAGCCCAGCAGGAAGCAGACGACGAGAAATGGAGCCGGACATTCTCGCGCGATCAGCGATGAGCAGCGGGGGAGCCGGTCGCTGGTAAGTATCACACATAGCGATATCACTAGCAATGTCGCTATAACATCACAAAACCAGTGACGTTTTAGCGATATTGCTAGCGATATTGCTTAGTGTAAAACCCCCTTTATGTGTCACGTGTTGAACACAAAAGCTGCCTGCGATCTTATCTATTAATGAAGCCACCCATTCACCCTGCCGCTTTATCCTGCGTTTTTACTTTGAGCAGTAGTGGGCTCCTGCACAGCGTCCTGTGTGTTGCTGCATCTGATATTAACCCCCTTTTTTTATGTGCTTCGTGTTAAATCTAAAATTTGCCCATGATCTCTGTATTAGTGAAGTAATGAATTCATGCTGTCTGCGTTCTCATTCTGAGCAGCGCTGACTGCTGTGCAGCTTCTCGTGTGTTGCTGCTTTTAGCATCCTTTATTATTTTTTAAACCCATTTCCTCTATACTAAAAAATAACTTTATATTTAATTTTTTAGAATTTAACTAAAATTATAGATTTTTTATTGGTAAAGAATTAAAATTATATTTTTACTTTTTTCCCCTTTTTGTATAAAGATTGCAATGCTTTCAATGAAAAAAAGCGGTTTGCTGTTTCCATACCATAGTCCACTTGTAAGGTATCCACCTCTAAACAGGAATAAACTCTCCCCTTCCCCTTTTTTTTTTTTTGTTTAAATCGTAAATTTGACTTTATTATCTGTTTTGTAAACGAAAATTTAATCAAAAAATCTTTTAAAATACGTATTCTTTTGTAATATATCTTAGGTTAACTGTTAATCATGTGGTGTCATTGAACTTTGACACTGCATCATCTGACTTGTTGGCACTCATTTTTTTGAAATCCAGCATCCTTTCAAACCTATTTATGTCTGTGATACCTGTATGTATTTATGGTATTTCCTGATGAAGGGGGCATGAGACCCCTGAAACGTGTAGAATAAAACCACTGCAATCATACAGCACTCTCCTGGAATTTGTCTAAAGCGGCAGCGCGGAATATAGCTACAAACTCCCTTTGGATTCATGATTTCTTTGGTCGCTGAAGACCTGTGGATCTGCAGCAGCCGCTACCTACACGCTCTTATCTCATCCTAACCAGGTGAGCATATTTCATGATATACTGTCTCTTGTAACGTGGATAAGACCCTATTGCGCTTTTTTGTCTCCCCCTTTTTTCTGCCGATCTTAGCATAGGGAGAGGTTGCTGCTGATTCTGTAGGGAGAGTGTTAGGCAGGGAAGAAGAAAAAAAAACTGCTTCTGCTGCTAGCGATTGTGCCTGTACAACACACCAGTCACTGTGTGTGCAGTGCAAGGGGAGGCTATATTGTGGTGTATCAGTGGTGTTGGTTGTTGGGCTGCCTTCTAAGGCTTCCTGACGGCTGCATTGCTGTTTACCCACTGCTCTGCAAACTGCTTTTTTAAAAGCAATCCCAATTTTTTTTTTTTATCCTGCTGAGGTACTGAGCTGCAAACTGCTTTTTTAAAAGCAATCCCAATTTTTTTTTTTTGTCCTGCTGAGGTACTGAGCGTGCATTTTTTCACACCATACAGCGGTGTACGCTCCTCACACAGTACCGTGTAACGGCTGTTATCACAGCCACAGTGAAGCTATCTGTGTCACTCTGTGAGAATAAGTCGAGGACATGTTCCGTTCTTATAGACCTGCACTCTAGGGAGATTCCTACTCTGCCGAATTCTACATACACCTTGTAGTTTGTGATACACTAGCCAATTTCTGTCTGTGACATAGCGCTGTGATATTCAGTGGGCCTCACACAATCCAAAAGTGTCCAGTGTCCACAAGTGTCTGCAGAAATTCAAAATCTCCCTTATCCTCTAGTCACTTTGGTCACAGCTGTGCCATCGAGCCTGTGACATAGCGCTCAGATATTCAGTGGGCCTCACACAATCCAAAAGTGTCCAGTGTCCACTAGTGTGAGCAGAAATTCAAAATCTCCCCTGTCCTATAGACACCTTGTACCTTGTTTTAAATTACTATATAGTTTGTTGGATTTTGTCTACATTTCTACCAAAAATGAGGAAGGCTGGTGGAAGAGGCCGTGGAATTGGGCGGGGGTTGGCAGCTGGTAATGATGGTGTTGGTGGTGGATCTGATGGTAGTGGCAAGAGCAAAATAGGACCGAATGCAGGAGGTGTTGTGCCTGCGTCATCGTCTGGCTCCATAAGGCTTCGAAGGCTTAGTTTTTAGGAGTTGGCAAACCGCTTTTAAAGCCAGAGCATCAGGAAAAAGTTTTGTCTTACATTGCTGACTCAGCCTCCAGCTCTATCGCCTCCTCTTCTTCAGTTGTAAAAAGTAAAAGCACTGAGTCGTCATTGGAGGCTCATGTTCATGAACCACACCTTTCCTTGTGTCCTTCACCCCAACCAAGATTGAAGGATGACGCAGGCCATACTACTAATTACTCCATGGAGCTGTTTTCACATACCATGCCTGGATTATCAAGTCAAATGGTGAATTACCCAGGCCAAGATGAATCTGACATGGAGTGCACTGATGCACAGCCGCTGATGGCTGATTTTGCTGGTACATTCACTCAGAGCACTACATTGTCCTCGCAGTGTACAGAGCCAGATTCTGACCCTGTTGAGACTCAGGTGCCCCTTCACGCACACTATACCACCATACACGGTGACACAGAGGAAGGTGCACATGACATTGAAGAGGAGGTGATGGATGACCCAGTTGTTGACCCAGATTGGCATCCATTGGGGGAAGAGGGTGCTGCTTCCAATAGCTCAGATGAGGAGCATCCACAGCAGACATCGACATCGCAACAGCTGTTATCTGGCAGGCCCGGAGCACTCCAAAGACAGGTTCCAAAAATCAAAAGAGTTGCTGGACAGCTTGTCCAGAGGGTCAAAAGATCACAGCGTGCTAGGCCGCAAAATGTCTGCCAAAGTAGGAAGAGTGCAGTGTGGCACTTTTTTGAACAAAATCCTCATGATCAGGCCAAGGTTATCTGTAAGGCTAGTTTCACACTTGCTTTTTTTTGCAGCGCGTTTTTCCCGCAAATAAACGCATAGAAAAAACGCATACAAAAGCATACAACTGCTGCGTTTTTTTCAAGCATTTTTATGAGCATGCATGAAAAAAACGCAGCGTTTTTAAGCGTTTGTATGCGTTTTTAGTGCGTTTTTACCGCGTTTGCGTTTTTTTCCAACATTTTTAGGTGGCCCCTCACACTACCCAAACCATGACTTTACTAACCCTAACCCTGACCCTAACCCTAACCCTGACCCTAACCCTAACCCTAACCCTGACCCTAACCCTTAACCAAACCATACTTAACCCTAATCCTGACCCTAACCCTGACCCTAATCCTTAACAAAACCATACTTAACCCTAACCCTGACCCTAACCCTAACCCTGACCCTAACCCTACCCCTAACCCTGACCCTAACCCTAACCCTAACCCTGACCCTAACCCTTAACAAAACCATACTTAACCCTAATCCTGACCCTAACCCTGACCCTAACCCTTAACCAAACCATACTTAACCCTAACCCTCACCCAAAACCCAACCCTAACCCTGACCCTGACCCTAACCCTAACCCTAAACCCCCTTAACTAACCCTAACTCTAACCCAAACCCCTAAATTCCATGGTTAAAAAAAAAAAACGCATATGCAAAAAAACGCTTACATGAGCATGCCAGTGCGCACATATGCGCATCCATAGGCTATAATGGCCATTTTTAGCGCAAAACGTGCGCATATGTGCGCATGCGCTTTTTTGCAGGGCCAAAAAATGCAACATGCTGCGTCTGGAAAATCCAATCGCACACCCCAAAAAAACGCAGCGCATGAAAATCGCATACATGCGCTTACAAGCGCGCAGGTATGCGCACCCATGTTAAATATAGGGGAAAAAACGCATACGCAGGTTAGCGTTTTTTTCCAGCGCTAAAAAACGCAAATGTGAAACCAGCCTAAGAAGTGCGCAAAGACCATTAGCCGAGGGAAAAATCTGAAAAATTTGAATACCAGTTGCATGCTTAGACATTTAAACACCATGCACTTGCAAGCGTGGACACAACACCAAACCTCAAGTGCCACATGTGCAAGTGATCACAACGAAGGTAGTCAGCAACGCTACATTGTTTCCCCCACTGTAAGCCCACCGGTTAGCACAGCAGCAAATGTTGAGGTGTCGTTGCAAGGCCACAGCAGTCAGGGAATCCCACTGTTATATCAACGAAAGACTGATTCTAGGCCATCAGAAAGAACAACAACTCCATCACCATCATCAACCCTCTCTCAGTCCGCCCTGTCCACCGCTACTTCCACCATATGCAGCTCTCAAGTCCAGCTCACCCTCCCAGACACTATGAGTAGGTCAAGAAAGTACTCAGTCTCTCATCTGCGTACACTGGGTTTGAACGCCCACATTGCCAAACTAATCTCGTTTGAGATGAAGCCCTTTCGGTTGGTGGAAAGCGCAGCTTTCCGCAAACTCATGGCCTATGCAGTACCACGCTATGACCTACCCAGTCGCCACTTCTTCTCTCGCAAAGCCATCCCAGCCCTCCACCATCATGTGAAAGACCGCATTGTCCATGCACTCAAGCAGTCAGTGAGCGGAAAGGTGCACCTCACAACTGATGCATGGTCCAGTCGGCATGGCCAGGGCCGTTACGTTTCCATCACTGCGCACTGGGTTAATGTGGTGGATGCAGGGTCCACAGGGGACAGCGGTGGTGGGACAGTGCTGCCTACCCCACGGTATAGGAAACAGTTGGCTGTAGGCGTTCGACCCTCCTCCTCCTCCTCCAGAAGTGAAAGCTCGTCCACAGAGCGCAGTCGTACGAGCACTTCATCTGCAGCTGCCACTGTTGCACACGAGGTGTCCCCCTATCGAGCAGCTAGTGGAAAGCGTCAGCAGGCTGTGTTGCAGATGATGTGTTTGGGCGACAGACACACCGCCGAGGTGCTGGCCGAGTACTTGAAGCGACAAACTGAGTCATGGCTGGGCAGTGTACATCTTGAGGCAGGCAAGGTAGTTAGTGATAACGGCCGTAATTTTGTGGCAGCCATAGCCCTTTCAAAACTCAGCCACATACCTTGCTTGGCTCACACCTTGAACCTGGTGGTGCAGTGCTTCCTCAAAAATTATCCGGAGTTAACAGCCCTGCTGCAGAAGGTGCGAAGACTGTGCGCGCACATCCGCCGGTCGCCTGTACACTCCGTTCGTATGCAGAAGCTGCAGCGATTGCTCCACCTTCCCAACCACCGCCTCATTATCGACATTGCAACAAGGTGGAACTCCACCCTGCACATGGTGGATCGGCTGTGCGAGCAGAGGCAGGCCATAATGCATTTGTGGGAGGATACACGGCCAGGCACTTTGAGAGCAGACATGGAGTTGACAGGTGTGCAGTGGTCGAAGCTGAAAGACCTCTGTAAAGTCCTTCAGTGTTTTGAGGAATGCACACGGCAGGTAAGCGCAGACGACGCCATCCTGAGCATGAGCATCCCACTTATGCGTCTGCTCATGCAAACTTTGACGCACCTTAAGGAGCAGGCTTCTGCAGCCAATGTTGATGAGGAGGAAGAGGAGGAGGGAATCCTTGATGACATTCAGCCATTGTCTGCTCAGGGACCTCTCCTGGACGAGGTGGAGGAAGAAGAGGAGGAGGAGGATGATGGGGATGATTACTTAGGGGAGGAGGATGCATCTCGTGGGGCAAGTGAAAATGTTGGCGTGGCAAGGTCTGGTACAGGGTTTGTGCGTGACTGGAGGGATGTGGATTTGCCAGAAAGTGCTCCTCCAACCAGCACTCGCAGTGCATCATTGACACCGGGAACATTGGCTCACATGTCAGATTATGCCTTGCAGATCCTAAAAAGGGACCCCCGCATTGCCAAAATGATGAACGATGATGACTACTCGTTGGCCAGCATCCTGGATCCACGCTATAAAGGCAAATTACAAAACATCATGCCACAGGAGAACCTTGACCTAATATTGGCTAATAAACAAGCAACTCTGGTAAATCGGTTGCTTGAGGCATTCCCAGCACACAGCAGCGGTGATGGTTCTCACACGAGCCGTACGGGCCGGGGTCAGCTTGGCAGAGGTGGTCTTGGTGCACACAGCAGAAGTGGCGTTGGAGACAGGGGTTTCATGACAATGTTGTGGACTGATTTTTCAAGTACCGCTCACACAACTGGTAATACTGCATCGATGGAAAGTGACAGGAGACAGCAGTTGTCAACTATGGTTACAAACTACTTTTCCTCCCATATCGATGTTCTCCCACACAGGTCATTCCCCTTTGACTATTGGGCCGCTAAACTGGACACCTGGCCTGAATTGGCACAATATGCCTTACAGGAGCTCGCTTGCCCAGCTGCAAGTGTGCTATCGGAAAGAGTCTTCAGTGCAGCTGGATCAATCCTGACAGAAAAAAGGACTCGTCTGTCAACCCAAAATGTGGATGATCTAACCTTCATTAAAATGAACCACGCATTGGTTTCCAAGGATTTTGTCCCACCTTCCCCTGATGACACATAGGGTGACAGAAAAATGGCTTGCTTTGGTCCACCTCTTCCTGGGACTTGACCTATTTCACCTTTTGCATCAGCTGAATGTCCAACATCAACGTATGCCACTTTCTAAAACTCCCTAACTGTGCTGCCTCCCCCCCATGGCCGGGGTCACCACCTAGCGCACGACACCGTGCGAGTGCCGTTGCCCTGGACAGGTGGGTAGGCCGACTCTTGGGCACGGGCACTGGCACAGGGTCCCTCATAGTGCAATCAAGTGTCTCTGACGGTGGTGGTGCACATCCGCCATCAGACACACCGCCGTACTATGAGGGGCCCAGTGCCAGTACCGACGCCCATGAGTGGGCCCCCCTTGCTTGGGCAGGGCCCCAGCATTTGCAATCTTTACCTCTCCCTGCTCCTCCGCTGTGTAGTCTGGGCCATCAAATCCATACTGTGCCTGTCACCGTTTGAGCCTGCCTCCTGATGTATAGACATATATTTTGAATGTGTACGCTATCCATACATGTTATCTGGGGATACGGTACCCTTTCTCACCTTTGTGCAATCACGTGCAATCCATACTGGGCCTAACACCATCTGAGCCTGCCTCCTGATGTATAGACATATATTTTGAATGTGTACGCTATCCATACATGTTATCTGGGGATACGGTACCCTTTCTAACCTTTGTGCAATCACGTGCAATCCATACTGGGCCTAACACCGTCTGAGCCTGCCTCCTGATGTATAGACATATATTTTGAATGTGTACTCTATCCATACATGTTATCTGGGGATACGGTACCCTTTCTAACCTTTGTGCAATCACGTGCAATCCATACTGGGCCTAACACCGTCTGAGCCTGCCTCCTGATGTATAGACATATATTTTGAATGTGTACGCTATCCATACATGTTATCTGGGGATACGGTACCCTTTCTCACCTTTGTGCAATCACGTGTAATCCATACTGGGTGTGAGAACGGCTGGCGAGCTTTTAAGCAAGCTACAGCACCTGTGGTTTGCACACGTAAGTTTCTCATTTTTTCAGTTATGACGGTTAGGCCTATTTCCGGAACTGCGGTTGACCTGCACTTACTGGGAAATCATTGTTCGCGGGTAATAATTGTAATCAGTGATCCCCATCACTAACGTTGTTCAGCGGGTTATCTGCACCTGTAAGCGACAAACGCTGGCCTTTGCAGTGTAGCGCACATGCAGCCACGGACATGTAAGGGCATGACACACCAGTTATTGGCCAATCTCATGTGCCAGAGCCTCACATGTCCCTCTAGTAAGCCGGACTCGGACCGCGGGGCATGACGGAGTCTCGTTCGTTAACGGAATTAAGCTTGCAATGTGTGCATCTGTTCTGTAGCTGGCATGGTTGAGGTTTCCCAAGTGGAGTCGAATTTAACCGTAGGCTCCACTCCTGGTGGTGCCCTTCTGGACATTCCTTTAAGGTTCAGCTTTGCAACCATACTGCCCATGTAAAACAAACACTTTGCCTTCATGAACGCTGTTTGGAGGGTCATGACTCGTGGGAATAACGCCGCCCAATCAGTTAACCTGCTAGAGAGATCGTTCGTTGCTCCCAAGCATGACATCACACTCCCTAGGAAGAAGGTAATGCCACTGTGGCGACCGTACTCCTGGGGGCGACACAAGTGCACTGATGCCCAGCCACTGCTCGATGAATCTGCTGGTACATTGACTCAGACCACTACATTCCCCTCGCACGCTCCACGGCCTGAATCTGACCCTGATGAAACTCAGGTTACCCTTCCCATATACAGTTCCATCTTACACAGTGACAAAGAGGAAGCTGCAGATGAAAGTGCAGGTTCGGCCCACCCGCCATCAGACACACCACCGTACTATCAGGGGCCCTGTGCCAGTGCCGTCGCCAACGAGTGGGCCCCACCTGCTTGCTCAGGATCACAGCACTTGCAAAGTTGAAATACTGTGCAGTGAGATGGAAGATGGGGACGACGAGGAGTCCAGACAAGTACAGGGATTCCCTAGCGAGGAGACTTATTTGATTGTTTTCAATGTTGGGACAGCAATTTTTGGGGAGCACTATACTCTGGAGAATGATAGATGGGGCCCACCATACACTGGAACATTCCAAAGGTGGACATCAGACACTGGAGCAGCATTTACAGGGCCCATTATACACTAGAGCATTAGAAATGGGGCCCATTATGTTTGGAGCATTATTTGGGCCCATAAGACAGTGGAGCTTCATCCATGGGGACCAACATATACTGTAGCATTATGTGGAGCTCATCATATACTGTTTCAAACATTATATGGGACCAATGATTCTGTATGGAGAAATAGATGGGCCTCGTCATGAGATGTAAAAAGTGAAGTATTTTTCATTGTACTATACCGCTATTTCTCTGCCGTATCGGAGCATGATGAGTTGTGGTATGTGTTAAAGGGGCGCTCTTTCGCCCAGGGCACATGAAAACCTGGAGCCAGCCCTCCCCCCCACAACTGTAGCCAAATAACCCCCATTTTTCAGTGCGTAACTTGTATTATGAAGTTAATTAAGGTTGACAAGCTTAAGTAAGAAGAATTGATGCTTTTGGCATTCAAATGGGCACTGTTGGTGTGTTTCCTGTCCTCCTCTCACTGTCGACTTTTATTCCCCATTGACTTACATTGGGTTTCGTGTTTCGGGATGACCCCGACTTTTCCCTATAATCGGACGATCTTGCTCGACCCGACTTTTGGAAAAGTCGGGTTTCACGAAACGAAACGCGACCCTAAAAAACCAAAAGTTGCTCAACTCTAAAAATGGTAAAAAAAAATTCCCAGCATATTTTGTTAATTATACGCTATGATTATTGTATTTCTTTATAGATAAAACCCTTGATAAAGGCTTGAAAGAGCTGAAAAGTTGGGGATTCTGTACTGTCTTATGGTCCATGTCTCAACCAATAAATATTTTCTTGCAAAGAAAAAGTTATTTTTGCCTCAGGTTTCATACTATTGTTCCACTCATTGATCACGCTCACTGTCAAAAAGTTTTTTCTAATATCTAATCTGTGTCTCCTCCCATTCAGTTTCATCCCATTGCTTCTACTCTTTCCTTGTGCAAATGAGAATAAAGATGATCCTTCTACAATGTGACAGCCCTTTAGATATTTGTAGACAGCTATTAAGTCTCCTCTCAGTCTTCTTCTTTTTTGTATACTAAACATTCCCAAATCCTGTAACAGTTCCTCATAGGACATGGTTTGCTGACCGGTCACCATTCTGGTCACTCTTCTCTGAACTTTCTACAGTTTGTTGAAGTCTTTTTTGAAATGTGGTGCCCAAAACTGGACACAGTATTCCAGATGAGGTCTGACTAAAGAGGAGTAGAGGGCAATAATGACTTCACGTGATCTAGACTGTATGCTCCTGTTAAACATCCCAGAATTGTATTTGTCTTTTTTGCTGCTACATCACACTGTTGACTCATGTTTAGTTTATGATCTATTAGAGGCAAGGTCAGCTCACGTACAGTCATCGCTCTGTACATAGTGAGCAGTAGCTATAACGACACCCCAGCACTGACTGACTGCCAGCTCAGTAGCGAAATGTTTCTCAGTTTCAATTGTGAAGTAGTACCCACAAAATGAAAAGCAGTGCCTAGAGAGCATTATTGCTACCCATTTAAAGTTAAACAGTAGCCACTCATGTCTATTGTCAGGTAGATCTAAACAGTGTGATACAATCCCCAGCAGGGAGAGGTAAGTATTAAAAACCTTTTTTGTTTTCAATAAACTAAATGAAATGGAAATGGGAGAGAGAAAGGTATAACGAATAGAGGGTGAGTGGTAGGAGAGAGGACATTACAATGAATTGGGTGTGGTGGTGGGAGAGAGGAAATTATAATGAAGTGAGGGTCGAGAAGCTTGATGCGAAACGCATGTCGAGTGTGTTTTCCTTGATTGGTACTGTGCAGTACTATCATAATGTGTACTTTTCTGTAATAACACTCTCTCCCAGTTTATCTATATGTACCTCAACCCCAAATGACTGCCGATACTCATTAAACAGAGTACATAGGGGCCTTATTCTCTCATTGCCATTTAAAGACAACGATCGGGAATAAGGATAAAGCGCCCTTCAGAGCCTCAAAATCTCTGGGGTTTCAGCTACTGGAGGTAGCAGAGACCCTGGAGAACACGATCAGGGCCTAAGAATGTGTCCTCTATTAAAATCATTTCTCTTTCTTCTGACATGATATAAACTTGTGGGGGATTTCCACTGTTTAATCACATCAGAGGCTCTCCAAACGCAACATGGCGTACGCTAATAAATCCAGTAAATTTTGCTTTTTAAATGGTGCACCTTCGTTTCTGATTTTTTTTTTTTTTTTATTTTCACAGTTCTAAATTATAAACGTCTCTCAATAATCTGGGAGTTCAAAATGCGCTACACACTTCTAGATACATTCATTGAGGGGTCTAGTTTCTAAAATAGGGTCACTTGTGGAGGGTTTCTACTGTTTTGACACATCAGGGGCTCTCCAAACGCGACATGGTGTCCGCTCTAGATTCAAGCTATTTTTGCATTCAAAAAATCAAAAGGTGTTTCTTCCCTTCTGAGTCCTGCTGTGCGCCCAAACAGTAGTCTTCACCAACATATGGGTTATAACCGTACTCAGGAGAAATTTCACTACAAATTTTATGGTTAATTTTCTCCTGTTACCCTTGTGAAAGTATAATATATACGGCTACAGTATAATTTTTGTGAAAAAAAAATGTAAATTTTTTCCTTCCACATTCCATTAATTCCTGTAAAGTACCTGAAGGATAAATAAACTTCTTGAATGTGGTTTTGAGGACTTTGAGGGGTGCAGGTTTTAGAATGGTGCCATTTTGGGTGTTTTCTGTCATGTAGGCCCACCAAAGTCACTTAAAAAGCGATGTGGTCCCTAAAAAAATGGTTTTGTAAATTTTATTAGAAAATGAAAAATTGAAAAATCAACTTTGAAGCCTTCTAACTTCCTCAGAAAAAAATATATATTTAAAAAAATGATGCAGATGTAAAGTATATATGTGGGAAATGTTATTTATGTACTATTTTGTGTGATAGAACTATCTGATTTAATGGCATAAAAAAAGTTTGAAAAATGCAAAATTTTCAAATGAGTTGTCAAATTTTTGATATTTTCAAAAAAATATACATAAATCATATTGACCAAAAATTACCGCCAACATAAGATACAATATGTAACGAACAAACAACCTCAGAATCACTGGGATCCACTGAAGCATTCAAGATTAATTACCACATAAATTGACACTGGTCAGATTTTAAAAAATTGGCCTGGTCATTAAACGGAACCTGTCAGCAGGATTGTGCTGAGTAACCTACAAACAGTGTCAGGTCTTCATGTGCTGCTCTGCTTAGCTATTCATCTGTATGACTTCTGACAGGTCACAGTGACCTGTCCTATATTTTACATAATGAAAATTCTATATATTGAAAAAAACAACAAAAAAAACAACTTCAGCAGCAGGCAACGGCAGCTGCAGTACAGCATGATCTGCTTGTAAAATGTGCATATAATTTAGATAATTGATGCTATAAATAAATTGCTGGCGGTACTGTCTTTGAGGAGGCAATTTTTTCTCCCTAGAAAGATGAAAAATGCCCTGCCTACTGCCCCGCCCTGAAACATGAGTATTAACTCAAAACTGAAAATAAAGATTAAACAACAACCACTATGCAGATTTAATCAACCAAGGTATCATTTTAATCTGTATTATGGCGCCGACCTGACACTGTCAGTGGGTTACTGTGTACAAACCTGCTGACAGGTTCCCTTTAAGGTTAAAATTACCTTTGTCATTAAGGGGTTAAAGGGCCTCAATTTATGCCTCATTGGTTATTTTGGCTTGTGCCTTTTGAATATCTGTCCTCAATACTGTGATAACTGTTGATTTGTAGTATTCACAGAATGGTTTTTTCACTTACCTACATTTAGCATTTTATTTGTAAGTTTATTTTCATGCTTTAATTATTTTGTTTTCCAATAAAGAATATATGTTTTATTGATTTTGAGCTTTGCATATTTCTATATAGATATTCTTGAATTTACTGGTGCATTTTGCCCCCTTATATAGTGCTCCTTATATTCATGTAGGGTCGTTTTATGTGTCTAATAACAAACAGCACATATCAGCGCATCAGCTGAAAGGATGGCACTTCAAAGTAGGATTCAAATGGAGAGGAGAGTGAAATCTGATCTGAGCATGCATGCTCAGACTGCTATCACTTACTGAAATGTAGCCTAGCCCCCATCAGTGATCGTCTGATTCCAATCCCCAGGCTGGAAGTAGCAGAGCCAGAATCAAAATTGAAGGATATACTGTATAATCCACAGAGAGCTGAGTTAACAAGATCTGGGCAGGAAATAGGAGTATATTAGAAAAGTGTTACGATAAGTTAGAACATGTGGAAGGGGGTTAAAGGGAATCTGTCACCCCATTTTTGGGCTATGAGCTGCGGCCACCGCAATCAGGGGCTTATCTACAGCATTCTGTAATGCTGTAGATAAGCCCCCCGATGTAACCTGAAAGATAGGAAAAACAAGTTAGATTATACTCACCTGGGAGTCCGGTCCGGACCGATGGGTGTCGCGGTCTGGTCCAGCGCCTCCCATCTTCTAGCGATGACGTCCTCCTTCTTACTTCTTCCGCGGCTCCTGCGCAGGCGTACTATATCTGCCCTATTGAGGGCAGAGTAAAGTACTGCAGTGCGCAGGCGCAGACCTTTCTGACCTTTTCCAGCGCTTGCGCACTGCAGTATTGTACTCTGCCCTCAACAAGGCAGATAAAGTATGACTGCGCAGGAGCCGCAGCAGAAGTAAGGAGGAGGACGTCATTGCTAGAAGAAGGGAGGCGCTGGACCAGACTGCGACACCCACCGCACCCCCTTGAGTAAAATCTAACTTGTTTTTCTTATCTTTCAGGTTACATCGGGGGATTATCTACAGCATTACAGAATGCTGTAGATAAGCCCCTGATGGCCGTAGCCGCAGCTCATAGCCCAAAAATGAGGTGACAGATTCCCTTTAAATTAGTAGTGGAAGACCTCTTAAATCACTTGAACATGAGCTGAGCTGCAGCATCTAAGAATGGCAACCATGCAATGTACGGAGCAGTGCTGGTCACGTTCTGCAAAAAGCTGATCGGTGGGCATACCAAGTCAGGTCATCAATATCATAGGCCTGAAAATCCCTTACTGTACTGCTCTAAATAAGATCAGCATGATGTTAAACAAATCTGCATGTACACTTTTTTTAATCTCAGTTGTCTGGCTGTCTGTGTTGCGGATAACTCCTGCCAAGCGTATTTGACAGAGAAAAAAGTTACTTCCTGTCAGTCATATAAGCTCTCATTAAACTAATAGATGTCCCAGTAGAAATGTGTAGTCATGCTTTTTCTCCCATTCCTCCTACTATTAAAGCTAGATTCACACATCTGTTTGTCACAGTCCGAGCACAGACCATAATGCGCGGAACAGCGGCACATCTCCTGACCCAAACTCATATACGCTTATGATAATTATTTATTGTATCCACTTATATACCGCCATTAATTCTACATACATCATCATCACTGTTCCAGTTTTGGCTCACAATGTACAGTATATTCCCTATCAATATGTCTTTGGAGAGTGGAAGTCATCCGGCGCACCGGAGGAAACCCACACAAACACTGGGAGAACATACAGACTCCTTGCAAATGTTGCCCTTGGTGGGAATTTAACCCAGGACCCGAGCACTGCAGAGCAATAGTGCTAACCACTGAGCCACCTTGCTGCATTTTACAGGGTATACAGTAGGGTATGTGATTACATGAATGCATAATCTGCTGTGAACATAGAGATAGAAGGGAGAGTTCTGAAGGGAGAGATATATAGCGACATGGGAAAGCTGTGTCTGCAGCCACATGCATAGAAGTAGTGAGTGAGCTCTGCTGAATAGAGCCACGCCCACCCACACAGCATGAAAATTTGCATGATTGTGATGTCATGTCAGAGTCCAAAGCCAGGAAGTGACATCACAGGAAGTAATACGATTGTCAACCACAGATCGTGTGACCAGGGGAGCAATTCAGGTTAAAGAAGGATTTGAGAAAGCACAGGAGCTTGTCTATGGCACTTCGTTAATGTGAAATGGACTTTCAGTATTTTGTTGTTTTGCTTTCAAATGTAATTAAAAAAAAACTTTAACAGTTAAATAAGTCTACCTTTATAAGTAATTCACTAAAAAAAAATCTGTGTGAGACCTAAAGTATATGAAGGTGATGCTCAAATAAAATAAAATAGTTATCTCTGCTTACACTGGCAAACTTTTTTCCAGCCCCTGAAGCTGACACTGACCTTTCCAAGATAAAAAGTTCCCCCAATGTGTCACTTTTTATTACTTTTTACAACAAAACTATTTGTTTCCAGTCTATTGGTTATCACAATTCAGACATACATTGGGCCTTTTCTTCTTTTACCCAACTGGTTAAAGTAATAAAGCCACTTTTATGAAAACTACACTGCAAACTCCAAGGGACCATGGTTACATGGTTGCTGGATATATGAAAAAATAACTTAAAAATGGAAAATAAAAAGATGTGAAAAAGTAGACCATGAGACATTATTTTACCAATACTACTACTACTACTAATAATAAGAATAATAATAATCCTGATCAATGTTATGTACAGTTATAATTCCATTATTATTAGTTTTAAAACTAGTTTTCTATTAAAAATTTGAAAACAGAAACTGACAGTTCATATAGAAGCTGCTGTATATTCAATGTTCTTTAGTCACTTAAAAAAGCAGAATTTGTGGGTACGGATATAATTTTAGGGTAAATACACATATAATGACTGTGATTCAGCCAAGGCCATTGTGGTGTGAGCAGGTTGCAGGATGCAGTGACAGGAGACAAAACAAGGGTGAACTGGATTTAATTTACAGGGGGATACTCCACACAGGGAGATAAAGGGTTAAACAGGGGATGAAGCAGTTTCAAATGTAAAATTGTAGGTAGGATTAAAGTACAGTAAAGACAGTAAGGGCAGCTCTTGTAGGGTTAACTTATCCTATCTGCCGATTCTCAGACCATGGGTGTTGTGAAGTGGTGATGGCACCAAGAACGGCTGATGCGATACTTGCGTAGTTCCTGGAAATAACGGTCATCCATCTTCTGGCGGCAGCGGTTAGTCTCCGGTACCTTCCGCTGAGCCCCAAGTCCATGTACCATTGTGGCTGGAAGGATGGAGGCCACAGCACTGTCTGAGCCTAACATGGTCTGGCAAAAGTATACTGGAGAAGCAGCACGCAGATCACAGTTGTACCCTCGGTCTCTCTCAGGCGGCACACGCATGGTACTCACAGGCCCGGAGTGCTCAGCTCCTTGCTTAGTAACACATTGCACATCCTTTCTCACATTCTCTGCTGGCAGCAGCGGGGATGCTCCATCGCGGGCCTGCATCGTGCCGGTGCTCGAGGGAAAGAGCGCTCACTCCTGTTTGCTATGCACTGTCTCTTCCCGCCAAGTCTGCCTGTTCCCGTGTGCGCTGTCATCTCAGAGCCTTAGCCATACCCCCTGCTGCTAAGTGCAAAGGTTGGGCCATTTAACTAAGCCTTCCCCCGGGCAACAGAGGAGACAGCCCCGACAGTTCCGGACCCAGCGCAAAATATGTACCCCTGGTCCGGCCCATCTTCTTACAGTGGAATGGGACTGTTGAAAATCAGTTTGGGGCTAGGGTCACATGAGCATATGTTCTCTCATCCAAAGAGAATCGGGTCAATTTTACAAATCACACTCTGATCAAACTCTGTGTGTGATGACAGAGTGATGCGATTCTCTTGGATGAGGAGAAGATGGAGAAAAAAATGTCTCCATTGTATCTGTCAATCAAACCACACTCAGATGTTATCTGAGTGAAGTCTGATTTTTTTCCCTACAGTGTCATTAATTTGCATGCTGAGTGCAATCGGAATATCAGATCAAACTTGGGGATGCTGGATTTTTTTTCCCCAGAAGGCAAAAATAGGACATGTGCAAGGCCCCATAGAATAACACTGGCCAGAGTGAAATGCAACGTTTTGTCGGATCACACTTGGACCAATAGCTGTCAAAAAAAATATATCTTTGCTTACCGTTTCTGCCTTTGATTCCTAACTCCAGTATATTCTTTTTTTGCCAATCCAATAACTACTTGCAGGACTGATTATCTTTTCTACCATGGGACATGACTCAGATATTAGGACTGTGTCTCTGCCTTTTAATGGGAACACATGGTAAAGCACAGAACAGAAGGAAAACATACGGACAAGGCTAAATGGCTGGGATAAACAGTATTTTGCTTCTGACAGAGAATTTGCTGCCAAAATCAGCAGTTTTCATATAATTTATTAAAAGTCTATTTATTATATCTTTTTGTCTGAATACACATTAAAGTTCTTTTTTTCTTATAATAATATGGTGTTTTGGGGAACCTCACAAAATGCAGGTCCTTTTCTGCTGATCAACAAAAAAGAGCACCTGTCACTCAGTAAAATGAACACAGCTTGGGAGGTACCGGATCATGCCTTTTGACCACGAATAATTATGCTCCATCTGTGATGCAGAATTTGTAACTTTCACAAATTTATGTAAAGAATTCCAGCTGGTGCAATCAAAAGGAAACAGTATGTGCTCATTTGACAAAGCAATTTTCACATTGACTTCTAATATGTGTCCAGGACTCTATATCATATTATAAGGCTGAAGGACATAGCAGGGTGCAGCTGAAATGACAAGTAAGGGCTATTGTAATGGTGCTTACGTCTTTTTTCTCATTTACTGTATTTTCCATTTTAGTTACATAGACTGGCAGAACAATTGCATTGCCGCTCAGGTCATATTTACACATAAATGCAATCATCATCCACAGAACTATTGTATTGCCGCTCAGGTCATATTTACACATAAATGCAATCATCATCCACAGAACTATTGTATTGCCGCTCAGGTCATATTTACACATAAATACAATCATCATCCACAGGACTATTGCATTGCCGCTCAGATGATATTTACACATAAATGCAATCATCATCCACAGAACTATTGTATTGCCGCTCAGGTCATATTTACACATAAATACAATCATCATCCACAGGACTATTGCATTGCCGCTCAGATGATATTTACACATAAATGCAATCATCATCCACAGAACTATTGTATTGCCGCTCAGGTCATATTTACACATAAATGCAATCATCATCCACAGAACTATTGCATTGCCGCTCAGATCACATTTACACATAAATACAATCATCATCCACAGGACTATTGCATTGCCGCTCAGATGATATTTACACATAAATGCAATCATCATCCACAGGACTATTGCATGGCTGCTCTGATTATATTTACACATAAATACAATCATCATCCATGAATAAATGAATACATATAAAACATGCAAATTGCCTCTTCAGAGAGGAAGAGGACTTGAACTCTTTAGCGCCACCTGTTGAAAGTAGCGATCCTATAAGTCAATATCGACCCTTTAATGAGCCTTGCAATATGACTTTGGAGAAAAGCCAAATCAGAATCTCAATTTGCAAACACGCTGTTTAGGGTTTATTGCCCCTCATCAGGGCAAAGTATGAGAACTGATTTGGCTTGGTTAGAGGAAATTTGCACATTAAGTTTCCCAGAGTAGTATTGCATGGTGAATAAGCCTCCTTATATTGGCATGCCAAAGGCGGTATGTCACTCTCCACCAAAAAAGTTACTCCATAGACTAAATATAAAACAATAATATAAAGGCAATAGCAATGTGAAAGGCTATAAAATATAATTAATATTTGGGTTAAATTTAGTGTAGTTAAACTACTGTATGCCTACGCAAAATAAAGTGCATGCAGTCATTGAAACAAGTAAAGAAGAAACAGGGAAAGATTTATTATTGCATTTGCACCTATTTTTTGTATATTTTTTTCTGTTTCTAGGCTGCTTTTTGTTTTGCACCAAATTCTTCTGTTAAGTTTTGCCTATTTTAAAGTCTATTTTCTACATGTTCGTATGTTTATTTTGCCATTCTTGTAGTACGCATTGGCATTCTCCTATTCCTTGGATGATTCGTTGACAAATAAATTGGTCTTGATTGTATCTGATCCTGGCTGTTGCCCGTTTGGAGCGCCATAAGTCAGAAGGAGTAGTCGAGTCAGGTTGGGTAGTCGAGTCGGATTGAACAGACGAGGTCGAGAATGTGCCCGTTTCCAATGGAGCAGCTACTTCAGGGACTTCTGGAACTTCAGGCACCTCTGTGTCTCTCCTGGGTCTACAGGGGACAGATCAGGAAATTCTTCTTTTCACAATCATCAACTGCTGGAGGGAGTATTTCAGGAGCACTTTGAATCTCTTCTGCTTGGTCAGGAACTCTCGACAAGCAGGAATGTAGCATATTCTGGTGAACTACTCAAGTGGGGGCATTTTCTTCCCCTTCAGGTTGGACTTCATAGACGGGCTCTTTGGACTCTCCGCTTCACCCAACACAAGTTTTGGGGCTGTCTCTGGTTGCTCAAGTTCCCAAAACTTAGTCTGCACCAGGCGATGTAGTGTCTGCAGCCGCTGACGATGTTTTCAGACCCGGGTGGACACCCCCGTCCGTGGATAGTCCTCCTCTGGATCCAACTCCAGCTCAGTAATCTCTCTTCCTGGCCGGTTGAACAGCATGGTATATGGAGTGTAACCGGTGCTGCGATGTACTCGGTTATTGTACACCCACACTATCTCAGCTACGAATTCAGGCCACCGGACTTTTCGGTCTTCCTCTAGTGTCCTTAACATCTAGATTAGAGTTCGATTGAACCGTTCACAGGCTCCATTTCCCTGAGGATGATAAAGCGTCGTCCGAGATTTTTTGATCTTGTACAGGCGATGAAGTTCTTCCATCACTCGCCCTAGGAAACAGGTGCCTTAATCTGAGTGAATTCTCTTCGGGCAGCCGTACACTTGAATTAAATTCTTGCAAATGGCATGTGCTGCTGATTCGGCAGTTTGATTTTGTGTCAGAGTAACTACGGCAAACTTTATGAAGTAGTCCGTCATCACCAGACAATGCTCATATCCATGGTGCGCCAGACCTATCGTCAGGTAATCTATCATCAATACTTCTAGAGGGGCAGAAGTCACGATGGTCTGTGAGGGAGCTCTCTGCTCCAGAGATTTAGCTAATTTGCAGTTTCTACATTGCCAAAAGGTTTCTTCCACCATGGCTTTCAGTGGAGGATGATAAACTAGCTTTAGCAGCCACTGAAAGGTCTTCTCTTGAAACGAAGTGAGCTCCTCTTTTGTGTGCCTCCGTGCGTCACGGACTGGGTCACAGTTAGCAGTAGGGTACCACAGGGGTCAGTTTTGGGCCCGCTTCTTTTTAACATATTTATTAATGACCTTGTAGGGGGCATAGAAAGTAGAATTTCAATATTTGCAGATGACACTAAACTCTGCAGGGTAATCAATACAGAGGAGGACAATTTTATATTACAGGAGGATTTATGTAAACTAGAAGCTTGTGCTGATAAACAGCAAATGTGCTTTAATGGGGATAAATGTAAGGTCATGCACTTGGGTAGAATGAACAAGATGTACAATTACTGTATGTGCTTAATTGTAAAACACTGGGCAAAACTGTCACTGAAAAAGACCTGGGTGTATGGCTGGACGACAAACTCACAGTGGCCAGTGTCAGGCAGCTGCTGCAAAGGCAAATAAAATAATGGGATACATTAAAAGAGGCATAGATGCTCATGAGGAGAACATAATTTTACCTCATCTCCAGTGTATAAGAAAGACATAGCTGAACTGGAGTGGGTGCAGAGAAGAGCGACCAAGGTTATTAGGGAACTAGGGGGTCTGCAACACCAGGACAGGTTATTACACTTGGGGTTATTTAGTTTGGAAAATCGAAGGCTTAGGGGTGCTCTAATTATAATGTATAAATATATGCGGGGACAATACAAAGATCTTTCTAATGATCTTTTTACTCTTAGACCTGTGATGGGGACAAGGGGGCATCCTCTACGTCTGGAGGAAAAAGGTTTAAGCATACTCACAGACGTGGATTTTTTACTGTAAGAGCAGTGAGACTATGGAACTCTCTGCCATATGATGTTGTAATGAGTGATTCCCTACTAAAATTTAAGAAGGGACTGGATGTCTTTCTTGAAAAGTATAATATTACAGGGTATATACACTAGTTTCCTTAATATTGCGTTGATCCAGGGAGCTAGTCTGATTGGTGTATGTGGAGTCGGGAAGGAATTTTTTTCCCCAATGTGAAGCTTACTGTTTGCCCCATGCCCCCCATGTTTTTTGCCTTCCTCTGGATCAACATGTTAGGGCAAGTTAGGATAGGATATGGGTTGAACTAGATGGACTTAAAGTCTTCCTTCAACCTTAATGACTATGTTACTTTGTTACCTTATGTAGCAGCACCTCAGAGATCACCACCTGCCAGGTGACACCAGTTCCCGTTGTAGTTTGATCTTTCAGTGCAACAGTCCATTCTTCAGTTGGAGCCTTTCCCACGGCCGAAGGATCAGCAGAGTCCCCGCGGAAAGGTCATCTCTCTCTCTGACTGGGAAATTGTTTTAGAGTTACCCACTGTCTCATTTCAGTGAGTTCCCCATCTTCCTGTTGTAATTGGACCCACTCATCACAGGACCATCCCAGTATGCATTCCCGGGACATTGCCTGTATCTGTTCCTGCGTAGCCACCAACATCCTGGAAGAATCATGGAACTCAGGGACCTCTTCAGTGTCCAGTTCTTCATCTTGGTAGAGCCCAGGTTTCTCGTGTGTCACTCTGGATAAGGCATCTGCGTGAGTATTCTCAGCTCGCATCTTGTAGGCAATTCTATATCGATACTTCACCATCCAAGCCACCCAGTGCTGCACTAGGGCCCCTAGCTTTGCATTTTCCAGTTGGGCTAAAGGGTTATTGTCGATGCAAACTATGACTTCAGATCCAGACAAGTATTCCACAAACTTCTCAGTCATGGCCTACACTAATGCCAACAGCTCCAGTTTGAACAAATTGTAATTCTCTGGATTCCATTAAGAGTCGTGGAGAGACCAGCTTGAGTAGACGATCACTCGCTCTTTTTCGTTTTGGATCTGGGACAACATATCTCTGAGTCCATGCAGGCTTCCATCAGTGTGAATAATAAATGGTTGGGAGAAGTCGGTAAAGGCTAGCACTGGCGCTTCAGTCAAAGCCACCTTCAAAGCTTTAAACGCTTTCTCCTGGCGATCCCTCCACAGAATAGTCCTGTTTTTTGCACCAGACTGCACCCCTTTCAACAGTTCCAACAGTGGGTTCATAATGCGAGTGAAGTTCTTTAAGAATCGCTGATAATACCCAGTGAGCCCCAAGAAGGCCCGAACATCTTTCATAGTCTTCGGGGTGGGCCAATCTTGTACTGCTGCAATTTTCTCATGAGACGGTCTTATCCCTTCAGCAGAGACGACATGTCCCAAGTACTCAATGTGAGTGCGAAACAGATGACACTTCTGAGGCTTCACTTTCAAACCGTGTTTAAGAAGACGGCGCAACTCATATTCCAGTCTCAGCAGATTTTCCTCGAATGTGGCTGGCATACATGATGATGTCGTCCAGATAGATGAGAGTGGCCTCAAAGTTCAAGTCACCTAGACACCACTCCATGAGTCACTGGAAAGTACCAGGAGCGTTAGCAAGGCCAAACGGCATCCGGTTGAATTCAAACAAGCCCATAGGCAGCATGAAGGCCGTCTTCCCTCTGTAATGCTCGGACATACTGTAGGTACTTGCCAATAGCCACTGGCTAAATCCAACAATGAGAAGTATTTTGTGCTTCCCAGTGCAGACAAAGATTCCTCGATCCTTGGCAATGGATATGAATCTCGTACAGTGCAGGCATTCAGTTTGCAATAGTCCACACAAAAACGTAAAGTTCCATCTTTCTTTCATACCAGCACAATAGGAGTAGCCCACGGGCTCTGACTCTCTCGAATAACACCACTCTGTAGCATCTGTGTCAGCATCCCCTTCACATCTAGGTAAATTTGCAGTGAGATTTGTTGGTATCATTCTCTTAAGGGGGGTGGCATTTCCTGTTGAATTCTTGTGGGTAATTGCTGTAGTGCAGTCGAAATTATCCTCATGACATGCAAATATGTCCTGATATCACCCTAATAGAGCTTCCACCTGCTGTACCTGTTGCAGTGTAAGTTTTGTTAATTCAGCCCGCATTTGTTCCAGAATGTGGCACCCCTCCCACAGGTGCTGGGGTTCTGGTACCGAAGACATGTCTAGAGCCACAGTCCAAAGATCTCCTTGTTTCACCTTCAATTGAATGGCCTGTGGTAGTATCAGGTCTTCCGGCATGCCCAGAAGTTTCACTACTTCACTCCTGGGTGGGAGCGTGAGACTACCTTCCCCCAGATTAACACATTGTACTGGAGCTGTCCTATCGTGCACCGTAGCTAACGTCCACGCAACGAGGAGCCCTGGAGTAGTTGCTCCATAAAAGCTGGCTGTATCGGTATCTCGAATACTTCCAGAGGGGTGCAAGCCCGGATAGGCAGAGTGAGCACAGTTTGGCCCTGTGGCAGGACAAGGTTGGCTGCAGCTGGGATGATCACTTTTCCCAGTATCTTCCTGTCACTAGAGGTTTCTTGTCTTGGGCCGTACGAATTAGCTGCTGGAACACTCTCCTTTGGGGAGTGTGAGGGCTCTATTGTTTCAGGAATACATCTGGGGACTCATTGATGAGGAGACTTCCAAATTCTTTCAGCACGTTCATCTGTAGAGTGACAGCATGCCTGTTACCTGCGTTGCCGGTGATCAACACCACTCCCTTCCAGCCCAGGTCTTTGCCACAGATGGTGATTTGCATCCAGACCACCCCTGCGACTGGGATGGGTAAGTCATTATCAGCCGTCAACTTTATGAACGGGCCCCATTCAGGCCATATCGCTTTGGGGAAATGTCGTCTGAAGTATGTTTCAGGCATTGGGGTCACCTGTGAGGCGGTGCAACCAAACAGTGAATGGCCTGACCATCCATTTCAGCCCAGACAAGAGGACACATGGAAACTAGACTTGTGGGACTTCTGATTCTCCTTCTTGACTCCTCAGGCTCCGGGTGGCATCCACCAGCCTCGGAGCCTCCTATTTTAACAGATGGCTCTGAATGGGCCGCCTTTGTGGTACACAACCCCGAACCAAATGTCCAATCTCACCGCAGTTGAAGCATGTAGGGAGTTCTTCTCTGCGGGATGTTATCACTTCGTGATGAGGTTCAGGACCAGTTCTGCCCCCAGGCAGATTTGATGATGCTGCTGTTTTTTTCTTTGAATCAGACAACTCTTCTCACATATCCTGGATATCTTTCTGCAACTCTTCCACCGCTTTCTCGGTTCGGTGGCCATTGTCACAGGTACCGCTCCACTCCGGACCTTCCCCACCAGGACTGTCACCCCCCGCTCCTGCTCGCGTGTGCACGCTTCACTCCCCACTTCTGAAAAGGTCATGCGTGGATTTACCTGCAAGCGCTTTCGTAAGGCCTGTTTCAGCAGCGTGTCTCTCAAGCCTGTCACCAACTGATCTCGCAGTACTATGTCAATAGACCCTACGCCTATGCCATCTTTTCTAGTAATGGCAGTGTGGAACTCCTGTAGAACGTTCATGTACTGGGTCACCGTCTCCCCCTCCCTTTGAACCCAGCAAAATAAATGCATGCGTAACTCGCCTATGTTGTGGGGTCTCCGTGTGTTTCCTCCAATATTTGTAACACCTTGTCAAAAGTGTCCCATTGTCGAGGGCGTGACGGAATCTATCGCCTCTCCATCTAAAGCCAACATGACAACCTCCACCTCTAATGCAGGGGTCATGGGGTGCATCCTCATCATTCCCCTGATCCGCTCAGTCAAGCTCCATAGCATTGTATAGTTCCCAGTAAACATTGGGAGGTTACTCAGCAATGCTTGACCTTGGGCCCCCCAAAAGTTTTGTCTGCCGCCTCTTTGCTGTTGGACTGCATTCTGCCGACTACGCCAAGTGTGAGCAAATTGCCTGATGCAGTAACGGACAGAAGGCAGAGCAAGGGTTAACGGTAACGGAGAAGGGGTAAACAGGGGTATAACAGATGATATTAGCAAAAAGGGTGTGCAGGGTGAGGTAACAATTGTAATAAGTAAAGCAATCATTCATTAAGAGTTAACTTATCAGTCTGACGGCTTCCTGACTGCAGAGTCCTAGGTTCAAATAGTGGCGACAACGTAGTTAGCGCGTGCTGAATCTGGTCTCGTCCTGAAGGCGTTGATGATCTGGTTGAGTCCTTGTATGGTCTTGTATGGGGTCTTGGGTCCAGGATTTGTTGTGAAGAGTGAAAAGCACTATCCAACACTGCCAGAGCTTAACGTAGCTCGATAAATGTATGCGCGTGAGAAAAGGCACGGTTCACGGTGAGTAACCCGGTACGTCTTAAGCGGGTTAAGGTAAGGCGAGTTTGCTGTCCAATCAAGCACAGTGATACCGTTGTTTTTAAACCAGATATCAGCACTTCTGGTAGTGTGGACAGGTGCCAAGTCCTGCTTGAGAATGAAATTTCCATCTCCAAAAAAGCTTGTGAGTAGAGGGAAGCATAAAGTGCTCTAAAATTTCCTGGTAGATGGCTGCGCTGACGTTAGTCTTGATAAAACAAAGTGGACCTACACCCCCAGATGACATAGCTCCCCAAACCATCACTGATTGAGAAAACTTCAAACTAGACCACAAGCAGCTTGGATTGCATGCCTCACCACTCTTCCTCCAGACTTTGGAACCTTGATTTCCAAATGAAAAGCAAAAATTACTTTAATCTGAAAACAACACCTTGGACCACTGAGCAACAATCCAGTTCTTTTTCTACTTGGCCCAGGTAAGACTCTTCTGGCGTTATCTATTGGTCATGAGTGGCTTGACACAAAGAATGCAACACTTGTAGCACATTTCCTGGATACATCTGTGTGTGGTTGCTCTTGAAGCAATGACTCCAGCAGCAGTCCACTCCTTGTGAATCTCCCCAAATTTTGAAATGGCCTTTTCTTAACAATCCTTTCAAGGCTGTGGTTATCCTGGTTGCTTACGCACCTTTTTCTACCACACGTTTTCCCTCCAGTCAACTTTCCATTAATATGCTTGGATATAGCACTCTGTGAACAGTCAGCTTCTTTAGCAATCACCTTTTTCGCTTACCCTCCTTGTGGAGTATGTCAATGACTGCCTTCTGGACATCTGTCAAATCATCAGTCTTCCCCATGATTGTGGATCCTACTGAAACAGACTAAGGGACCGTTTTAAACTCTTAGGAAGTCTTTGCAGGTGTTTTTTTATATTATTCTGGCCAGATGATACCCGACCGCCCCCTCATGACAGCAAGAAGGGGGAAAAATTTGCAGGATCTCTTAGTTAAAAGCCACTATGTGGCAACTACTTCCAAATCCTTTGGTACACAGAGGCAACGTTGGGGATGTTATCCCTGTGGCTCATGTCGGGCCTGTAGTAATATCATATGGGTTACATCTTTTTCGTCCTCTGATAGTAATAAAGAATATCATATCTTAACTTATATTTCCTGTAGCTCACGGTATGTCATATATTATGCGACATGCCCTTGTAATTTGGTGTATGTGGGTCTGACGTCAAGGGAGCTCGGCATCAGGACCAGAGAACATGTTAGAGACATCACAGCTTCAAGGGAATCCACTGATATATCTAGCCTTAAAACTATCCCTAGGCATTTTAGATTGTACCATGATTCTAATCCATCTGGCTTACAAGTACGGGGGATAGATCGGGTTCATTGTGGCAATAGGGGTGGAGATTTGAAAAGAGTATTGGCGCAGTTAGAATGTTGATAGATCATTCTACTCGGCACAATGGCCCCAATGACAAATTATCTTTTTCACCATTCCTCTAAAATGATAAAATCAGTTTCTCGGTTTCTTTGTTTTTATTGGTGTTTTGGTTGTTTTTAATGCCTTTTTTTCTTCTTTTATATTTTTATCAGTTTGAGTATATATGAACTTTTTCTACCTTGACCTCTGAAGGCGCACATGTATTACCAAGTTCTGAAGATTAGGACCTATCTCATTGGACGAAAAGAATAAATTATTTGCTATTATTGATGCGTGTATTTGGTGCAACATTATATTTGTGTATGTCAAAAATATGGGATGACCTGATTTATATAAATTTTTGTATAAATATATACATTGTTGTTTATGGCCAATTAGTTCGTTTTAGTGATCTACTATCTGTATAGATGTTGTAGGTAATATGATCTATTTTATTTTCTTCTTTGCTATTCTACAATGTATGTTGCCCATAGTTTTGCCTTATATAGTAATGGCTGCGATGTTGTGCATGTGCGTGGTGCACACGCCTGCCGCGTTGATAAAGGTATCCTCACTGTGTCGGCGCTCCGTCGGGTTTTCATGGTTACCATGAATGCTCTGACGTGCACTGACTTCCGGGATGACCGGAAATGACGTGGCAAGGACGCCGTGCTCACGGTGCATGCGCCGGCTAAAGATGGCAGCGCACATTCAATTTCAATCTCCACTGACGTGGGATCCCTATAAAAGACCCTCCGGCCTTAACACTAGCCATAAGGCCCCCCGAGGAAGTCCTTGTGTGCGAAATGCGTAGGGGCATAGGCTGGACCCCCCGACTCCCACTATGGGTAAGAAATTTCTCTTTTTTATATTTACACCGGTGGTTTAATGATCAGGTTCAGGACGCAGTATTGGGGGCTTATGGTTGGCCACTGAGCCTTGCACTTGCTTTGAACATAGAAATCTTCCTTACTCCATGGCACTCACACATTATGTATTGAGACTGGGAATTTTACCTGACAATTGCCTTACAAGGAAGTAGGAATAACTCCTATTTTATCCTTAACCCCTTCCTGAACGATATCCCTAACTTTTTACCATTCGGTAGCTTTACTAATTATTCATGTCAGGTGGCCTGGCCGTATTGTTTTCCACCATCTATGACTCATATTTTGTATCTACTGATATTTTATGGAGATGTAATTTTTGAACAAAGTGTTTACATTTTTTGCACAAGAAAAAGTTTTTGTGTGTTTATCTCTATAAAAATGTACTATTAACTATTTGGACATTTTTTGAACTCATTTGGTTCTTTGGAGGTTTCCAGTAAAAAGACTGTATGGATGCATAAGTCTATGTTTATTGAGATGATGATGATTAACTTAGTAACAGTGGACAATAATTGTGGATGATAACGGGTAAAAACTACTAAGAAATAGACAGTACAGTATATCAGTACTGGCAGATAACAACAACAGCAATAATACAGGGTGCTATTACATCAGTAGCAGGAGTATTACAGAGGTTGCACAATACAACACATAAATGTAGTTAAGAGGAATATGTAAAACAAACTTAGGCTGCCAGAATTGCACTACCCTAAACAGAAATGCATCTATCTACATGCAGTGCAAAGAGCATTACAACTAGCTGGAAAATGCATTGCACCATATACCTCACTCATACTGCACTGTGGCTGCATAATGGCTAGCTATCACAGATACACTGCACAAACACATAACTGTATTAACTCTCACTGGAATCCGCTTGACAGAAATCAGTGATTTGTAGGGAGAGCCAGGAACACGTGTGTGTGTAACTCAGAGATCCGGGGTGAAAATGGCTACAAGTTCTCTAACCCAGGGAAACTGAAGGGGCGGTTGTAAACAGAACAAGCTATTAAAGAGAGAGGTTCCTAAATCCAGGAACAAGAAAAAAGGGGACAACTAATGACATCTAATGGTCATAGCTGGTACAGCACTTAAGAAAATACTTGCTGCCCATA
This sequence comes from Dendrobates tinctorius, assembly GCF_039654945.1. Taxonomy (NCBI): domain Eukaryota; kingdom Metazoa; phylum Chordata; class Amphibia; order Anura; family Dendrobatidae; genus Dendrobates; species Dendrobates tinctorius. The sequence goes on from NW_027361797.1 coordinate 9,871,177, forward strand.
AATGGGCAGAACACTCCCAGCTTGGCATCAACGGATGCCACTATTTGGTTCTTTCCAGGTTGAGGGCAGTAAGTGCATGCTTGCAGTCATGCCAACTTTTACAAGATCTCTGGCTTGCAGGTAATGCTGACTTGTAGGACTGGGCCACATGAAGTAGACAAGCAATGGCTCGAACAAGTGATTTCCAGTTTGAGAACCTGCTGAACCGATGAGATTCCCAGTGATGACTTGAAATCACTGTATGCAGAGCAGACACTCAAGGACGGAGCTCTTCTTCGGCAAAGAACGTATCAGGCCTGTCAATGTGGGGCATCGAACGGTACAAAGAAGCGGGGCCTGTGAACCATGTAGTGTCCTTAACCCTGCTGTTATGTTCAGTCAAAAATGACTGATTTTGAACTTTAATATTTTTTAAAATATTCAAGATGCAGTTCTGAAACTTGTGGTTGATTGACTTTTCCTCATTTGAGGGGTTCCTACTATGGGTACTTTTTTTTTTTGGTTTACTTTTTGCTCCACAATTTTTTTTACACTTGTACTGTTTGGTCAAAAATGACCGATAGCCTTTTATAGTGATCTCCAGCCATTTTATGAGTAAAATAAAGGAGCTATAATCTCATTTTGGACTATACAGTATATTACATCTACTACTATTTATCTATTTATTTAGGTCCTTTTGGTCCATGCAGATTTACACATACATACATTTTCTCATTACAATACTGCTGATGGATTACCTTCCAGTATAGTTATGTGCCAAATATTTTTACCCTGCTGTTCATGTAAAATAGTTCAATTCAGTTCTCAACATTTCATATTGTAAATGAACATATTCTCTTTTTTTACTTGTGTTCCCTGATCTGATTTCTGTGAAATGCTGACCTAAAAGAGTACTATTAAATTCTGTCTGAAAAGTGTGTTTGCTTTACTCTGAGCTCTTATCCTAAAGGGTGGGGGGTGTTTTATTTTATCTTATCAGTAGACAATTGCCATAGTAGTCTTTCTAGTTTTATTTTCAGTCCAGCTGGAGAGAGCAGAGAGGACATATACAGACAACAGAATTCTGAAGGATCATCGTTACAGGTATGTAGCAGATAAACTATTTTTTTTATTGTCAAAGTATTCAATTCTTTTGATTAGATGGTATAATGTAAAGCTGCAATTGATAGAATGAGTGCATGCTTATATGGATGGTCTTGTTTGCGACGCTCCAGCATCACAATCGCAGTGGATTTCTCAATGTGTGATGGGACCCTAATTGTGTTTATTGTTGTAAAACTGTTAATAGTTTGTTCTCTCACTGTATTATTATTGCTTATGTATATATTTTATGTTTTCATTCCAGAGTGTTGCCTCTTTGCATACAGTTGGATAAATAATTATTTTTGTATGTGCAAATATGCAATATGCATAAATATTCCAAGAAAGCCATGTTAAATGTTTTGACACAAAAAAAATAAAAAGGAAGCTTTTCTTTCCATTTTTCATTTTTATAACCCTAGAACGCATACCTGAGGCCTCGCAGGTCCGCCCTGTTAATTGTTTTCTATTTTCTGCAAGACTACTTTAGTTAGAATTTTGAAACTCTAGGTATTTCTCAGGTATATATTTGTTTGTCATTTCCAGTTGTTCATTTATTTTTATGTTACAGGCATTTCGGTATAACAACTCTTTTTTGTGAATACCCCATATTCACATACCTGGGGCCTTTTAGGCCCGTACTAAGTTTACATGTGATCCTAAGTCTTTTTGTCTTCACTGTTGCTGGGGAAGACTTTGACTTAGTCTTTATGACTCTGCTGTTGCTATGAAGAGTGTGAATTCTGCCTGACTACATGGTCATGTGATCTTGGGAAGGAGGCTCCCTCACAACGTCATGTGTCTCTGACATCATCATAGGTCCTGAACACTGTTCATTGTGTGCTACTAGCTGAAGAGACTTTGGAGGAAGGAGTCAGCTTTCTTGTTTCTTGAAAAAGAAACTTTCTGAGTTCCAAAAATCCAAAAGCTTCTACTGCACCTAAAAGAAAGTGGTGACCTACTGAAGGTGAGAGGAGGGGTCTGTACTTTACCCATAGCACACACACTAACAAAGAGTGTACAACCCTTATTGTAATCTTTTTTTTTTTTCATTTTAGTTTACTGACTTCTAAGGTTACAATGGCACAGTCTACATCCAGGGGTTTGACTGACCAAGAAATCGAAGCAATCATTTTTGATAGTGATGAAGACAGTGAACTTTCTTTGTCTGATGAAGAGTACATGCCACCAGCTAATGTCTCTACTTCATTGTCCAGTGATTCTTCAGATGATGAAGAAGTAATGGATCCAGCAGAACGTACAAATGTTTTTTGGAACAGTACTGCTGAGGCTCTTGGACGAACCCAATCACATAATATTGTAAGAGTTGCTCAAGGAACTGTAGGAATTCCACAATTCTTGTCCAAAAGAGATATGTTCTGTAAATATTTTTCAGATGATATTGTAGATGAGGTAGTTTTGTGTACTAACTTAGAAGGAAAACGTATCGCTTCAGGAAGAAAAAAAACATGGAAAAATATAACAAAAGAGGAACTGTATGCTTATATTGGCCTTACTCTTCTGGCAGGGAGTACAAAATCATACGATGTTCCTATCAGAGAACTCTTTATGAACCCTTTTTCAGATCCACATTACAAAGCTACAATGTCAGTCAATAGATTTGAGGATATTCGGAGAAGCCTTCGTTTTGATGACAAGAGAACTCGTCCTGTCAGGTTGGAAACAGATAAATTAGCCCCCATCAGCTACATCTGGAATCTTTTTATCAAGAACTGTACTAAGCATTACCATTCTAGTGACAATGTGACAGTGGATGAGCAACTTCTTGCATTTAGGGGACATTGCAATTTCATTCAGTATATGCCCAGCAAACCTTCGAAATATGGTATTAAAATTTTCCGGATGTCTGATTCTACAAGCTATTATGGAATGAATGGTCTGATTTACTGTGGCAAAGATGTTGACACTCCAGTCCAGAAAGACCTATGTTCTGACGTAGTAAAAACACTTGCGAAACCAATTTTCTATTCTGGAAAAAATATAACAATCGACAACTACTTCTCCAATCTTGAACTGGGCAATTTTTTGCTTCAGAAACAACTAACACTTGTTGGTACAATGAAGCAAAACCGCAGAGAAATTTCTCCAATCATGAAGCACAATCAACATCGACAACTTTATGATAGTGTATTTGGTTTCTGCAATCAAGCGACAATGGTGTCTTATAAAGCTAAGAAAGAAAAATCTGTGATATTACTGAGTACAATGCACCGTGATGGAAGTATAGACACCAATAACAGGAAACAGAAACCCGAAACCATCTTGCATTATAATAAAACCAAAGGAGGAGTGGACAAGATGGACGAAATGATTGGAGAGTATACGTGCAAGAGGCAGACAAAACGTTGGCCTGTAGTTCTTTTTTATAATATGCTAGATGTGTCAGCCCTCAATACCTATATTGCTTATAGTGAGACTCATCCAGAATTCCATGCCAACAGAAAGGACAAGAGACGTCTATCCTTGACAGAACTTTGCTATGAACTTTTAATGCCTAACATGATGGAGAGAAGCAGAACAAAATGCTTACAAAGGCAAACAACAGAAGCTATGATCCGATGTGGTATACGTTTTCAGGAACATCCAGAGCCAAGAGACAAAAAAAGAAAGCAATGTTATATTTGTCCAGCAAAGAAGGACAGGAAATCCGAGCGTGTCTGTACTACTTGTGGACAAAATGTCTGCAAGGAGCATTCTTCTGAACAGATAACGTGTGAAAGTTGTTGCGGTCGTTAGTAAAGAAGAAAGGAACCTTTGAAAAGAGATATTCCTGCAGCATGTTTACTGCGACTTTTATATAAAAAACTTTTAGACAAAAAAAATTATTATAAAGAGTTATATTGAATGCGTATATTGGGCGTTTTAAGCCCGTTCAGTTACTCTTTTGGTTTTTTTGCACATAGTAATGTTTTGAATTATTCACATCTTAGGCTGTGTTCCCACTGGCGCTGGGGTCTGCCAGGAGGTGATCCATAATGGATCTGATCTCTTGGTAACTCCAGTTAAGGCTGCTGGAATGCCGGGATTCTGCCAGCCTTAGCTGGGGTCACCAGGAGGTCAGATCCATTACAGATCTCCTCCTGGCAGACACCAGCGCTAGTGGGAATGCATCCTTACTTTGCAATTTTCAAATAAACTTTGAAAATTATTTTTGTTTGAGTTATTCCATGTTATTTGCACACGGGCCTAAAAGGCCCCAGGTATGTGAAAGTGTAGATTTTTATGGTCATGCGTTCTAGGGTTCACATACAATATAATACTGCAAAAATTATTCAATTAAAACACTTAAATTAGCTAAAAATCAAGACTTTATTAGGTCCGGTCAAAAATGACAGGAACATAACAAGTGTATAGTGGTAACGAACAGAATAGCAAGGTTAAGATGACTTGGAGCAACGGATCTAGTCACATAGTCAGCAGTGTTGTGATGAGTAGGTACATAGTGCCAATGATTAGGGCAAGTGGATCTTCTTATCCTAAGTACCCGGTTGCTGACGTAGACATAAAAGCGTTGCGTTTCATTGCAGATGTATCCTAGTACCACCTTGCTATTGGTGTAGAACTCTGCATCTTTGGTCTCCAGATTCATCGCTTCTGAGAAAAGCTCAGCCAACTCAACTGCGAGGACAGCAGCGCAGAATTTCACTATGGGCATCGTGTGTTCGCGGAGTGGTGCCAGTATAGTCCGGCTCATCACAAACCTGATGTGGCTCTGTTTGTTTACATCTATGATTTTGAGGTACGCTACTGCTGCAATCGCTTTGACTGATGCGTTACAGAAGAAATAAAGTCTTTGTGTCTTGACTTCTGTGGATGGCACAGGAGCATATGGTCGTTTCACACGAAGCTCGGTTAAGGCCTCGAGAGACCTCCTCCACTCTGCCCACAGGTATGCTTTTTCTGCTGGAAGTGGATCGTCCCAATCAGACGTGTCTTGGGTGAAGTCTCTTAGCATCATTTTTCCTTGGATAGTTACTGGAGCTACGAATCCCAGGGGGTTGCATAGATTATTCACGAAAGAGAGAACTCCTCTGCATGTGAAGGGTTTCTCGTCTTTACAGATCTGGAAGGTAAAGGCATCTGTCTTCAGATCCCAAAGCAATCCAAGGCTCCGCTACATGGAAAGGGAGTCGATGCTTAGGTCTAGGTCCTTTAGATCACTGAAATAGTCTTGAGAGGGAAAGGCTTCCATCAACTCTCGGCTGTTGGAGGAAATCTTGTGTAACCTTAGGTTAGACTGAGCGAGCATTTCTTGAGCCCTTTTTAGTAGACTGATTGCAGCCTCATTTGTCGGTGTGGACTTCAAACAGTCGTCTAGGTAGAAGTCCTTTTCTTTGAAGGAACTGACATCTAACCCATACTTTTCTTCGCCCTCTTTGGTGTAATTACGAAGGCCGTAGATAGCGACCGCTGGGGAAGAGCTGTTTTCGAAGATGTGCACCCTCATCCGGTATTCTGCGATGTCTTCGTCCGGATTGTTGTTACTGTACCAGAGGAACCTCAAGTAGCTTCTGTGTTCCTCTTTGATGAGAAAACAGTGGAACATCTGTTGTATGTCAGCCATAAATTCCACCGTATCTCTGCGGAAAGAGAGTAGTACTTCCAGAAGTCTGTTGTTGAGGTCTGGACCGGACAGTAGGACATCATTCAATGAAACATCTTTGCATTTGAGCTTGAGTCGAAACCACTCTTATTTGACCTGGCTTCTTAGGATGGTATACTCTGAAGATGGGCAGGTACCAACACTCCTCTGAGGGCCGAAGTGCAGGTGCAAACTCTGCGTGGTTGTTCTGGATTATCTTCCCCATGAAGGTAAAGAAGTGTTCCTTCATCTCAGGTGAATTCTGAAGCTTGTGCTTGAGGGAGATGAATCGGCTGTAGACCAGTTCCCTGTTGTTGGGTAGGCACCTTCTCTGAGGTCAAAATGGTAAAGGTGCGACCCAACTGTTCGATTTGTCTTTGACTATTTGTCTATCCATGATGTCCAAGAACATCCTATCTTCTATGGACATCGTTACCTTGTCGTCTTCCTTTGTCCTGCGGAAGACTGTACATCCATGTGGTCTTGCTCACCTTCACAGGCGTGGTCTACGTTGGTAGGTACTGAGAAAGGGCAAGGTAGGGGAGTGCTGTTTGGCAATTCCTTTACCAGCAGACTATTGTGACATGGCCAGAAGAGAGATGGACGTCCATTTTCTAGTGTGCTGGTAAGCATATTGTTGACTGAGGCCGGCTTGTGTGCTACTCCTAGACAGACATCTCCTATGACGACCCATCCAAGGTCGAGCCTCTGTGCATACGGAGCGTTCCTGGAGCCGTTTATACATTCTCTAGTCTTGTGGACTCGCAATATATTTCTTCCCAGGAGTAGAGCTATTGGGGTTTCTGGATCCAACTCAGGTATCAGGTGGGCTATATGCTTCAGATGAGGGTGATGTGTCGTCACCTCCGGTGAAGGTATCTCTGACCTGTTGTCAGGGATCTGGTTGCACTTCAGGATGGTCGGTAGCGATAGGCAGGTTTGGCCATCTATGGACTCCACCTTGTATCCGGTTGCTTTCCTCCCAGCCGTCTGATCGGTACCTGAACACATCCTCAGTGTGTAGAGAGAACCAGGGCCCACAATGCTGAAGTTGTCAAAGAAGATGGACCTGTCTAGGGACCTGTTACTTTGGTCATCCAGTATTGCATATATCTTGAGGGCCTTGTCCTTGTTGCCTGCAGGATAGACTCGGTCAAGGCAGATTTTTGAACAAGACCTTCCTCCTGTGAGTCCCTTACAGATCTACATTTAGAGCTGACCTCAGGGGTGTCTTTGTCAGTGTCTTTCTGCTTCCCATCGTGCTCCTCTGCTTGCGACAACATTCGTGGAGGTGATCCAGGGTGCTAAGCTGTATTGTAATCCGTGCTGCTGCATTCTGCACATTTCATGCTAGCATTACAGTTCCTGGCGAGGTGAGAGGTTGCGGCACAACATTTGAAGCAGATGTTGTTCTCCTTGAGGAAACCTTTGCGATCCTCCAAAGACGTCTCCCTGAACACTCTGCATTTTAGTAGAGGATGTGGTTTCTTGTGTAGAGGACACAATTTTTTCTGACATCCTGAAGCTTGTTCTCATCTGGAGGGGGGTCTATTCGCTTTGTGAGGAGGGCCTGTGGAAACTATGTTAGTTTTGTGGACTGCCAGGGGTGTCCTACTGGGTTTGACACCAGGGGCAGTGGAACATGACAGAGTAAAGTCAAAACTAGGGTCATTTCTGATCTTAGCTTGTTGGATGACAAAATCTACGAAAACAGTGAAAGGAGGGAATGGTACATTATGATTTTGCTTATACCATAAACCACATTTAACCCTCTTTTCTTGTAGGTTGTAAGGAAGTTTTTGTATTATCGGACTGACATCCCTAGCGGTGTCTAGCAATGTCAATCCGGGCAAGTTTCCTTCCTCCTGGGCAACCTGTAACTCTATCAATAAGTCACTCAATTCCCTAAGCTTTTGATAACCTTTAGGTCCTATCTTAGGAAAATCATCAATTCTTTTATATAAAGCATTCTCTATGACTTCTACTGTACCATAGCATTCATCAAGTCTTTCCCACACTTTACGTAGACCTGTGTGTGGATGCTTTATATTAATGACTCTCAGTCTTTTGGCATGCTCGACTGACTCACTTCCGAAGCCACTTCACTAAGAGATCTAACTACTCACTACTAGAAAGGTCCAGACCATGGATGGCGTTCCGGAACGAGGCTCGCCATGTCCGATAGTTCTCGGGTTTATTAGTGAACTTTACAAGTCCCTTTGTAACCAGTTCTCGACAGGCAAAGAAGTTTGCAAAGTCCATGGTGGCTAGGTCAGTGTTGGCATGAGCTGGTGTGTTATTATCATGTCTAGTGTGTGGTGCATAACCATACCTGTAAGATGCTTCTGACTTCGGATAGTCTGTACAGTACCTTTTCAGTGAAGAAGGTGTCTCTTTAAGGTGGGATGGGAGCTGTACCTTCTCAGTGGAACGGTAGCTGTGGTCGACATCTCTGTGCTGGATGTCTCCTCATCTGTAGTAGTGAAGTTCAGGGTTGGATTGCTGGTAATGGGCATAGGCCAATTGATGTGGTGCGTCAGGGCTGTCATCCACACCGGAATGTTGACGGACGTACTCTGCGATGTGCTGCGCTGGATCTTGCGGCTATAGATCTGATCCGAGAATGTTGCTGCATCTCTCATAATCAGGATCCTTCATAGCTTTCAAATACTCTGCCTTAGCTATTGCAGCTGCAGTCTCTTTGTCTGCCGCAAGTCTTTCTAGAGATGCTCGCAGGCGCACACTTTCCGCCTCTTGCTCTGCCTGCAAACGTGCAGCTTCGGCTTCTAGCTTTACCTTCAGATGTGCAGTTTCCACCTCTCTCTCTGCCTGCAAACGTGCAGTTTCCACCTCTCTCTGCCTGCAAACGTGCAGTTTTGTCTTGCAGGCGTGCAGTTTCTGCCTCTCTTTCTGCCTGCAAATGTGCAGTTTCGGCTTGCAGGCGTGCAGTTTCCGCCTCTCTCTCTGTCTCCTGCTCTGTCTGCAGACGTAGCTTTGCTGCTTCATGCTCTGCTTGTACCAGCTTTAGATGCATCTCTCGTTCAGCGAAGGAGGATCTCACTTTGACCGCTTCGACTTTGACACGAGTGACAACAGCGAGCTCTGCTATTGACAACCTGCTAGAGCTTGCTCGTGACCTCGTTTTGAGTGAGGATGTGCTGTTTTGAGATATTTTGCGTTTAGCTGCGTACTGCTGAGTATATTGGTGGGAAACTGAGTCTATGTATAAATGGAGTTCAGAGTGGCGGAAATGGTGTAGCGCTTGTTGGCGGGCTGCACTCTCATTCTGTGGCTGTATGGCAGCTGCTGTGATACCCGTATGCAGTGGGGGTGTTAGCGGTCCTGTACAGTCTGATCAGCTACAGCCTGCGACCAGCTATCAGTTTCACTGAAGGCGGCTAATCCGTTCTTACTGGGCCCTGGACTCTTGTCCACTGAGGCTGTATGGTGGCTGCTGTAATACCTATATGCAGAGCAGTTTGGGTGGTAGAAGTCCTGTACAGTCTATGCAATCACCGTGTGCGACCGTCAATCCTTTTTACTGAGCCCTGGGCTCCTATTCCCTGCGGCTGTATGGCGGCTGCTGTAATACCCGTATGTTGCACAGTCTGGGTGGTCCCGTACAGCCTGTACAACCACCGCCTTCGACCAGCAGCTCTGTTTTTACTGTTCTACCTTCCTCCATGTATGATGCTGTGTGGATTCCAGCAAACGGCTAAACCCTTCATCCACTTCCCAGTAAAAAGACTGTATGGATGCTTAAGTCTATGTTTATTGAGATGGTGATGACAAACTTAGTAACAGTGAACAACAATGGTTGATAATGGATAAAAACTACAAAGAAATAGACAGTACAGTATATCAGTACTGGCAGATAACAACAACAGCAATAATACAGGGTGCTATTACATCAGTAACAGGAATATTACAGAGGTTGCACAATACAACACATAAATGCACTTAAGAGGAATATGTAAAGCAAACTTAGGCTGCCAGCATTGCACTACCCTAAACAGAAATGCATCTATCTACAAGCAGTGCGAAGAGCATTACAACTAGCTGGAAAATACATTGCACCATATACCTCACTGATACTGCACAGTGGCTGTATAATGGCTAGCTATCACAGATATATTGCACAAACACACAATTGTATTAACATTCACTGGAATCCACTTGACAGAAGCAGTGATTTGTAGGGAGAGCCAGGAACACATGTGTTTGTGTAACTCAGAGATCTGGGGTGAAAATGGCTACAGGTTCTCTAACCCAGGGAAACTGAAGGGGTGGTTCTAAACAGAACAAGCTATTAAAGAGAGAGGTTCTTAAATCCAGGAACAAGAAAAAAGGGGACAACTAATGACATCTAATGGTCATAGCTGGTCATAGCTGGTACAGCACTTATGAAAATACTTGCTGCGCAGAAATGGGCAGAACAAGGATCCTCCAGTGGGACAGACTTTGGCTCTGGGGTCACCTCTTGATTATCTGAAGAGGTGATGCTATATTTGTGCTATTTCCTTTCCCTTTCCTATTAGGGCTCATGCCGACAACCAAATATTTGGTGCGAGAGTGATCCCACAAAACATCAGATTGCATTCAGATTAATTTTATTCTATGGGGCTGTGCACACGTCCAATTTTTTTCCTTGGACCAAGACTGTCCATGGAAATAATCACAGCATGCCAGAATTGAATCTGATTATCAGATCACACCCCGCCATGCAAGTCAAACACTAAACTGCACTGGAATGGCACCTGAGTGCGTTCTGATTTTCACAGACTGACACAATGCAGAAGATGGAGAAATTTTTGTTTCCATCTTCTCCTCATTCAAAATATTTGGATCCCACTCTGATCAAACTCTCTTCAGAGTTTAATCAGAGTGTGAGTAACATAATCGGCTTGGTTTTCTCGAATGAGAGAATGTACGCTGGTGTGATCCTAGCCTTAGAGTGAGATAGTGGACTCTCAAATCTTTCTTGGTGTCTCAAGTCTGCTATTCCCAGTGTATGTCTACTTGGACTCTCCCTCCCTCTATAGGAGTCATGGATCTCCCCACTTCCACCGGTCCTTTTTCTGCCAATTTCTCTGTTCCTCTGTGACACCTCCCCATTACATGACAGAGATACTCAGCTGTAAGAAGTGTTGCCATGAGTCCAAGCTTGGCACCAGCTGCAGCATCCTCTGCACACTATGCTCTCATTTCAGGGATGTCTTTTTCAAAACCTAGCTTATGCAATTAGTACAATTAAAGCATGACCTTAACAAGGGAGAAAAGTTTTCTGAAATACTTAAGTTTTCTATATTTCTATGAAATATTATTAGCTGTTGCATTGAAATTAGTCTCTGAATTTTGCTCAGTAGGTGATCAGATTGGAAAAAATGACGCTCAGCGAGGCCTACAACCTCAGGCATATGGTGGATTTTTTTTTTTTCAGTGAATGAACATTTTTGTTCCCTTTAAGTATTCTGTTTATCCCTGGAAGAGAACAAAGCAGTTTAAAGCTGGTAAATATGGATTTGTAGATCCCTAAGGATATAATTATCTAAACAAATGCTACAAAAGAACAAAGATAAATTAATCTTCTCAACATTTCCATGTACAACACTATGTTTATCCTAAGGCAAAGCCCCTGGTGGTTTACATGTGTCGTATAAAAATAAGTACTCCAATGTGCAGTGCAGTGTATGGATTATTTAAGCCAATAATGTAATATAGTTAATATTTTTTATATACCTGTATTTTAGCTCTACATTTTTTGGTGAAAAAGATGCATACCAATATAATAACATACCTATTTATGTATAATGCTTGTACACAGTCCTCAACATTGAAATTGCAACATCAAGAAGGAAAAGTTGTGGAGTTATGAAAATCACAAGATACCTGGATATTTAATGATATACAAAAGATTGAGTTGAAGAAGAAAAAGGGAGTAATCCGGCACATCAAAAATAAAATGAAAAACCTTTATTAGAAGCAGTAGAAAAACTTGACGCGTTTCAGGTGCGTTAGAGCACCCTTAGTCATAGGGTGCTCTAATACACCTGAAACGCGTCAGGATTTTCTACTGTTTAAATATGGCTTGACACGGCAAATAAAGGTTTTTCATTTTATTTTTTGATGTGTTGGATTACTCCCTTTTTCTTCTTCTCTCCTTGGCTGTGCTTACCCGTGGGATCAGCACTCACCTGTAACAAACTGGAGTCAGCCCTATTGGGATTTGATCAAGCAACAGTGCAAGCTCCCTAATCTCCTTTCCTCTCAAAAGATTGAGTTATTTAGTATCGAAAAGTATGAGCCACGCACAGAAATCCCCACATTTATGTGCCTTGGCTGCTGTCAATAAGACTATTAATGGTTGTATAAGAAATGTTCTGTCATGCTGAATGCAATTGGACAAACAGATCATTATGCTGCAGGTCACGGTAACATGCTTATGCCATGCAGACTGCTCATACGAACAACATGCAGCTTGGTGTTGTCTTGTTGAAAAATGGCTTCTGGGACTCTTTGAAGCAGTGGCATAAAAAATAATCACAGGGCCCCATAGAAGCAATCCTAATTGGGCCTCCTCCATACACACACACCCAAGAATATATTTGGTGCCGTAAATGAGTCATAACTCCCAACTTCTAAAATCCTGGAGAGGGATACCCAGTAATTATGCCAATACTGAAGCCCCTAATTGTTCTACCACTATACCCTTTCATATATACTTATAGAGTATAATTTCCCCCAAAATGCCCCTATACTACATGACACCCCACAATAAATTCCCCCAAAAATTCACCCCACAGTTCTGCCATTTGCACAGTATGATGACACCTCTTTGTCTCCAGCAAACTGTGATGCTGCTACGGTTTCCCCCACAAGTTATGATGCAGCCATTGTAACCTTAACAAAGTATAATACCTCCCACAGAATGATGCCCCAATAGTGCCCCCACACACAGTACTATGGCCCCATGGCTCCTCTATATATAGAATAATGGACCCACAGGTTGGTGGTCACAACAAGCAGTTTGACAGCACTACACACAGTATGATGTTTCTCACAGACAGTATGAGGGTATCCACAAAGTATGTGGGCTATCACACAGTATGAGGGCTCCCACACACAATATGATGAAAAAAGAAACCACAAAAGCACGCCCATAGGGCTTTACCAGATATAAGTAAAAATTGAATTGTTCAGGGTACTCACCCTCAGAGGTTGTGTAATGCCACAACTACTAAATACGCTCAATCCCATATAATGAAGCTGCAGCAGGAGGGTGTAGACAGACAGCGTCTGCTTCCATTAATCAAAGAGGAGATCCAAAAAGGGAAAAAAACAAAACACCTGGTTCCCGCGCTGCTCAACCCTCAAATGGAGGAAATCCAGTAGATTCTAGGAGTAGGTTCCAATATCAATGCTTTATTTCATAGTACATACAAAGACAACGCATTTCGAGGTCCATTCCATGACCTCTTCCTCAGGTCGGATGTACAAGAATGAAGACAAATCAAAGGTTGACAGTTTATATCATACCGGGGTTAATTACCCGCTACTCACAAAGAGGAAGCTGTGGGGTGGAGTAACCAAATGCAAATACATAAACATTTCATTCCAAAGCAAACCAATATTAAAAGACACAATAACTTACTCCCCATAAATCACAAATTGGACTAGATTAAAAAGAAAAAAAAAAACAAAAACACACAAACAAAAAAAAAAAAACTTCTCATACCAGAATCAAACCTATAAGGTTGTGGGACTAAAAGTATGTATGTGAACTAGAATCATCCACTTTAACTGGTAGTGCTGTAGGCACACTATTATATTAGACAAAAAAGAGCCATCAATTTAAGCTAAAAAGTGAACATTATATACACAGAAAACCAAGACCGTAAACAACCACACTTGTTTTCCACTTACAGTACTAACATAAGAAGTCGGGAAACCTTTTCAGAGTGACAGAAAAATAAACGCATCTGAGAAGAAATTTCACTCGAAAATATCGCACACCTCATTGAGGCCATTTGGATTTATGGTATTCAACCTATAAATCCAGTAGATTTCTCTTCTACACAAAGCCTGGAATCTGTTAGGGGTATTAGAATCAACCCGGTCAATAGGTAAAAACCGCAAACCCGAAAAATCCCGTCCATGTGTGATAGCGCAGTGTCTGGACAGGCCGTGCTTCATAAAGCCTTTTTTGACATTGTGACGATGTGCATTGATTCTCTTTCTTAACCCCTTAATGTCCAATGACGGACACAGTCCGTCATCAGACATTTCCCCTGCTTTGATGAGGGCTCCGGCGCTGAGCCCGCATCAAAGCCGGGACATGTCAGCTGTTATGAACAGCTGACATGTGCCCGCAATAGGCGCGAGCGGAATCGCCGTCCGCCCGCACCTATTAGGCTAGTTTCACACTTGCTTTTTTTTGCAGCGCGTTTTTCCCGCAAAAAAACGCATTGAAAAAACGCATACAAACGCATACAGATGCTGCGTTTTTTTCAAGCATTTTTATGAGCATGCATGAAAAAAACGCAGCGTTTTTATGCGTTTGTATGCGTTTTTAGTGCGTTTTTACCGCGTTTGCGTTTTTTTCCAACATTAGGTGGCCCCTCACACTAACCCAAACCATGACTTTACTAACCCTAACCCTGACCCTAACCCTAACCCTAACCCTGACCCTGACCCTAACCCTTAACCAAACCATACCCTGATCCTAACCCTAACCCTTAACCAAACCATACCCTGATCCTAACCCTAACCCTGACCCTAACCCTAACCCTAACCCTGACCCTAACCCTAACCCTAACCCTGACCCTAACCCTAACCCTAACCCTAACCCTGACCCTAACCCTAACCCTAACCCTGACCCTAACCCTAACCCTAACTCTGACCCTAACCCTGACCCTAACCCTAACCCTGACCCTGACCCTAACCCTAACCCTTAACCAAACCATACCCTGATCCTAACCCTAACCCTGACCCTGACCCTAACCCTGACCCTAACCCTAACCCTTAACCAAACCATACCCTGATCCTAACCCTAACCCTGACCCTGACCCTAACCCTTAACTAAACCATACCCTGATCCTAACCCTAACCCTGACCCTGACCCTAACCCTAACCCTAAACCCCCTTAACTAACCCTAACTCTAACCCAAACCCCTAAATTCCATTGTCTAAACTAATGGTAAAAAAAAACCGCATGTGCAAAAAAACGCATACATAAGCATGCCAATGCGCACATATGCTCACCATAGACTTATAATGGGTGTCTTGCTGTAAAAAAACGCATTGCGCGCGCATGCGTTTTTTTGAGGCAAGTCGAACGCTCAAAAAATGCAGCAGGTTGCATTTTGTGCGCCCGAGCGCATACCGCAAAAAAACGCATGCGCGGTAAAACGGGTACAAACGCATGTGTATGCGCACATAAGCGCATCCCATGCAAAGTATAGGAAAAAAAAACGCATGCGCTATTTAGCGCTAAAATACCGCGAAAAAAAACGCAAATGTGAAACCAGCCTTAACTAGTTAAATGCCGCTGTCAAAGCTGACAGCGGGCATTTAAATAGCATTTCCGGCCGCCGGGCCGGAAATGACGTCATCGCCGACCCCCCCGTCATGTGATCGGGGGTCGGCGTCACATTGCCTGGACAACCAGAGGTCTCTATGAGACCGCTATGGTTGTTCCAGGCATAAGACTTTCAGCGCCACCCGGTGGTCGGCGCTGAAAGCACAGCAGTAAATCTGCTACATATGGGCGATCTGCTCATCGCCCATATGTAGCAGAGCCGATCGGGTTGCGCAAGCTTCTAGCCTCTTATGGAGGCTATTGAAGCATGCCAAAAGTAAAAAAAATAAAATGTTTAAAAATAAAAAAAAATTAAAAAAACCTAAAAGTTCAAATCACCCCCCTTTCGCCCCAATCAAAATAAAACAGTAAAAAAAAATCCCACATACACATATTAGGTATCGCCGCGTTCAGAATCGCCCGATCTATCAATAAAAAAAAGCATTAACCCGATCGCTAAACAGCGTAGCGAGAAAAAAATTCAAAACGCCAGAATTACGTTTTTTTGGTCACCAAGACATTGCATTAAAATGCAATAACGGGCGATCAAAAGAACGTATCTGCACAAAAGTGGTATCATTAAAAACGTCAGTCCGGCACGGAAAAAATAAGCCCCGACCCGACCCCAGATCATGAAAAATGGAGACGCTACGGGTCTCGGAAAATTGCGCAATTTTTTTTTTTTTTTTTTTAGCAAACTTTGGAATTTTTTTTCACCACTTAGATAAAAGAGGACATAGACATGTTTGGTGTCTATGAACTCGTAATGACCTGGAGAATCATAATGGCAGGTCAGATTTAGCATCTAGTGAACCTAACAAAAAAGCCAAGCAAAAAACAAGTGTGGGATTGCCCTTTTTTTGCAATTTCACCGCACTTGGAATTTTTTTCCCGTTTTCGAGTACACGATATGGTAAGACCAATGATGTCATTTAAAAGTACAACTCGTCCCGCAAAAAATAAGCCCTCACATGGCCATATAAACGGAAAATTAAAAAAGTTATGGCTCTGGAAAGAAGGGGAGGGAAAAATGAAAATGTAAAACCAAAAATACCCCTGGTCGAAAAGGGGCTAATGTCTGTGTTGTCCGCCCTATATACTGTTTATTGCAGCTGCACTGTATCAAATAAATGACAAAGTCCGACTCGCAGGACAACCTTTCACATATAGGAAAGGATTCATTGGTGGAGGTAGAGCTGAAAGAGGGCATATTATGAGTGATGCCTTTACAACAATGGCATTTCAATTTCCCACACCGAAACACTCCAACATTACTAGCTATTTTAATATTCACAGAGGGATTCAGGGTTTTTTCCTTCAAACGACTGGGGGCTAATATATTTCTGAGTGTGGGAGCCCTCCTATAGGTGACCCTGGGGTTCTCAGGCAAGAACTTCCCCAAAACGGGATCACTGCGGAGGATGTGCCAATTCCTCCTTAATATATTTTTCATTTGTTTGTGGCACTTATTAAATGTAGTTAAAAAATTAAACGAGAAGTCCCCATCCTCTCGGCTCTTTTTCTTTGTAAGCAGCGTTTCCTGATTACACTCAGTCTGTACATGTCTGAGGGAATTTTCAATAAGTTTTTTTGGATAGTTTTGTGCATAAAACCTTTTTTTTAAAAAATCAGCCTGCTCCAAATAATCTTTCTCCTCAGTACAATTCCTCCTAATTCTCTTAAACTGATTTACTGGTATATTGAAAACCCATTTAAAATAATGCCCGCTTTCAAAATGTAAAAACTATTAGCTTCCACCTTCTTAAAAAACGTCTTAGTGTGAATACTGCAGGATTCAATAAATAAATTTAAATCCAAAAAATCAATGGCAGTATCACTAAAATGTGGAGTAAAATTAAAACCCCATTTGTTAGCATTAAGATGATCAATAAAAACACCAAGGTTATTGTGCCGATTATCCCAAATTAAAATCAGATCATCAATAAAGCGCTTATAAAAAATGATCTCGTTTTTAAAAACAGAATTCTCTATAAAAATGTTCTCAAAACGTTCCATAACAAGATTAGCAATAGTTGGTGCTACTTTAGATCCCATAGCCACACCCGTTAATTGATGATAAAAAGCACCCAAGAAGGTAAAGAAATTATTTTTCATGATTAATGAAATACCCTTATATATAAAAGTTCTTTGGGGGGCCGAAAGCCGATCATCAGATTCCAAATAAAATAGTAAACAAGATAAAGCTACATCCTGCTGGATATTTGAATAATAATATTTGAATGATGTTACCCACAGATCTCACAGGCAGTGTAAGGTCTTCCAAAGCCATCACACACAATATGAGGGCCCTGCAAAGTATGACGGCCCACACACAATAGTATGTTCTCTACAGCTCAAACATGCAGCCCTCCACACAGTAATAGGGCACCTCCACACAATATGAAGTCCTCCTCAAATCCCACAGGTAGTGTGAGGGCCTCCACACACAGTATAATGTCACACACAGCCCCCTGTTGTGAGTTCATTTTCCTCTTCACCATTGAGGTCTGATGAACTCCCTCTTCTGGTGAAGGAAGGTAGTGAGGCTGATTCCAAGCACCTGAGCTGGATGATGATGACTGGGTGACTGGAATTGCTGACTGGATATAAGGCAGCCAACGCCCTTCTGCCTTGCTGGTGATTTCCCTGAGGGATTCTAGGAGACCAGTCTGATTCCTGCTCCTCAAAAGCTAAGTTTTCTGCTCTGCTCTTTGCATTTGTGTTTTGGTTTTGTTTTGCCTTGTTTTTCTGGATTTCTGCCATTCCCTGCTGGGGTGAGCTGAATTCCTTTTTGCTCTGTCTTCAGAAAATACCTGAGCACTGATATAGTCTTTTTGAAGCCTAGAGTCTTCAGGGCTTTTTTCCCTATCAGTCTGTTGGCTCTTGTTTTGATAGGGTTTTGGCAGATTGCAGACAGCAGCTTTTCTATCCTGTCCTATTTAGTTAGCTTTGGCCCCATCATTTGCTCAGCCTATCTTTCTATCTGTGTGAGTGTTTTTTCATCTTGCTTCACCGTCATTATATGTTGGGGGCTGCCTATTGCTTTGGGGTCTGCTCTGGGGCAGTTTAGATTTCCCTTTTTGTCTTTAGGCTATTTAGTTCTCCGGCTGTGATCGAGGGGTCTAGGGCTCTGTAGGAACCCCCCACGGCTACTGCTAGTTGTTGTTGTTAGGTTCAGGGGTCTTCAATCCGATAGCTGCCAACTTCTCTGGTTTTCTGTACTTAGCTAGTATTTCTGTTTTTTGCCTCCTACGGTGACTCATTCATAACAGAATCACCAGCCATACCACAGATCCTAGGGTACTCAATAGCAGGAAAGAATATTTTTTCCTCTATATCTCTGAGGCCGTAGGGGGAATTTTTTTTCTCTCAATGGAGATAAAGCAATTGTCTGATTGTGTGGAGCAGCTCTCTGCGGAAGTGCGGGGAATTTCCGCCTACCTTGCTCATTCACATGCTGCTGAACCAAAGATCCCTACTCCTGATGTGTTTTTTGGGGATCGGTCTAAACTTTTGCATTTCAAAAATAATTGTAAATTATTTTTTGCCTTGAAGCCTAACTCGTCAGGGAGCTCCGCGCAAAAGGTTAAAATTGTCATCTCTTTGCTGCGTGGTGATCCCCAGGATTGGGCGTTTTGTTTGAAACCAGATGATCCTATTCTGACTAATGTGAACGCATTTTTTCAAGCCTTGGGGTTGTTGTATGACGAACCTAATGCTATTGATCAGGCTGAAAAGACCCTGTTGGCATTGAGCCAGGGTCGAGATTCTGCAGAATTGTACTGTCAAAAATTCCAAAAGTGGGCGGTCCTTACTACCTGGAATGATAATGCCTTGGCAGCTCTCTTTCGGAAGGGTTTGTCAGAAGCCGTAAAAGATACTAAGGTGGGATTTCCTGTTCCCTCTGGTCTTGACGATTCTATGTCCTTACCCATTCAGGTTGATCGACGTTTACGTGAACGCAGGACTGCACGAGAGGTGTTGCAACCTGTTGAACAAGTGTCTGAACCTATGCAATGTGATAGAGTTTTGTCCAGGGAGCAACGTCAGGAGTTCAGAAGGCGTAATAAGCTGTGTTTTCTTTGTGGAGATGCCTCGCATATTATTTCTGTCTGTCCTAAACAAGAGAAACGTTTTGCACACACGTTTTCTGTGGATGGTGTTCAACCTAAGTTTCCTCTGGCAATTACTCTGATCTGCTCCCTGTCCACATTTTCCGCCAAGGCTTTTGTGGATTCGGGAGCAGCCCTGAACCTAATGGACTTGGATTTTGCTAAACGTTGTGGATTTCTGATGACACCTCTGCGGATGCTACTCCTTTGGCGAAAAATAAACCTCAGTTTTGGACCCAGGTGGTAATGCGGGTCGCCCCAGACCATCAAGAAAATTGCAGATTTTTGGTGTTGCATAATTTGCATGATACCATTGTTCTGGGGTTTCCCTGGTTGCAAATTCATAATCCAGTTTTGGATTGGAAATCTGTGTCTGTGGTGAGTTGGGGTTGTCGGTGTGCCCTAAGTGAGGCTCCGTTTTTTTTCCACCTCTCCTCAGTCGCATGATGTTCCTGACTATTTGGCGGACTTTTATGTTGTATTTAGTGAGAATGAGTCTGCGTCTTTGCCTCCTCATAGGAGTTATGACTGTGCAATTGAACTGAGCCCGGGGTGTAAATTTCCCAAGGGTCGGCTCTTCAATTTATCTGTACCCGAGCACGAGGCTATGCGATCCTATATTAAGGAGGCGTTGGAGAAGGGTCATATTAGACCATCCTCTTCACCCTTAAGTGCCATTTTTTTTTTCGTGGCCAAAAAGGATGGTTCATTAAGGCCTTGTATTGATTATCGTGTCCTCAACAAAATTACTATTAAATATCAGTATCCGTTACCCCTGATTTCGGATCTATTCTCCAGAGTTAAAGGTGCTTGCTGGTTTACCAAGCTTGACCTCAGGGGGGCATATAATCTTATCCGCATTAAGCATGGGGATGAATGGAAGACGGCGTTTAATACTCCGGAGGGACATTTTGAGTACCTGGTGATGCCTTTTGGGCTCACTAATGCCCCTTCTGTCTTCCAGTGCTTCATGAACGACATTTTCCGAGACTTTGTGGATAAATTTTTGATTATCTATCTGGATGATATTTTGATCTTCTCCAAGGATTGGGATTCTCATGTGGAACATGTTCTGACTGTGTTCCGGATCTTGAGGGAGAATTCCCTGTATGTCAAAGGATCGAAATGCCTTTTTGGGGTACAGAGAATTTCATTTTTGGGATTTATTTTGTCTCCGTCAACTATTAAAATGGACCCGGCCAAGGTACAGGCCATTTATGATTGGGTTCAGCCCACTTCTTTGAAGGCCCTCCAGAAGTTTTTGGGTTTTGCTAATTTTTATCGGAAATTTATAGCAAAATTTTCTAGTATTGCTAAGCCATTGACTGATCTGACTAAGAAGGTTACTGATGTGTTGAATTGGTCTCCGGAGGCTGTTTCTTCCTTTCAGGAGCTGATGCGAAGATTCACTTCTGCCCCGGTTTTGCGGCAACCTGATGTCTCACTCCCGTTCCAGGTAGAGGTGGACGCTTCTGAGATTGGTGCAGGAGCTGTTTTGTCCCAAAAGTATTCTGTAACATCTAAAGAAATCGGGAACTGTTAGCCATGAAATGGGCATTTGAGGAGTGGAGACATTGGTTGGAGGGAGCTAAACATCAAGTCATGGTCCTCACTGACCACAAGAATTTGATTTACCTGGAGTCTGCCAAACGCTTGAACCCGAGACAGGCTAAGTGGGCCTTGTTTTTTACACGTTTTGATTTTGTGGTCTCTTTTCTTCCTGGCACTAAGAATGTCAAGGCTGACGCTCTCTCTAGGAGCTTCTTTGCTGATTCTCCTGTGGTGACCAAGCCTGCTACCATCTAAGGTGAAGGGGTAGTTCTTTCTGCCATCTCGGCCGATTTGAGACGTGCTCTGGAAGAGTTCCAGGAGGATAAACCTGAGCGTTGTCCCAGTGGAAAGTTGTATGTTCCTGACCAGTGGAAGAAGAGAGTGATGTCTGAAGTTCATTGCTCTGCATTGGCTGGTCATCCAGGTATTTTTGGTACTAGAGATCTGGTGAGTCGGTCTTTTTGGTGGCCCGCCTTGTCTCGTGATGTCAGGAATTTTGTGCAGTCCTGTGGGACTTGCTCCCGGTCTAAACCTTGTTCTCGCTCTAGTGGGTTGTTGGCAGTGTTTCAGAGACAAACATACTGGGCTTAAATCGTACAGCCGGTGCCGGAAACGTGCTGCCTATGGGTCACACAGGAGAAGTGTTTTCCACTTCGAAACGCGTTGGGATTAAATGGGAATAAAAGATTGATCTTTCAATACAACTGGATTGTCTATTATGTCAAGCAGACCATGAAAGTCCAAAAAACTAAGTTCCATTAGAAGTGTTACACAGCCCCCCATAAAATATGATGGCCCAACACACAATATGATGATGGGGACTGCTGCCTTACATGCAGTATGAAGGATCCCACAGCCTCCAACATAGTATGAGGACCTACCCACAATTTGATAGCCCTGCAGCCCACACACACTATATTGACAGTTTTGGACGGGTCTAGAAATAATACTTCAAAGTGAGAATGCTTTTAAAAATAAAAATATTAACAATTTATTTTTATCAATTAACAAAATGCAAAGTGAATAAACAAAATCTAAATCAATGTTTTCTCTGCTACAGATCTAGTAGTTCTCTGAATGCTGACCTCTGTATAACCCCACCCACATCAGATTGGCAGCTTTCTGTTGTGGCAGGGCTAAGGGTCGTGTAATTGATGGGAGATATGTGTCTCATAAATGGCTTATCTCCATAATGTAAGGCATAAGTAAAGCATACCAGATATTGTTATTGTTTTTGTTTGAAGGACCTGTGGTGAGGTCACAGTCATGTGACCAGTCAGCTGCTGGGAACGTGGGTGTGGCTACAGCCTTATAATGTGACCTGCTCCTGAAACAGGGAGCTGTATGTGGGGAGGACTACACCTCCCAGCATGTGCTGAGACTCGCGGTCGGAGTCTGCAACCACGGACATTTATGTTTTGTTTGCCTAAGCTAGAGGCTATTTTTGGTGATACGCTGTTTTATGGTTTATGACAGAAATAAACCTCAGGAACTTTGGAAGAACCTGTCTCCTGATTGTCTCCCGCTGCACCTGAGTGAGTCACATCCCTACAATTGGTGGAGAATGCGGGCAGCGGTCCCAGCAGAGACTTGAGACAGTTGCTGCATGTACTGGGTGAAGTTTGCAGTGGGGCAACAAGTACTGCCGGGAATCATGGAGGACCTGCTGAAACACCTGGTCCAGTCCCAGGCACTGCAGCAGGAAACCAACAAGCTGTTGTTACAGCAGATCCAGCAAGGCTAGCAGGAGCAGCGGCAGCAGTTCCAGCAGAGCCAGCAGGAACAACGGCAGCAGATGCAGCTTCTGGCAACCGCCATCCAGGAGGGCAGGACGAGCGCCCCAACCCCAGGTCGGGCTGATGCCACCGACGTCGAGAAGGCGGTAAGATGCGCATTACAGAAAATGACCCCTGAGGATGATGTTGAGGCCTTCCTGACGGTGTTTGAAAGGGTGACTGAGAGGGAAAAACTTCAGCCAGAGCGGTGGGCGGAGGTACTGGCCCCATACCTAACGGGGGAGCCCCAGAAGGCGTACTTTGACCTGACGGTACAAGATGCCAGAGAGTATCCCAAATTAAAAGCGGAAATTCTCGCCCGCTTGGGGGTAACAATGACTACCAAGGCACAGAGAGTTCATCGTTGGGCCTATCACCGGGACAAACCCCCGCGCTCCCAAATGTTTGACCTGTTGCACCTGGTCCAGAAATGGCTGCAGCCAGAGTCGGCTTCCCCTGCACAGATGGTAGAGCGAGTTTTGATGGATCGGTTTGTGCATTCTCTGCCGAGACCTCTACAGACTTGGGTTGCCCAGGGTGATCCCCAAAATGCTGATGAACTGGTTGGGCTGGTCGAGAGATACCAGGGGATGGAAGGTTCCTTAGGGAAGCAGCCCATTCCGTATTGGGGGTCCCAGCAGGGGGCGGAGTCACAAAAAGGGGTGGTACGTCCAAGGTCAAAAGGGGCGGGGGAGGTGGTGCCCAAGGTCCCCTCGGGTGTTATTTGCTGGAAGTGTCATGGGCCAGGACATATAGCGGCCCGTTGTCCCCAGACCACCGAGCAGATGGACTGCAGCATGGGATGCCGTAGTTCATACTACACATATCCAGCTTGCAGTGTGAACTCGCTACCTAACAAGGGGCCACAAGCGTGTCCCGTGAAGGTGAACGGTCGAGCAGTAATGGTGCTTCTGGACTCCGGGAGCTTGGTGACCCTTGTGAGGGCCAGTTTTCCTCTAAACATACTCCCGGGTAAAAAGATTGGTGTTCGGTGCATACATGGCGATGCAAAGGACTACCCTATGGCTAGGGTGAAGATTGAAACGGCGCATGGCACCGAGTCGCATGAAGTTGGCGTTGTTCGAGACTTGTTGCATCCCATAATTATTGGCCGGGATTTCTGTCTGTTTTGGGATCTGTGGGGGATGGGTTCTGAGTGTGCTAGCAAGAGCAGGGAACCAATCCACCCCACTGAGGTATCGCCACCACCAGAGGCAGACAAGTTTCCTTTATGTGTCCTTGTTGGGGATGAAGAGGAAGGGTCCCCTGTCCCTGACATCCCGGAGTTAGGGGTGGCTGGGGAGAATTTTGGGACTGCCCAACGTAGGGACCCCACACTAAGGGAAGCCTTTAACAATGTCACCGTCATTAATGGGGTTGCACAAGAGCCGGGAGCAGACACCAGGTTTCCCCATTTTATGTTGAGTGGGGAATTGTTGTACCGGGTCACGAAAATAAGGGAGGAGGTAGCAGAGCAGTTAATAGTACCAGGCCCCTATAGACGAAAAGTGTTGGACATGGCCCATTCACACATCTTGGGGGGACACCTGGGGGTGGAAAAAACCCAGGAACGGATTGTACAGAGGTTCTATTGGCCTGGGTGTCACCGGGAAATAGTAAACTATTGCAGATCCTGCCCGACATGTCAGTTAACTGCCCCCACATCTCATTTTCGGAACCCTCTTGTGCCACTGCCCATTATTGAGGTGCCATTTGAGAGAATTGCCATGGACTTGGTCGGTCCCTTAGTTAAATCAGCTCGGGGCCATCAGTATATATTAGTCATCCTGGACTATGCCACACGCTATCCTGAGGCCATTCCCCTGAGAAACTCCTCCGCGAAGAGTATAGCCCGTGAGCTGGTCCATGTGTTTTCCCGGACGGGTTTGCCAAAGGAGATCCTGACCGACCAGGGGACACCTTTTATGAGCAAGGTGATGAGAGAATTGTGCAGAGTCTTGCAAATTTCCCAGCTGAGGACTTCAGTGTACCATCCGCAGTCAGATGGCCTGGTTGAGAGGTTTAACAAGACCCTGAAGAGCATGCTGAGAAAAGTCATAGAGGAAGATGGTAGAGACTGGGATTGTCTCTTACCGTATTTACTGTTTTCTATCCGTGAAGTTCCCCAGGCCTCCACGGGGTTCTCCCCCTTCGAGCTTCTGTACGGCCGGCATCCGCGAGGTCTCCTAGATATAGCCAAGGAAACCTGGGAAGCCGAAGTCACGCCCCACAGAAGCGTCATTGAGCATGTGGCACTGATGCAGCAGAGGGTTGCGAAGGTGATGCCCATTGTTAAAGAACATCTCCGCCAGGCACAAGAGGCTCAGGCCAGGGTCTACAACGGGTCAGCCAGAGTGAGGCAGTTCAATCCGGGAGACCGTGTTCTCGTGCTAATCCCGATGGTGGAAAGTAAGTTCTTGGCCAAGTGGCAAGGGCCATATGAGGTGGTGGAGAAGCTGGGTGACGTAAACTACAAAATCCACCAACCCGGAAGACGGAAGCCATACCAGGTTTACCATGTTAACCTTATCAAGCCGTGGCAAGATAGAGAGCCAGCGGTAACTCCGTGCTTGCTGGGCAACCTAGAAGGGGAGGTTGGAGTCGTTACCATAGCGGAGACTCTATCGAAGGCCCAGAAGCAGCAATGGCGGGAGTTACTCCAGAAAAACCGCGACCTGTTCTCAGAGTTGCCGGGGTGCACGAAGGTGGTGGAGCACGAAATTCTGACCGAGCCACATGTGCGGGTGAACGTGAAACCATATCGTATTCCTAAGGCCCGGCGAGAGGTAATCTCCAAGGAGGTGCAGCGTATGTTGAAGCTCGGGGTCATTGAGGAATCCAAGAGCGGCTGGTCGAGCCCGATTGTCCTGGTCCCAAAACCTGATGGTGAATGGAGGTTCTGCAATGATTACCAGAAGCTGAATGAGGTCTCCAAGTTCGACGCTTATCCCATGCCACGCGTTGATGAGCTCATCGAGAGACTTGGACCTGTCAGGTACATAACCACTTTGGATCTGACCAAGGGATATTGGCAGATCCCCATGGCACAGGAAGCCAAGGAGAAGACGGCATTCTCCACACCAGACGGGTGCTTCCAGTATGTCCGGATGCCGTTTGGCCTACAGGGAGCTCCAGCAACCTTCCAGAGGGCGATGGATAGAATCCTTGCACCTCATAAGCTATACGCTGCCGCATACCTGGATGGTATCGTCATCTTTACGCCGGACTGGGAGACTCACCTGGAAAAGGTCCAAGCAGTGTTTGACGCTCTAAGAGAGGCGGGGTTTACGATAAACCTGAAGAAGTGTGTCTTGGGGAGAGAAGAAGCCAAGTACCTCGGATATGTAGTGGGGCGTGGCGAGATCAAACCCCAAATCAATAAAGTGGAGGCAATTCAAACATGGCCGAGACCTCTGTCAAAGAAGCAAGTTAAAGCCTTCCTGGGGATTGTGGGATATTACAGGAGGTTCATCCCAAACTTCGCCACAATGGCTGCACCTCTAACTGATCTGCTTAAAGGGACAAAGTCAGTGATGGTCAGCTGGTCTGAAGAAGCAGAGTCAGCCTTCCAAGAAATGAAGGGAGCTCTTTGTAAGCAACCCGTTTTGGTGGCCCCAGACTTTAAACGTGAATTTGTCCTCCAGACAGATGCCTCAGATGTCGGGGTAGGAGCTGTCCTTTCCCAAGAGATACGTGGGGAGGAGCATCCTGTTCTCTACTTGAGTAGGAAGTTGACTTCTTGTGAGAGAAATTACTCAGTTGTAGAGAAGGAGTGTTTGGCCATATAATGGGCAGTGGACACATTACGGTACTACCTGGTGGGACGGAAGTTTAGGTTAATATCCGACCATGCCCCACTCAGGTGGATGAGGGAAACCAAGGGCAAGAATGCTAGGGTCACCCGCTGGTTCTTAGCCCTACAAGACTTCAGCTTCCAGGTAGAGCATAGGGCCGGGAAGCTACATGGGAATGCCGATGCCCTCTCCAGAATCCCTTGCCTGGTAGGTGAAAGTGCCAAGCCCCACGGCTTTAGGCAGAGGGGGGAGGTATGTGGCAGGGCTAAGGATTGTGTAATTGATGGGAGATATGTGTCTCATAAATGGCTTATCTCCATAATGTAAGGCATAAGTAAAGCATACCAGATATTGTTATTGTTTTTGTTTGAAGGACCTGTGGTGAGGTCACAGTCATGTGACCAGTCAGCTGCTGGGAACGTGGGTGTGGCTACAGCCTTATAATGTGACCTGCTCCTGAAACAGGGAGCTGTATGTGGGGAGGACTACACCTCCCAGCATGTGCTGAGACTCGCGGTCGGAGTCTGCAACCACGGACATTTATGTTTTGTTTGCCTAAGCTAGAGGCTGTTTTTGGTGATACGCTGTTTTATGGTTTATGACAGAAATAAACCTCAGGAACTTTGGAAGAACCTGTCTCCTGATTGTCTCCCGCTGCACCTGAGTGAGTCACATCCCTATAATGTGTACACTGTACATTTGCAGAAAACTGTTAACCATTGGAGAGGTATACAGAGCCGGAGGACTTCATGACACAAGGTAGCTAGTCCAATACTGATAATCTCCTGCTGATAAAACACTGATTTTAATGAAACTGCAACAAGCAGTCCAGTAAGTGACACATCAATGGAATCAATTTCTCTGTACCTATATCATGATGATCTCATATTAAATAGCAAAAAAATGCTGACAGATTCCCTTTAAGATCTGAGCTCTGTGGGGGGCAACATCATTTCCAGGATTCACTGTTCTTTAAGCTGAAGATAGTTCTTAATAACATTGGCTGCATGTTTGAGGTTACTGTCCTTGTGCAGCATAAATTTCAATCCACTCAAATACTTTCCTGTTGGCATTGCATGATAAATAGATACCAAGAAATGTAATGATGAGGCCCATAGATGCAGTGGTCAGCCAAAAATATTTAGTACAACAAATGAAAGACACTTCATGCTTACTAACCACCAAAATAATAGGTTTTCCAGCAGTGCCATAAGGTTAGAATTAGGAGTGATCAGTGAGACACAGCTATATCCAACTACTGTTTTGAGAAGCATAGCCAGAAGTGGTTGTAATGCAATAATTGTGGCCAAAATTACATACCTTAAACACTGAACAAGCGCAAGCAACTTGACTATGCATAAAAGCATAGGAAACTTGGTGCAGAAAAATGTCAGCAGGTGCCCTGGAGTAATGAGTCAAATTTTGAAATATTTTGCTATAACAAAAGGTAGTTTGTTTTCTGAAGAGTCATATAATAATTTGTGTTTGCAGAAACCAGTGAAGCATGGTGGAGACTTCTGACAAGTTTGGGGCTGCATTTCAGCAAATAGAGCTGGGGATTTTATCAAGATTGTTGGTATCCTCAATGCTCAGAAATACATGCAGATATCTTTCCATCATGCAATACCATCAATTTGTTCTACAACAGTACAATGACCTCAAGCGCACAGCTAATGTCATTGAGAATTATATTCAGTGTAAAGAAGGACAAGGAGTCCTGAAATTGATAATATAGCCCAAGAGCCCTTATCTCAACGTCCGTCATCAAATCTCTCTGGGATTGATTACTTATTTGAGGAGACAGAAGGATTTGCTCAAACCTACATCCAGGGAAGATCTATGGTTTGCTTTCTATGATGATTAGAACAAATTCCCTGCTGAGATCCTTGAAACATTGTGTGCAGGTGTATTTAGAAGAACTGATGCTTTGATGCAGTTTTGAAAGCAAAGGGTGGTCACACCAAATATTGATTAGATGTACCTTTTAAGTTAATTCACTTTGCATTTTGATAATTGATAAAAAAAAATAAAGTATTAACATTCTTGCTTTGCAGTGTTTTTTTTCACATGTGCCTGAAAAATGTTTGCAATAATGTATACATGGAGAATTTCTGGCATTTTAGTGTCTCTGATCTAATAAATATGAACTGCATATATCTGAAGTTTATCGTGTGTCTAAAAAATATGCAGGTGGTGTAAAACCTAGATTAAGGGTTGGTATTAGTGTTGAGCAATACCTTCCGATATTGGGAAATATCGGATCGGATTGGATCGGACCGATACCCAAAAAGTATCGGATATCGCCGATTCCGATACCGGAAACCAATGCAAGTCAATGGGACAGAAATATCGGAATTAAAATAAACCCTTTCTTTCCTTGTAGGTTAATTCTACATGAAGGAAAACAACTAAGAATAATGTAGAATGTATTGGGGGAGGTGGAGGAGACATTAAATGCATAGAGGTTTAGCCCAATCTAATAGAATAGCAGGAACACATTTTTTTTTAAGACGTTCAGAATTACAAAGATATTGACTATGTTAACCTTTTTTATATTTTGTCAGATATGTATGTTTCACTACTTCCATGCTCTTCACCTTCTTTTTTACTTCTCCCACACTTTCTCCTTCATGATCCTCAGCAAGAGCAGCATCTTTTTCATCAACTTCTTCTTCACCTTATTCATTTTCTTCTTCTTCGCCTTCTTCCTATTATTCTTTTTTTTACATTCTTCATATTCTTCTTATTCAACTATTATTTTTCTTCATATTCTACTTCTTCATCTTCTTCCTATTCTTCTTCTTCATCATATTCTTATTTGTGACAGGCATTCCTGTAGTTGTTATCTATAAAAGTTTGAAGATTACACCGTCCGTTCTGCCTGTCA
Organism: Dendrobates tinctorius; assembly: GCF_039654945.1. Classification (NCBI taxonomy): domain Eukaryota; kingdom Metazoa; phylum Chordata; class Amphibia; order Anura; family Dendrobatidae; genus Dendrobates; species Dendrobates tinctorius. The sequence continues at coordinate 9,900,556 of NW_027361797.1, forward strand.
CAAAAGATTTACAACAGGATTTGTCCGCGTTCAGTTTGGACTGCAGCAGCAGGCATTTTCCAGGGGCACCACGAGGAGGAACGGACTCACCCCCATACACTGCTTAGTCTTCCTCTGCTTATAATTTAGATAATATCTTTTGCTCTGATTTTTAGTCTTATGCTTAATGTTCTTCTGCTTTTTGTTCTTCTGCTTTTTGTTCTTCTGCTTCTTGGTCTTTTGTCTCTTGGTCTTCTGTCTCTTGTTGTTTTGTATCTTGGTGGTTGTCTTCATGTTCTTTGTTCTCTTGGTCATCTTCTTCAGGGTCATCTTTTTGGTCTTCTTTGGGGTGGTCTTCAGGGTCGTCGTCTCCAGGGACGTCGTCTTCGGGGTCGTCGTCTTCTTCGGGGTGGTCTTCAGGGTCGTCGTCTTCAGGGTCGTCGTCAGGGTGATCCAGAGTGATTACCAAAAACCATTTCAAAAAGCTTGAACTTGGAAATGTAGCAGAAGGTACACGAAGGCTGAGGAACTGCCGAGAACCAGCTGACGGTACTGGAACCCGGATGTGTAGCAGAAGGAACAAGAGCCAATGGCACTACCGAGGACCAGCTGATGGTACTGGAACCTGGTTGCTAAGCAGGAGGTACCTGTGCTAGAAAGCACTACCAAGGACCAGCAGACATTGCTGGAACTCGGATACCGAAAAGGAGGCACCTAAGCCAAAGGCACTGCCGAGAACCAGCTGACGGTACTGGAACCCGGATGGGTAGCAGAAGGTACCCTTGAAAAACAAAGTTGCAAGGCCGCGAGCCGGCCGCAGTTACCAAAACCCACAGTCCTACAGGGGATGCTTGTCCTATTGGCACTACGGAACAGCCTTTATTGCCAGATCCCGCAGCCCACATAGGAAGCACCTAAACTGCAGGCATCATAGAGTCAGCTAACCCGACCGCAACACGACAGGACAACGTATTGGTGGCAAAGTGACGTTGACACTACCCGGAAACAGCCAGCGTGCTGGAACCAGGCTGGGCAGGAGGGAGTACCCGTGCCAAAGACACTGCCGACAACCAGCTGAGGGTGCTGAAACCCGGATGGGTAGCAGAAGCTACAAGAGGGGCAGCAGAAGGAACAAGAGCCAATGGCACTACCGAGGACCAGCTGATTGTACTGGAACCTGGTTACTAAGCAGGAGGTACCTGTGCCAGAAAGCACTACCAAAGACCAGCAGACTTTGCTGGAACTCAGATACCGAAAAGGAAGCACCTAAGCCAATGGCACTGTTGAGAACAAGCTGACGCTACTGGAACCAGGATGGGTAGCAGAAGCTACAAGAGCCAATAGAACTATCGAGGACCAGCTGACGGTGCTGGAACCCAGAGGGGCAGCAGAAGGAACAAGAGCCAATGGCACTACCGAGGACCAGCTGATGGTACTGGAACCCGGTTACTAAACAGGAGGTACCTGTGCCAGAAAGCACTACCAAGGACCAGCAGACGTTGCTGGAACTCGGATACCGAAAAGGAGGCACCTAAGCCAAAGGCACTGCCGAGAACCAGCTGATGGTACTGGAACCCGGATGGGTAGCAGAAGCTACAAGAGCCAATGGAACTACCGAGGATCAGCTGACGGTGCTGGAACCCGGAGGGGCAGCAGAAGGAACAAGAGCCAATGGCACTACCGAAGACCAGCTGATGGTACTGGAACCCGGTTACTAAGCAGGAGGTACCTGTGCCAGAAAGCACTACCAAGGACCAGCAGACGTTGCTGGAACTCAGATACCGAGAAGGAGGCCCCTAAGCCAAAGGCACTGCCGAGAACCAGCTGACGGTACTGGAACCAGGATAGGTAGCAGAAGATACCCATGAAAAACAAAGTTGCAAGGCCGCGAGCTGGCCACAGTTACCGAAACCCAACAGTCCTACAGGGGGTGCTTGTCCTATTGGCACTACGGAACCAGCCTTTATTGCCAGATCCCGCAGCCCAAATAGGAAGCACCTAAACTGCATGCACCATAGAGTCGGCTAACCTGACCGCAACACGACAGGACAAAGTTTTGGAGACAAAGTGACGTTGACACTACCCGGAAACAGCTGGCGTGCTGGAACCAGGCTGGGCAGGGGGGAGTACCCGTGCGAAAGACACTGCCGGGAACCAGCTGGCGGTGCTGGAACCCAGGGTAAATACTACAAACAGAGTGGAGACAGAGGCCTAATTGGAGCAAGTTTAAAATCTGTAGTTGTGTGAGTGTGGACAGAGCAGGAGAAATTGCCGGACACACAGCTGGGGATCAGCTGACATTACTGAACCCCAATAACACTCGAGCATATGTTGACTGTGCAGACGGCACTTTTGAGCAGCAACTGGCGGTGTTGGAGCCCAGGGTCAATCAAGGGGTAGGCTGAGGCCTAATTGGAGCAAGTTTAATATCTGATGTTGTGTGAATGTGGACGGAGCAGGAGATATTGCCAGACACACAGCAGGGGAGCAGCTGACATTACTGAACCACACTAACACAGGAGCAAGTGTTTTTCTCTGTGCAGATGGCACTTCTGAGCAGCAACTGGCGGTGTTGGAGCCCAGGGTCAATCAGGGTGTACGTTGAGGCCTAATTGGAGCAAGCTTAATATCTGATGTTGTGTGAATGTGGAGGGGGCAGGAGATATTGCTGGACACACAGCAGGGGAGCAGCTGGCGTTACTGAACCCCACTAACACAGGAGCTAGTGTTTTTCTCTGTGCAGACGGCACTTCTGAGCAGCAACTGGCGGTGCTGGAGCCCAGCGATTACAGTTCAGGTGGCAGAAACATGAACACAACAGGAGACATGGATACTGTTGCCAACCAATTATTTAATCTGGAAGAGGACTGGCAAATTCCAGCGAGATCCAGGCCTTGTTCATTTTCAGGAAAGTAAGCCGGTCAACGTTATCGGAGGATAGTCACATGCAACGGTCTGTTAGTATACCACCTGTGGCACTAAAGACGCGTTCCAATAATATACTAGCAGCAGGGCAAGCCAGCACCTCCAAGGCATACTGGCTAAGCTCTGGCCATGTATCCAGCTTAGAGACCCAAAACTTGAAGGGGGAAAAGCCGTCTGGGAGTACACTGAGAGGGCAAGACATGTAGTCTGTCACCATCTGACGGAAACATTGCCTCCTGCTCACTGGAGCCGTCTGTGATGGTGTAGACATTTGTGGCGGGGACACAAAACTTTGCAACATTTGGGCCATACTGGTGTTGCCTTGTGCTGAGGCACTGCTTCTGCTCCCTCTTTGTGCAGAGCTTCCTCCACTGCCTCGATGCACAGAGCTGCTTTGTAAAGCACTAGCAGCACTGCTTTCAGGTGGAATGGAGAACATGATGGAATGCACCAGTGTGTCTTGGTACTCCCGCATTTTACACTTCCAGTTCAATGGTTTTATGAGGCTTTGTAAGTTGTCCCGGTAGCGAGGATCTAGGAGGGTGTACACCCAATAATCAGCCATGTTGAGAATGTGGGCGATGCGGCGGTCGTTTCTCAGGCACTGCAGCATGAAATCAACCATGTGCTGCAGACTCCCAACTGGCCAAGAAACGCTGTCCCTTGCTTGAGGCGTCATCTCTGACTGCTCTGCATCACCCCACCCTCGCTCTACATACCTGACTACTAGAGCATTGTGTACCTCCCTCCTCTGGAGAGATGCCTTCCTCCTCCATTGACTCCTCCTCATCCTCCTCTCAAAGTGTCCCCTGCCTAGGCCTTTGTGAGGAACCACGTAGCGCAGACTATCCAGAGGCAGATGGCATTTGTGACTCCTCATCCTCCACCTCTTCCACAACCTCCTCCCTTAGTGCTTGCAGTGTTTTTTCAAGCAGGTAGATAAGGGGGACAGTCATGCTAACTAGTGCATCATCTGCACTCGCCATCCGCGTGGAATCATCGAAAGCACGCAAAACGTGGCAGATGTCCTTCATAGAGGCCCACTCAGTGGTGGTGAAGTGTGAACGGCGCACAGTGCAACTTGTTTGCGCCTGATGCAGCTGGTACTCCATTACTGCTGCCTGCTGCTCTCACAACCGCTCCAACATATGTAACGTTGAATTCCACCTGGTGGGTAGGTCACATATGATGCGATGTTCCGGAAGGCGGAATCGGTGCTGCAGAGCTGCAACGCGCGATCTTGCCATGCTGGAATGCCGCAAGTGAGCGCACTCTATGCAGACCTTGTGCAGCAGTGCATCAAGATCCGGATAGTCCCTCAAAAAACTCTGCATGACCAAGTTGAGCACGTGTGTCAGACATAGGATGTGAGTGAGGTTGCCTAGACCCAGAGCTGCCACCAGATTTCGGCCGTTGTCACACACTACCAAGCCTGGCTGGAGATTCGCTGGCCCAAACCACACGTCGCTCTCCTGCTTGATGGCATTCCAGAGCTCCTGCGCTGTGTGGCTTCGATTCTCCAAAGAAATTAATTTCAGTACGGCCTGTTGACATTTGGCCACGGCTGTGCTCATATCGGTTGTAACAGGTAAGCGTTCACGGGTCCATGTGGAGGTAGACTGTGACGGCTCCTGCAGCGCTGTTTCAGAGGAACTGGAGTATGAGGAGGAGTCAATGTGTACAGACTGGATTCCTGCAATCCTTGGAGTTGGCAGAACACGTACAGCGCCACTCTCAAGATCTGTACCCGGCTCCACAACATTTACCCAATGGGCAGTGAGGGAAAGGTTTCGTCCCTGTCCATGGTTACTGGTCCACGCATCGGTGGTCAGGTGGACCTTGCTACTGATGGCGTTTAGTAGCGCATGTTTAATTTTTCCCTCCACATGCTTTTGCAGGGCAGGAAAGGCTTGCCTGCTGAAATAAAAGTGGCTGGGCATGGTGTATTGTGGGACTGCCAATGCCATGAAGTTACGGAAGGTGTCAGTCTCCACCAGCCTGAATGAGAGCATTTCAAGGGACAGTAGTTTTGCAATGCCAGCATTCAGAGCCTGTGCTCAGGGATGGTTTGCCAAATATGGCCGCCTTTTCTCCCATGCCTGTGCTACCGATGGCTGTAGAGTGGCCTGGGAGTGTGAGGATGACAGGGAACGTGGTGCTGTAGGTGGAATTACACTGGGTCTCTGTACAACAGTGCCAGAGGTTCTTCCATGGCGATCCTGTGAGGAAGCCGAACCAGCTATGTGTGAGCTGGAGGAAGAAGTTACAACACGAGCTGAAGAGGTGGTAGGTGGTGCTGTAGGTTGGCATACGTCTTCAGTGTGTCTTTGTAACTCCACCACGTGCTTGGTCTGCACATGTTTCCACATATTTGTGGTATTGAGGTTGCTGACACTTTTCTCTCTTTTGACTTTCTGATTACACAGCTTGCATTTGACAAAGCAAATGTCATCTGCAACTGTGTCATAAAAGGGCCAAGCACTGCAAGTCCTGGGAGCGCCCATTTTGGGTTTTGGAAGAGGAATGCTCTTAATGGGTGCCGAAGTGGAGGCTACAGGCAACCAAGTCTGCCCCTCCCTCTCCCTCCTGTTTTGGCCGTTCGGGGAATCTCTTTCTCAGAGCTGCTCCCACCACCTTCCTGTTCCTCACGCCATGATGGGTCAAGGACCTCATCATCTACACTACCCTCTTCAAACACCTGCTTCTCCTGGGTTGTCTCGCCAGCACAGTACGCACCAGAAAGTGGCACCTGAGTCTCATCATCTGATGCGTACTGAGGTGTGCTGACCATAGGCACTGGCCCACCCTCCTCTTCAGATTCAGAGAGACAAAGCTGTTGCGCATCACTGCATACTCCCTTTTCTTCACATTCTAGAATGCTGCTTGGCTGGCCCCCTCTTTCCAAGCCAAGAGATTCAGAGAACAGAAGTAGAGATGGCTCCTGTCCAGGGCTCTCTGACTGCCTTGGCAATTTGGCTGGTAGTGCTCTTCAGTGCTCTGGACCTGAGAGGATGTGGAAGTAATTGAAGTTGATGTGTTAGCTGCCATCCATCCGACAACGGCTTCAATTTGTTCCTCCTGCAGCAGTGGGGTACGGCAAGCTCCTACAAAGCTGCGCATAAAGGACTGTTCCCTGGTAAAACTGGGGGATGCTGAGTCACTGGTGCCCGCAGTAGGCACAGAATCCCCATGTCCTCTCCCTGCTGAAACTCCACGCCTACGACCACGTGCCTTACTCCCTGCCTTCTTCATCTTGGTAGACTGATATAGATAGGCAGAAAAGTACTAAGGGCTTAGTGTGCTTATTCCTGAACAGCTGCTAACAGGTATAAGAAACACAAATTTTATAAAGTGTGGACTACACTTTAATATGATCTAATGTGGCCTACACAACTGTAAAGTGGAGTGCTTGGTGAACTTTTTTTACGTGTCTTTTTTCACAAAAAAAAATGGATGTGACCAAAGATGTAAAAGCGATAGTATCACAAACTTTTTGTAGCTATTACAATGCAAGCAGGTAACCTACAATGCAATAGATGAAGCTACAAAAAATAGACTAATACTAATATGGCTGGGGCTGCAGGGTCCAAGCCAGCAGAAAGGCTCCTCTATCTACTGCTATATAGTGTTTGCAACCAATGTAGCTGGAAGCACACTAATAGGAGAAATTCAGGAAAAATAAGCAGCACTACAGCAAAAAAGGACAACGTATGAGTCAGTGGGTCACCCTCCCAGGGCTGTGGGGTACTCGGTACCGGGCCAGTGTCGGCGGAATTTGTCACAGTAGTGGTGACCCGGTCTGTGGCCCTGGGCGCCCAATTAACAGGGGAAGTTGGAATGGTGGAATGTAGTTAATGGAATAGTTTGTGACGCCACCTGTGGTGTTCGGCAAGTGAGATGTTGAGCCAACGCTGCGTGCAGATCCTCTGGGGCTGGTGGTGTGTTGCAGCCAAGATGGTGAAGCTCCCCACAGGTGGAGCTGTAGCCCCAGGGCAGTGTAGATGTAGGGGCAGAGGAGAGGCACAAGTGGTGTAGAAGCTAGTACCCAGATGTAGCAGTGCTGGGTGTGTTGGCGCAAGAATCAATGGAGGACACCAGGGCTTGTAGTTCCAAAGCTTTACTCACAGTCTGTAGTACACGTACAGGTGCCTGCCTCCGTGCCGTGTCCTCTGGGTCAGAGACTCAATCAACCTCCAGGCCAGATGGAATGCTCCCTTTCAACGCTCCGCCAACATGTGCCTTTCTGAACGTCTCCTGTTATAGCACCTTTAAGTGAGAAGTACTCCTAGTACTGAGTTACACTGGAGTGCCTCCTGACAGATGTTCCCAAGAACTCTACTTGTACGGCAGACAGCTGTAGCCTGCTTCGGGAACTCCTTACTCCTGAGTCCCGGCTCACTATCAAAGTTGCTGTTGTGCCCCCAAGTCTTAGATGGGAGTAGTGCATTTACAGCCCACTATTCCACCGGTTTCTGCTGTAGGACCATTAGTATCCATACAACCTCGGGCACCGGGCCCCGGCTTTGTGCTTAGAACTTCTAGGCAGGGTTCTTCCTCTAACCCACGTCCTCTGTTCCCGTTTACTCCTACGTTCCGTACTAGTCTTTCCTTCTTATGGAAGATCAAGTTTCAGTTCAATGTCTTTCTCCTTCTTTCCTTTCCCGTGCCAGCAGACCCAGGTCACTGAGATCTGCTGCAGCACCTCCTTCCTCCATCCCTCTCTCAGGGATCTTCCTCCCTCACTCCTCTCTGAGTGACTCTCCGACTGACTGACCTCAAATCCTAACCCTTCCCCCTCTTTTATGTATTCTAACTCCACCTGCCCCCATCATGTTTCGTGTTCCAAGCAGGGAGCCACCAAATGTGCTCTGCTACACTCCAAGCAGGGAGCCGCAATGTGGCTTTGCTGAACTACCGTATTGTGTGGGATGCAGGTGTTGGAGCGTGGTCAGGAGCCCCCAACTTACCTGGATGGTGGGGCACCACACCTCAGGAGGAGGTGCAGTACCTCTGTGGCGACTGAGCCTCAGGGGCGCCACAGCAGTGACGCACGCTGAGCGGACTACAACCAGAGGTGGCTGCAGAATACTACAGCGTGAGCTGCACTCACACACACAGACCTTGCAGACAGCTGTGAACAACGCTGTAATGCAAAAGAAAGCTACAGCAGTTGATAAAGTAGCCTGGGTAAGCACTATATAGAAAATCGCTATCTCTAACTGTCCCTCAGAGTCTGAACAGCAGCGTCCTGTCCCTAACTGAATTCACAGCAGAGTGAACCCAAAATGGCGGCGTTGGCTTTTATAGTGCATCATGACATCATTTCAGTAGCCAATCACAGCCATGCCATTAGTTAACATGCCTACATGCCTAACAGGATGTGCCCACACTTCTTAGGATTCCTCATTGTCTGAATCAAATCAAACTGGCTCATAGCATTATGGTAACTTCCGATTCCGGTATTCGATATGCAAAAAGTATCGGAACTCAGTATCGGAATTCCGATACCGCGAAAATCGGCCGATACCCGATATTTGCAGTATCAGAATGCTCAACACTAGTTGGTATCATTGCTTTTGCTATTGTTTGTGGCTTCAAATATTTCTCATAGGATTATAAATTATTCCCTTTTCTTTCTTCTTAATTATGTATAATAAAGCTTTTTTATTTTGGGTTCTTTTTGCACTGCGAATTTTGAGGTGAAAAAATTTATGTGAATCAAATTTGTGTTCAATTTCTAGGTATTTTCTGAACCCAGTAACAATTTGTGATTCACTTTACAGAAATTATCAAAGCAGACTGACATGATTTAACACATTATAAAAGATTTAATCAGCTAGAGAAGGTTTACATGACCTTGGGTGAATCCAAACAGTAAAGCTCGGGGTCCATACCGAACACCTAGTGTCCTTGCACGGACACCAGTCATGGACTTCTGCAGGAAATCCATGTTACTGTTTGGGTTTGACAGCCAGAACATAGGCTGTTTCCCATGCTGTCATGTGTTTGACAGTGCGAGAAACACCGGTGGCTCTGAATGGTGGTAAGTTCATTACCGCTGTTTAGAGTGCTGCAGTTCCCATGCTGCTGATGACGGCTTGTAAGCCAGCATCTTTGACCAGCAGTAAAAAGTTTACCGCCGGTCACAGGTGACGGCTGATGAGAGTGCTACTCTCAAACCGGCGTGGGTTCCCCTGTATTTTTGATAACCAGCCAGGCAAAACTCACAGCTGGGGGCTGCAACCCTCAGCTGTCAGTTTCCAGAAGGCTCGCTATAAAAATAGGGGAGTCCCCACGCTGTTTTTTTTAATTTTTAAAGAAAATAAAAACAAAACGGTGTGAGGTCCCCCCATTTTTGACAACCAGCCTAGTTAAAGCAGACACCTGGTGGCTGATATTCTCAGACTTCAAAGGAACCATAGATATTGGCTCTCCCCAGCCTAAAAATAGCAACCCACATCCACCCCAGGAAAGACATATCTATTACATGTGCCAATTTTGATGCTTTGCCTAAATCTTCCCACTTGCCTAGTGCTGTGGCAAGTAGGATGAGGCTATGTTCATACGTTGCGGTTTTTTCACATTTTTTTCGTGGATTTACCAAAAAATCCACTTAAAAAAGCTTAAAAGAAGCATCCCATTCATTTTATGCATTTTGCACTTTTTGTGCATATTGATGCGTTTTTTCCACAAAAAAAAGTTTCGCGGTAAAAAACGCAGCATGCTCATTAATTTCGCGGAAAATTTCTGGCTATTTTCTATGTGTCTGGGGACGTGAAAAAAAAACACATCAAAAATGCATGTTTTTTGCGCAGAAAACGCGTGGAAAAAAACGCGTGTTTTCTGGGAAGTAGTCCTGTTTTTATGCAGAAATTTTCTGCATACGTGTGCACATAGCCTAATAGATGGGGGATTGATGTCAACTGTTTTATGGCCACTAACATCAAGCGCACAGGTTAGTAATGGAAAGGCATCTATAAGATACTCTCATTACTAGCCTCATAATTAGATTGTAATATTGTAATAAATACAGCCATAAAATAGCTGACATCAACCGCACGACTATTACCCCACTTGCCGTGGCAACAGGGCAAGTGGGAAGAGCAGGGCAATGTGCCAGAATTGGCACATCTAATAGATGCACTTTTTGGGGGGTGGAGGTGGCTGCTATTTTTAGAGGGCCAATATCCATAACCCCGTCCCAGTCTGGGAATAGCAGGCCCAAGCTGTCTGCTTTTGTTTGGCTGGTTGTCAAAAATGAGGGGGACCCCACACTGTTTTTAAAAATTATATATTAAATAATTAACCAGTTTCCAACATCGGGCGTAATAGTATGCCAATGTCGGACATCGTTCCTTTGATATGGGCTCTAGCGCTGTGCCCACATCTTTCCCAGCACATTTCAGCTGTTTTGAACAGCTGACATGTGCCCGGAAAAGCCGCTGGTGGAATCGTGATCCATCCACGGCTATTAACCCATTAAATGTCGCTGTCAAATGCTAACAGCAGCATTTAATATGCGCTTCCAGTAATCACACCGGAAATCCGCCCATCAGTGACCCGCATCAAGTGATCGTGGGTCACCGATGAGTTGGCATGACAACCAGAGGTAATACAAAGCTGACAGCTAGGGCTTCAGCCTGCAGCTGTCAGCTTTACTTGCGTTGGTTATGAAAACTAGAGAGAAACCCATGCAATTTTTTGTATTATTTATTTATTTATTGCACAGGCTCCAGGTCATGAATGCTCTCATCAGCCTTGCATGCTCTTGCTGCTGTCAGTGTGAGCAGGTTTAGGATAATGAGAGTAATAAGCAGCTTCTTTACAACCAAGAGGTTAGATTTTGCAGCAAAAATGCAACGTGTGAACATAACCTTGAAGTCCATTTTATATACTCAGTAAGTTAATTGTCACAAGAATACCAGTGGTCAGTGACCCATGCGGTTATCACATTTGGTTTCAGACTAAACAGAAATGCAAGTGGATAGCAGGCATTGTATTATTTGTAGTATTTGTCATTTGTGACATGGTTGCCTTGAAAATGATGCTGTAAAAATGTAAAACAAAGGTGTCAATAGAGATGAGCGAATTTGTTCGGATTTTGTCCCTGAATCTGATTTTGGCATATTTGGGCCATATTTGAACTATATTCATGCCGAATGTTTGTCTTATGATCAGTTCTGAATATATTCGGCAATTTTTACTCCCATTGACTCTAATGACGTTAGGCTGTATTCGACGAATATTGCAAAAACAATATTCGATTCCGATCGTATTCGGAACCGAATCCGAACAAATTCGCTCATCTCTAGTTATCAGTACTCTGTACACATTTTTACGCATGATATTATGTGGTGCAGACCAATAAAGATAACTTTTAAGATGATGCTTGTAATTTGGAGACCTCCTTTTTGCTAAAGGTGCAGTTATTGTATTACTACAATACTACTACACTAGATTTGCTGCTCATATACACTTCATCACATAACATTGAAATTGAAATCGAAACACCAAGAAAGTAAAGCAGTGGAATTATGGAAATCACAGGAGTTATAGAAGTGTTAATAATATGAACAAGATGACAAGCCAGAAGCAAAAGATATTTAAAAATATCTTAATTTATTCGAATAAAAGTGTCATGGTCAGAAATGCTCCAGCTCTTACACACCTGGCAGGTTATTAAACCCTTAACCCCCCGGGCCATTTTCCGTTTTTGCAATTTTGTTTTTTTGCTCCCCTTCTTCTAAGACCCATAAATTTTTTATTTTTCTGTCAAAATGGCCACATGAGAGCTTGTTTTTTGGGGGGGCAAGTTGTACTTTAGAACAACAGCATTGGTTCTAACATATCTTGTACTGGAAAACGGGAAAAAAAATTCCAAACACGGAGAAATTGCAAAAAAGGACAATTCCACAGTTTTTTCTTTTTCCCATGTTCCCTAAATGCTAAAACTGACCAGCCATTATGATTCTCTAGGTCAAGGGTGGGGAACGCGATATCATTTGGTGCGGCCCGCAGCCACTTTGCCCATTTTTTGGCGGTGGGCCTTTTAATTCTTCAAAGGTGTGCGGGGTATTGTGTCTGACGTATAGGTGTTATCTGACTGACCTGACAGCCCTGACTATTTCCAGTCAGAGACTTTTTACTCACAAAATAACTTTATTGCTCAACGCAGCCGCTGACAAAGTTTAATCCTGGCGATTCTCGGCTGCAACTGCAAGTGTTGCAAATCTATTTTATGGAGCGGAGGAGGAGGGAGAACGAGGAGCACCGTGCACTGAAAGTGCAATCAAGGAACAGCCTCTCGCAACCCCCGGCAGCTCTGCAGGATGACCTGGAGCTGCACACTGTCACTTTGCATCTTTGTTGTAAAACTAGAGAGAAAGAGAAGAGAGGCAAAGTCTTTTGTGCACCCCTCCCAGCCAAAGCAAAGGGGAGAATGTCCAACCTGGTAAAGGAGGTAAGAAGAGCCCAAATTCTGATGTTTGCATGGTGCAAATGCAAAATCCTCCTGGTGCATATGAGAGTGCACAAGTGGCGGCAGCTGGAGGCCAGTGCATTAGTAAGTTTCAACCTTCCCTGCTGCTGATGCGCTTCCTGTTTGCTGGCTGCCCTTCTGCAGAGTTCCTGCAAGGCATGGCTTCCATGCAACATGTCTGGAGATCACCACTCTTAGTGCAAGCTGACATGGCTGCACTGGCATGGATGTACTCTCTGCAAAAACTGCGCAGTCCACTGCATGCAGTCAGCAAGCAACTGGTTAAAAATTCCATGCACACTTAATTTTTAATATTTTTCTCCATTTTTTATTTTTCATTTTGCATTTTTTCATGGTTGCAGGTTGAGGCATTTACTACTTAGCATTTTTCTTATTTTTTGCATGCTCATTTGTGATTTTATTTTGCCAAGTTGCAAATTATTTCTTGTGCACTTTTATATTTGCAGGCATTTTACTGTTATTTTTTAAATATATAGTTTTTATAATTTTGTAGTTGCATTTTTTCTTGCAAGTTATTTTGTATTTTGCATTTACTGACTGATGCAAGCTTAGAAAACAAGTTGGGAGAAGCAACATCATCAATACCTCCAAACATAGCAGGCCTCACCAAAGATAAGTCATTCCAGCCATCACATTAGGTACGAATAATTTAAAGGGAACCTGTCACCAGGTTTGACCGATATGAGTTGCAGTCATTGCCTTTCAGGGCTGATATATAGCATTCTATAATGCTGTATATCTGCCGCCGATCTGACCTGTAAGAGAAGAAAAATAACTTTTTTTATATTCACGTGAGGGGCGGTCTGGTCCGATGGGCGTTGTTGGTCTTAGTCCCCCGCCTCCCATCTTCTTATGATCCCCGTCCTCCTGCATGCTTCATGTGGTTGACGCGTCCCTGCATCAGCCACACAGACTCCCAGAATTGCGCTCCTGCACAGGCGTACTTTTCTGCCCTGTTGAGGGCACAGCAAAGTACTGCAGTGCACAGGCACCAAGAAAGGTCAGAGAGGTCCAGTGCCTGTGCACTGCAGGACTTTGCTCTGCCCTCAACAGGGCAGATAAGTACTCCTGTGCAGGAGCATGATTCCAGGGAGCCTGTGTGGATGACGCAGGGATGCGTCAACCACATAAAGCAAGCAGGAGGATGGGGACCTCAAGAACATGGGAGGTGCTGGACCAGGACCGGCAATGCCCATCGGACCAGACCACCCCAGGTGAGTATAATAAAAGTTATTTTTAATCTCTTGCAGGTCGGATCGGGGGCAGATATACAGCATTATAGAATACTTTATATCAGCCCCTAAAGGCAGTGGCCGCAACTCGTATCGGCCAAACCTGGTGACAGGTTCCCCTTAAATGTTCGAATAAATATAGCTGGCTAATGTTTAAGTTAAGGCCGGTGTCACACTAGAGAGAAATACAGATGAGTGAGAGGCGTTAAAAACACGCATTGCACATGGACCAATGATTCTCTATGGGGTAGCTCCCATCAGCTGTATATTTCTGGCGTATATTTTACGGTCCATGCCAATCGCAGCATGCTGCGATTGTCAGCGTACTACGCCCGTAGTACGCCAATGCAAGTCTATGGGTGCGCAAAAAAACACATTACACACGGACCACATGTGCGACTTGCGAGAAATACGCAAGACTTCTCCTGGTGACAGGATATGGGCCAATCCATTATGAGGAAGCTTAGACATGCTAATTAGCTCAAAAAGCACTCCAGACATCCAGGAAGTATGCCTCCACGGAGTCCAGCAGCATGTCTACCCACATTAATGTGGAGCTGTTAATTGTTTTGGTCCAGGAAAGGCCCGAAATTTGGGACCAATGGGATGCCCATTATTCAGACCAAGCCAGGAAAGAGGCGGCATGGAGGCGCATCTGTGTGCAGATGTTTCCAGATTTTGGGCAACGGCCACGTGAGGAGCAGCAACAAATGAGTAAGTAAGGCTGGTTTCACACTTGCGTCTTTGCGCTGTATTTTAGCGCTAAAAAACGCATGCGCTTTTTTTCCCTATATTTTGCATGGGATGCGCTTATGTGCGCATACACATGCGTTTGTATGCGTTTTTACGTGCATGTGCTTTTTTGTGGTGTGCGCTCGGGCCCACAAAATGCATCCTGTTGAATTTTTTGGGCATCCGACTTGCCTCAAAAAAATGCATGCACGCGCAATGCGTTTTTTTACAGCAAGACACCCATTGTAAGTCTATAGCTGCGCATATGTGCACATTGGCATGCTCATGTATGCGTTTTTTTGTTGACCATTGGTTAGACAATGGAAATTAGGGGTTTGGGTTAGAGTTAGGGTTAGTTAAGGGGGTTTAGGGTTAGGGTTAGGGTTTGGGTTAGGGTTAGTATGGTTTGGTTAAGGGTTAGGGTTTAGGGTTAGTTAGGGGTTAGGGTTAGTAGGGTTTGGTTAAGGGTTAGGGTTAGTATGGTTTGGTTAAGGGTTAGGGTTAGGGTTAGTATGGTTTGGTTAAGGGTTAGGGTTAGTAAAGTCATGGTTTGGGTTAGTGTTAATCCTAACCCTATCTTGATTTTTTTGGTGAGGCCAACTAATGTTGGAAAAAACGCAAACGCGGTAAAAACGCACTAAAAACGCATATAAATGCATAAAAACGCTGTGTTTTTTTATGCATGCGCATAAAAATGCTTGAAAAAAACGCAGCCTTTGTATGCGTTTGAATGCGTTTTTTCCATGCGTTTTTTTGTGGGAAAAACGCGCTGCAAAAAAAGCAAGTGTGTGAAATCCCTAATTGCCTTTTTTTACCAATCATCTTAAAGGCCAGAGCTAAGCTTTTTTCAAAGTAGCCCCTAAAATCCTATACTGTGTATGTAGTTTTCCTTGTTTGGAATAGCAAATTTGGCATAAAGAATGCCGAAGGCGCACTCCACCAGTCTTCGGGCACGTGATATGCGCAAGTTAAAAATCCTGCGCCGGTGGTCAAGGTTTCTGCGCGGGTATGGCCTCATTACATGCCTGGTCAATTGGAAGGCTTCATCCCCCACTAGGACATAAGGCACCGCTTCTTGATTGGAGCCTGGAAGCTGACGTGGTGGTGGTAGGTCCAACTGGTTATTGCGCAGCCGCCGACCCATAATGGAAGAATTGAAGACTCGAGAGTCTCCAGTTCTTCCATAAGCCCCAATGTCTACAATTATAAACCTGTAGTTACTGTCAACCAGAGCCAACAAAACTACAGAAAAAAATTGCTTATAATTATAGAATTGGGACCCTGAGTTCGGCAGCTTACGCACACGGAAGTGCTTCCCATCCAGGGCTCGAATACAATTGGGGAATTGGCAGTGCGCCTCAAATCCCCTGGCAATCCTCAACCAGTCTGCCATCTTGGGCTCAGGCATAACCAGTTGATGAAGTCTGGTCAAGATTTGCGAACATGTAGCCCGGACTATGCCAGATATTGTAGAGTACCCAATCAAAAACTCCAGATGGAGTGCGGCATAAGAAAGCCCAGTTGCGAGGAACCTACAATTAAACAAATGGAGAAAATATATACATTACTACATGCTAAAGTATGCACACATTAGATATAGATCACCAGAACAGTGGGTAAGTAAAAAGCTAGGCTTACACTACATATACACACGTAACATGGCTATGTAATGTGTAATAAAACATCAAAGTATTCTTACTTAGAAAACAGATTTGGGAAACATTAAGAATGTCACTCAGTAAAAAAAGGGGCACTGAGTAAGATAATTCTTTAGAAAATGAATCATCTACATACATTCTGTAGCTGTGGAATACATACCGTAACGTAAGGTGAAGGCGCTCCTCAGCAGAGATACATTTGCGCATCCTAGTGTCCTGAAAGTGATCCCTGGGCGCACTGTCTCCAACAAAGCATCAAAGGTAGAAAAGGTCATCCGACAATAGAGGAAAAAATTGTTGGGATGTGTCCTCAGAGATGCATAAAGCCTGTGAAAATGGCCTTTATTGAGGTGTGGTCTCAAATGCGGATGCACCCACATTCGTCTCCTCCTCCTCGGATCCACAATCACTGAGTATGGCTGGCCAAAGCGGCGGGACAAAACCCAGTTGTATAGAACATGGTCAGTTGGGGTGAACTGAAGAGTGTCTGACATGTTTCCAAGCAACCAGCAAGACACCAACACAAGCACAGCACCAAAATAGCCAGATTGGAGGCTGGGACCTCGTGGAGAGGCAATAAATAGGATTGGTGATGATGATTTAAATTATGCGCAGGCCTCAAAACCGTTAAATGTCCATTTTGCAAGGTTGCGAGAAAAAAACGCTATACGGATCACATACGGATTATTTACGGATGCTTACATGGGAAAAATACGCGGCCACACCCTGACAACGGATGACATACGGATCACTATTTAGGGACCATTTCTGCGTATTATTGCTGTAAAATACGGACTGTATATTTATAAGTTGTGTGTGACTCCAGCCTAAAAATTTTATATGGCCCCCGAACGCCATTATAAAATTCCAAATGGCCCCTGGCAGAAAAAAGGTTCCCCACCTCTGCTCTAGGTCATTGCAAGTTCATAGACGCCAAACATGTCTAGGTTCTTTTTTATTTAAGTGGTGAAAAAAAATCCAAACTTTGGTAAAAAAAAAAAAAGGCACCATTTTCTGAGATCTGTAGCATCTTCATTTTTATATTATTTAAATTTTTTGTAGATACAATCTTTTGATTGCCCGTTATTGCATTTTATTGCTATGTTGCGGTGACCAAAAAAATGTAATTCTGGCATTTTGATTTTTTTTCTCATTATGCCGTTTAGCGATCAGGTTAATTCTTTTTTTTATATTGATAGATCAGGCGATTCCAAATATGTGTATGTTTGATTTTTTTTTTATTGTTCCATTTTGAATGGGGTGAAAAGGGGGTGATTTGAACTTTCATATTTTTTTATATTTTTAAAAACATTTTTTTTAACTTTTTGCATGGTTCAATAGTCTCTATGGGAGATTAGAAGCTGCAGTTATCCGATCGTCTCTGCTACATACAGGCAATGATCAGATCACCTGCATGTAGCAGAAATGCTCACTTGCTATGAGCGCCGACCACCGGAGCACCCATAGCAATCTGGAATTGACAATCATAGAGGTCTGATGGAGACCTCTGGTTGTCATACCAACCAATCGGTGATCCACGAACACGTGACGGTGTCACTGATGGGTGGGATTTCCGGCGCGAGTTAAATGCCACTGTCAGAGATTTACGGCAGCATTGAATGGGTCAACAGCCGCGGGTGGATCACGATTCCAACTAAGGCTGTTAGAGGCACATGTCACCTGTTCAAAACAGCTGACATGTGCCCGGAAAGATGTGAGCTCAGTGCCGGAGTCCATATAAAAGGGAGGGAGTCCAATGTGGGTGCATTATTACACCCAATGTCGGAAAGGGGTTAATGGATATCAGAGGAATAAATGCAAAGCAAATGCCATAAAGAAAGCCGAGAAACCGGCACACGGCACAGCTGCTCAGCTCCGAGATGATGAGTCAAACTCACTCCAGGGACACGGGTGTCAAATTCCAATGAAGATAAACAAACAAAAGTCACAGATCACTGTGCTGAAGAAACGAATAGGCACTCACTGTCCCATAGACAAACTTGTCCATTATTGTGGAGTCATTAAAAAACACAGCAGGCAGGCATCTAAGTGGAACACGTACATCATTTCACGTTACATTGCGCTTCTACAGGTCATGTGCAGGACGGAACTAATCCAATATATATACTGTAGGCATACAAAGCCTTTGCTCCTCCTACAGCCTCCAGGTGAATGGGAACCTCCCATCACTCTGGAATTACATAAACACAACTTTTAAAACTTATAACAAGCAAGTGCAGATACTATAATATAGCAAAATCAAGTTAAAAACAACAAAGAAATTACAAAAACACAGACATGTCTATTTTGTCATTAAAACCTGATGGGCCCTGAGCTCGAGTATGGAGAATCCACCTGGCTTCTCTTCTTAATAGAATCCTATGGAGCTCCCCTCGTTGTATGGGTAGTTTTGCAGTTTCAATACCTGCAAACCGCAAAACTTCAGGATTACCTCCATGTACATTCCTAAGGCTAGTTTCACACTAGCGTATGGAGGAGATGCGGACAGCTGCAGGCTTCCTCCGTGAAGTTCCACCCCCGGCCGTACCTCTGGTCAGCTCCGCCTGTGTCGGCATGCGGCCTGCGTACCCTATCTTTAGCATTAGGTATGCAGGCCGTGCCGACGAATGCAGATGCCTCTGCATGCGTCTTTTTGATGGTGCGGCGGCCTGTGCCAAACGCGATGTGTTGCATTTTGGTGCACTCGCCGCACCGTCAAAAAGACGCATGCGGAGGTAAATGCATTCATCAGCATGGCCTGCGTACCTAATGCTGAAGATAGGGTCCTCACGCCGATGGAGGCGGAGCTGACTGGAGGAGGTGCAGCTGGGGGTGGAGCTTCACGGAGGAAGCCTGCAGCCATCCGCAGCTCCTCCATACACTAGTGTGAAACTAGCCTAATATGGCTAATTAGTCTAGGGACCAATTTACCAGAAGCAATGAAGTTAAAGTGTTCCTGAAAACGAACAAATAGGGGACGAATAGTTTTTCCAATATAGTGAAAACCGCACGGAGAGAAAATAACATAAACAATGTAATTAGTGGTTCCCATTCACCTGGAGGTTGTAGGAGGAACTAAGGCTTTGTATGCCTATATATATTGGATTAGTTCTGTCCTACACAAGACCTGTAGAAGCTCAATTTAGCACAAAGCGATCATCGTCTTGTACGTGTTCCACTTAGATGCCTGCCTGCTGTGTTTTTTAATGACTTCACAATAAAGGACAAGTTTGTTTATGGGACGGTGAGTGTCTTTTCGTTTCTTCAACACAGTCATTTGGGATATCGGAGGAATGTTTTGCCATGCTGAATGCACTCAGATAATTAATCAAGATCCACTGTTGGCAGCTCCCTTTGCAACTTTTGACCATTGACATTCAAGATGTGCTCAATTTGAGACAAGTCTGGAGATCCTACAGGCCCTGTTAGTATGATTAGGCCACACAGGCTGCCCACAGTAGGAAAGCAACATGCAGACTGGTGTTCTTATGTCAAAAAACAGCTCATGTGACACTTTAAAGAAATGGTTGTGCCATTGCTTCCACCACCAAATCAATGCAAGAGCAAAAAATGGTAGCAATGTTTTGAACTTTTGACTATCAGGTTCCAAATCTCACCATTTACTACTGCTTTGATCCTGAGACTGCCATCATTTTATAAACAATCATCTTGGATATCGCATACTTTAATTTGACTTGCAACTATTTAGCATGTGATTAGCTATGCAGATTCTTGTCATGTCACTGCATTGTTACTGTTTTGCTCCTAAAGATCTAGATTTTAATTTTTATTATTTTGATAGCATTTTGTAAATCCACCTTTGGCTTTCAACTCTGCCTGAATCCTTCTGGACATGCTCTCCATCAGATTCAAACATTCAAATATGAAGTCTCTTCTACATGTTCCTAAAGTTGGTGCATATTGGTCGACTCACTTGGGCATGTATACAGTTTTTTCTTTAAATCTACCCACAAGTGGTCGATTAAGTTGAGTTCTGGGGACTGTGGGGGACATTCCAGCACCTCGACTTCATTGTCATTGAACCATTTCCTTGCCAATCTCAACGTATTGTATGCTGCCCTGCTGGAAAACTATCTCGTCCTTTTCATAAAACTCTGCTGTTTTCTATCTATCCACAAGATGGCAGCAAATAACTGAAGAAATCATAAAAGTTGACAATAATTTGGATTCTTAGAGTCCTCAGCAGTTAATACTTTTTAGCTTAAAATAAGGTATTCTAACACTTAGTAAGCTTTTGAGACTACTTAGCTCTTTTCATCACTAGATATTGGTGAAAAGATCAAAACCAAACTGAATTTGCTGCGACCATCTCAAAATAATTTGGAACTGACAAAATCCAAGTGTTTTTTTTTTTTTTTTTTTTGCTTGAAAAAATAAATTTGATTTAAAAAATAAAATAAATTAAACTCCCCTTAACCTATACTGATACAGCATCTCCCCACCCAGTCCTCCTCTGGCTCCGTTCTTCATTTTGAGGCTTCGGAGTCTACAGCTCTAGCAAGGCCTCATGCAATATCATGACATGAGTGACCCCATAGCGACATGATTTTTTTTTACATCGTGTGATGCCTAGTGAGTTCTGGAAGCAGTGAAAAGTGAAGAAGACCAAAATCAGTGGAACAGAGCCAATGGGGCACCGAGCTGGGCTGCAGGACAGGTTGAAAATGTGGTTAGTATAACTTTTTTTGACCCTCAGTTTCTTACGCTTTGATTTCAGAAGATACCTCAGAGAATAATAAGAGCATTTTAGCACTAAGCTGGGCACATTTGATACAGGTGCATCTCGAAAAATTAGAATATCATCAAAAAGTTAATTTATTTCAGTTCTTCAATAAAAAAAAAAGTGAAACTCATATATTATATAGAGTCATTACACACAGAGTGATCTGTTTCAAGTGTTTATTTCTGTTAATGTTGATGATTATGGCTTACAGTCATTATCTCAGTAAATTAGAATACTTTATAACGCCAGCTTGAAAAATGATTTTAAAATCCGAAGTAAACTCTTGAAAACTCTTGAAACTCTTAAATGGCATTTCTGGAGGTGACAGGTTCCATACAAAGGATTCTGTTCTCTTTGGTTCTGTCTCTAACACTCTGTTGTTCAGTGTCTCATTTTTTAGCTTTACTTCTCGTCTTCCCCCTGCTGTCCGGGTTGCTCACTTCTAGGTGCTCTCCTATGATTTGCCTCACAGTACAATCTCCACACTCATAACACCCAAGCATGAATTTCTTTTTCTTCAATACTGGAAAGAAATGGGCTGACTATGCTCGTGATGACACAAATTGAAGATTCCCGGAGACCAAAGATGTTTTTATGTGATTTGCGCTGATGAAGAAGTCAAATGAATTCGAAATGCATTGATAATAAATCTTATAGAAACATCTTCGGTCTCCTGGTGTAGACCGTGTACCGGATACACCAGGATTTACCAAGAATACAGCGAAGTCGTGATCAGGGAAAGCAGACAACATCATCCTTGCCAGATGAACTAATTTTACTGACAAATTTTGATTGAATACTTTTCCAACAAAAAGAAA
Source organism: Dendrobates tinctorius (assembly GCF_039654945.1). Classification (NCBI taxonomy): domain Eukaryota; kingdom Metazoa; phylum Chordata; class Amphibia; order Anura; family Dendrobatidae; genus Dendrobates; species Dendrobates tinctorius. The sequence continues at coordinate 9,922,143 of NW_027361797.1, forward strand.
GTCAACACAGTTAACTCGCACACCAAGCATGGACTGACCAGGACCACTGTGCTACACATCTCTGTAGGTTCTGAAGTAGTAACTACAATGCTATAATTTACCTTATCGGGCACCTAGTATGGTCGCAGCACTTGCCTAGTATTCCAGAACAATCAAATGAAGGATTGGTGAGGTCATGAATAGCGAGATTTTGGCCAACAACCTTCTTTACTCAGTAAGAGCATTGAAGATGGGTCGAGGCTGGGTCTTCCAGCATGACAATGACCCAAAACATACAACTAGGAAAAAGAAGTGGCTCCATAAGAAGCATTTCAAGATCCCGGAGTGGCCTAACCAGTCTCCAGACCTGAACCCAATACAAAATCATTAGCTGGAGCTGAAACTCAATGTAACAATCTTTATTTTTAAAAATCTGAGATTTTTTTGTTTCCATCCCATACTGCCACTTCCCTCCTTCCTAAACCGAATATTTCCAGTTCCAATGCAGCACACCCACTGTTATGGCTCAGATCATTCTTTCAGTCCCCACATATCCAGTCCCTAGCTTGCTTATGTCCCTTGCATATCACAAACATGTCCGGAATCAAATCCATCATTGTATTACCATAGAAATAGCAAAAACTCTTAAAATGTCTCCTTTGTTCAAATGATGAAAGCGACACATTGGCTTTTTGCCTCCAGGTCTTGTCTTTTGAGCACCTCTTTGTGTAGGTGCAGATACTGTAATCTGTTGATGGCTTCCTGTAAATGAATATAAAATTTCAGAAAAAAAGACTTTATTTTGATCAATATTGTTCCGTTATTGATGTATTGCTGCAACTGAACACTAGATGGAAGAAAACACAATACTTTTACTTGCAAGTTCCTAAGATGATGTCTTACTTCAAATAAACACTAGATGGCAGTAAAACCTAATTGAAAAAAAATACTGTATCTAGTTCAGGTTTTTTCATGGATGAGTTTATATTCAAAACCGGAGATATATAAATGATTACAAGATGTACTTGTCTGGATTTTCAAGAAGGCTTTGGTCAAAATACTCCAACTACATACATTTTTTTCTTAGAGTCCAGTTTGAAAATAGATAATAAATGTTCATAACCACCTAAAATGGCAAAGTAAAGCTTTTCCAAAATGTAATAAAAATTAAAAATATGTTATACTTACATATATTTTCAAATCTGTTATTCATTTCTTTATTGAAGTATTTTTTTACTGCTTTGAGCCTCAAGTCTCTTTATGTATTGCTCTACAAGCTAGGCACAGCTGTATTTAGTTACAGAGGGGGTGCTGGTGCTGTGAGTACAGCAGCTGGCCAGCGCTTCCACTCACCAATATCCACTTTCCATAAATATCAATCGAGTCACTCGGCTCGCAGAACTTTTCTCTGTATTTGTTGAATGGTATATTATTTTTGCTGCGTTTCTCAGGATCCCAAAGTCCAGTTTTGATCTACCACAGAAGCATGAACACAGTGTCAGGAGTGTGTCTCGCCAACCTAGATGGGTGGAAGATCACTGCGTATTGTGAATCGCAGATCTTCCATTTCGCCTGTGTGTTGGAATCCCATATTAAATTAATTTGATCTCCTTTGGTACTGAAGAGGTTAATGATAGAGATGGGCGAAACTGAAGAGCAAAGTTCGGCATCTGTACCGAACACCTACCAGTTGGCTTTGGACACCGAACATGGACTTCACCAGGAAGTCCGTGCTTGTGTTCGGGTTTGGCCTCTCCAAACATTTGGTATTTGTCATGCTGTCATGTACATGACAGCGCAGCAAACACTGCTTCTCATTGGGTGCAAAATCATTACCGCCGGTCAAATAGCCATGGTTCCCATGCTGTCAAATGACAGTGTGAGCCGCAGCTGTGATCAGAGGTAAAAGGTTTACCTACAGTTACTGGCATCGGCTGATTGGACTACTGCTCCCATCTGTTAGGCGTCAGATTCCTGCAGCTGCCATACATCCAGCGGTCTCCCATTAGTTTCCGACAGCTCAGGGACCTGCAAAGCAATCTCGGCAATCCAGGCGCCCTGCTCAGACCAGCTCTCTGGGTCTGGATGTTGCTGCCACCTCTGGACCAGGAATGGTAGTGCAACCTGCTTTGCAGGAAACCACTCCAGAGGCTAAGTCCTCTCGCCACGCTACTGGGCATGCCCACAAGACGATCTCCCAGTGGAGATCGGGGGTCACGTGCTCAGGTCCTTGTCCTGATCTGATTGGCCCATCTCAGAGGTTTGGAAGGTCCCGGAAGCGCATGGCTATAAAAGGCCCACATGGCCCCTTAGCCATGCGCTAGTATAGACTATACTTGCTATGTGTGAATGGTGACGGATGTATGATTCTGGTGACTGACTCATTTGAAACCCCTTCCCTCTGATATTACGTATGTGGTTAGGGAATTAGAGTTATAGTCAGCGCCAGTCAGTGGCAAGCCATACGCAACTGTTGTGAACTCATTTTCTGGTTTACCTCTGGCTTCTAGTGAGGGTAGTGGAGCTGGCTGTGTTGACAGAGGAGTCGTGAGTTCTCCATCCGGGCTCCCTCTGGTGGTGACAGTAGGTAATGAAGCTGATCTAAATGGCAGAGACCTGCCACCTGAGGAGGAGGACTGTGATTGGACATCAGGAGTCTCCGACTGGATTTTAGATAGCTGACTCCCTAATTCTGTGCTGGTGATTTTCCTGCTCAGAGGTTTTAGTTTCCAGTTCTGTTCCTGCCTTCTCAAGCTAAGTGTGCTCTGCTATTTTTCACTTGATATTTGGTCTGGTTTACTCAGTTTTTGTGGTCAGCCGGCCCTCGCTGGGGCTGTGCTGAATTTCCATTCTTATGTCTCTGTTTATGCCAGTTTGCTTTTTGTCCCTGATCAGATTGGTCTCTTTTTTGCTCTGTCTTCAGAATATACCAGAGTGCTGATATAGGGAATTGAAGTCTAGAGACTTCAGGGTTTTTGTTATCAGAGAGTGTTGGACATTTTTTTGGCAGGGTTTTTTGTGCGTGATTGCAGACAGCATCTTTCCTTTCCTGTCCTTTCTAGTTAGTGTGGGCCCCATCGTTTGCTCAGCCTATTTTTCTATCTGTGTTTGTGTTTTCATCTTGTCTCACCGACAATACATGTTTGGGGGCTGTCTATTGCTTTGGGGTCTGCTCTGGGGCAGTTCAGATTTCCCCTTTTCTTGCTTTAGGCTTATTTAGTTCTCCGACTGTGATGAGGCGTCTAGGATCATCGTAGGTACGCTCCACGGCTACTGCTAGTTGTGTGGATAGGATCAGGGGTCTGCAATCTGCTTAGTTACCAACCTCTCTGGTTTTCTGTGGCTTAGGTTATTTTTGTTTTCCTCCTCGGTGACTCATTCATAACAGAATCACCAGCCATACCGCAGATTCTAGGGTACTCAAAAGCAGGAAAAAAAATTGTAAAAAAAACAAAAAGTGTCAGAATTTTTTTTTTTATATGTATTTTTTCCTCTTTTTCTCTTTTTTCTCTGGGGCTGTAGGAGGATTTTTTCCTTAATGGAGATTAAGCAATTGTCTGATCATGTGGAGCAGCTCGCTGCTGAAGTGCGGGGAATTTCCGCCTATCTCGCTCAATGTCATACTGTTGAGCCAAAAATCCCTACTCCTGATGTGTTTTCTGGGGATCGGTCAAATTTTTGAATTTTAAGAATAATTGTAAATTATTTCTTGCCTTGAAGCCTAACTCATCGGGGAGCTCTGCGCAGCAGGTTAAAATTGTCATCTCCTTGCTGCATGGCGATCCCCAGGATTGGGCGTTTTCTTTGACACCTGAAAATCCTATTCTGACTAATGTGGATGCATTTTTTCAAGCCTTGGGGTTGTTGTATGATGAACCTAATGCTATTGATCAAGCTGAGAAAGCCCTATTGGCATTGAACCAGGGTCAGATTCTGCAGAGTTATACTGTCAAAAATTCCAAAAGTGGGTGATCCTTACTACATGGAATGATGGTGCCTTGGCAGCTCTCTTTCACAAGGGTTTATCAGAAACCGTAAAAGATATTATGGTGGGATTTCCTGTTCCCTCTGGTCTTGACGATTCTATGTCGTTAGCCATTCAAGTTGATCGGCGTTTATGTGAACGTAAAACTAAACGAGAGGTGTTGCCACCTTTTGAACAAATGTCTGAACCTATGCAATGTGATAGAGTTTTGTCTAGGGTGCAACGTCAGGAGTATAGAAGGCGTAATAAGCTGTGTTTTTTCTGTGGAGATGCCTCTCTTATTATTTCTGTCTGCCCTAAACGAGAGAAACGTTTTGCACACACATTTGCTGTGGGTGGTGTACAACCTAAGTTTCTTCTGGCAATTACTCTGATCTGCTCCTTATCCACATTTTCCGCCAAGGCTTTTGTGGATTCAGGAGCGGCTTTGAATCTGATGGATTTGGATTTTGCTAAACGTTGTGGTTTTCACATGATACCTCTGCAGACGCCTATTCCTTTGAGGGGTATTGATGCTACTCCTTTGGCGGAGAATAAACCTCAGTTTTGGACCCAGGTGATAATGCGGGTCGCTCCAGACCACCAAGAAAATTGTAGATTTTTGGTGCTGCATAATTTGCATGATACTATTGTTCTGGGTTTTCCCTGGTTGCAAATCCATAATCCAGTTTTGGATTGGAAATCTGTGTCTGTGGTGAGTTGGGGCTGTCGGTGTGCTCTTGGTGACACTCCTGTTTTCTCCACCTCTCCCCAGTCTCATGATGTTCCTGACTATTTGGCTGATTTTTATGATGTATTTAGTGAGAGTAAGTCTGCATCTTTGCCTCCTCATAGGAGTTATGACTGTGCAATTGAGTTGAGGCCTGGGTGTAAATTTCCCAAGGGTCGGCTTTTCAACTTATCTGTACCTGAACACGAGGCTATGCGATCTTATATTAAGGAGTTGTTGGAGAAGGGTCATATTAGACCATCCTCTTCACCCTTAGGTGCTGGGGTTTTTTTCGTGGCTAAGAAAGATGGTTCATTAAGGCCTAATAATAATAATAATAAATTTTATTTCTATAGCGCCGACATATTCCTCAGCACTTCACATTTCAGAGGGGATTTGTACAGACAATAGACATTACAGCATAACAATAATCACATAGATTATAACAAATACCAAGAGGAATGAGGGCCCTGCTCGCAACCTTACAGTCTATGAGGAAAGAGGTAGACACGAAAGGTGGGTGGTAACAGTTGCCCTGATTGTATGGACCAGCCATAATGTTAAGTGTGTAACAGTACAGACACAGAGGGCTAATGGATGCATAAAGCATGTGGGAACATGATGCGGGGAACCTGGTTATGGTAAAACTTTTGGCTGTGCCACACAGGGATAGATTAGGTTAATGTGTTGAGGCGATAGGCCAGTCTGAATAAATGCGATTTCAGGGCACGCTTAAAATTGTGGAGATTGGGGACTAATCATATTGTCCTGGGAAGTGTATTCCAAAGAATTGGCACAGCACGTGTAAAGTCTTGGAGACGGGAGTGGGAGGTTCTGATTATTGAGGATGCTAACCTCAGGTCATCAGCAGAGCGGAGGGTGCGGCTAGGGTGGTATACTGAAACAAGGGAGGAGATGTAGGGTGGTGCTGAGCCATGGAGGGCTTTGTGGGTGAGGGTAATAAGTTTATACTGAATTCTGGAGTGGATGGTAGCCAGTGTAATGACTGGCACAAGGTAGAGGCATCAGTGTAACGATTGGTGAGGAATATGATCCTGGCTGCAGCATTCAAGACGGATTGGAGAGGGGAGAGTTTGGTAAGAGGGAGACCGATTAGTAGAGAGTTACAATAGTCGAGACGAGAATGAATAAGTGAAACAGTAAGAGTTTTTCCAGAGTCAAAAGTAAGAAAAGGTCAAATTCTAGAGATGTTTTTGAGGTGCAGATGACAAGAGCGAGCCAGTGATCGAGTGTGGGGGGCGAAGGAAAGCTCGGAGTCAAGTATGACCCCAAGACAATGGGCAAGTTGCTGGGGAGTTATAGTGGAACCACACACAGAAATGGCAATGTCGGGTATAGGTACATTAGTATAGGGAGGAAACACAAAGAGTTCAGTCTTTGACAGTACAAGGCCTTGTATTGACTATCGTTCCCTTAACAAAATTACAGTTAAATATCAGTATCCGTTACCCCTGATTTCTGATTTATTTTCCAGAGTTAAAGGTGCCTGCTGGTTTACTAAGCTCGACCTCAGGGGGGCGTATAATCTTATTCGCATCAAGCATGGGGATGAATGGAAGACGGCGTTTAATACTCCGGAGTGACATTTTGAGTACCTGGTGATGCCTTTTGGGCTCACTATTGCCCCTTCTGTCTTCCAATCCTTCATGAATGATATTTTCTGGGACTTTGTGGATAAGGTTTTGATCATCTATTTGGATGATATTCTGATCTTTTTCAGTGATTGGGATTCTCATGTGGAACATGTTCGGACTGTGTTCCGGATTTTGAGGGAGAATTCCCTGTATGTTAAGGGATCGAAATGCCTTTTTGGTGTACAGAGGATTTCATTTTTGGGATTTATTTTGTCTCCGTCAACTATTGAAATGGACCCGGCCAAGGTACAGGCCATTTATGATTGGGTTCAGCCTACTTCTTTGAAGGCTCTCCAGAAGTTTTTGGGTTTTGCTAATTTCTATCGTAAATTTATAGGTAATTTTTCTGGTATTGTCAAACCACTGACTGATCTGACCAAGAAGGGCGCCGATGTGCTGAATTGGTCTCCTGAGGCTGTCTCAGCATTTCAGGAGCTTAAGCGGAGATTTACTTCAGCTCCAGTTTTACGGCAACCTGATGTCTCACTTCCATTTCAGGTAGAGGTAGATGCTTCAGAGATTGGTGCAGGAGCTGTTTTGTCCCAAAAAGGTCCGGTGACTTCTAAAATGAATCCCTGTACCTTCTTTTCCCGAAAGTTCTCCCCATCTGAGTGCAACTATGATGTGGGGAATTGGGAATTGTTGGCCATGAAGTGAGCCATTGAGGAGTGGAGACATTGGTTGGAGGGAGCTAGACATCAAGTTGTGGTCCTCACTGACCACAAGAATTTGATTTACCTGGAGTCGGCCAAATGCTTGAATCCTAGACAGGCTAGGTGGGCCTTGTTTTTCACGCGTTTTGATTTTGTGGTCTCCATTCTTCCAGGCACTAAGAATGTTAAGGCAGACGCCCTTTCTAGGAGTTTCTTTGCTGATTCTCCTATTGTGACCAAACCTACTACCATCCTAGGTGAGAGGGTAATTCTATCTGCCATCTCGCCCGATTTGAGACGTGCCCTGGAAGAATTTCAGGAGGACAAACCTGAGCGCTGTCCTATGGGAAAATTGTATGTTCCTGACCAGTGAAGGAAGAGAGTGATGTCTGAAGTTCATTGCTCCGCGTTGGCTGGTCATCCACGTATTTTTGGTACCAGAGATTTGGTGAGTCGGTCTTTTTGGTGACCCGCCTTATCTCGTGATGTCAGGAATTTTGTGCAGTCCTGTGGGACTTGTTCCCGGTCTAAACCCTGTTCTCGTTCTAGTGGGTTGTTGATGCCCTTGCCGGTGCCCAAGAGGCCATGGACCCATATCTCAATGGATTTTATTTCTGATCATCCTGTCTCTCAGAGAATGACTGTTATCTGGGTGATTTGTGATAGATTTTCTAAGATGGGCCATCTTGTACCACTCCAAAAAGCTGCCATCTTCCTCAGAGTTGGTGCCCTTGTTTTTACAACAGGTGGTTCGGTTGCATGGGATTCCTGAGAACATTGTGTCGGACAGAGGAGTCCAGTTTGTCTCCAGATTTTGGAGAGCTTTTTGTTCCAAGCTGGGAATTCAGTTATCCTTCTCCTCTGCGTTTCACCCACAGACCAATGGACAGACTGAGAGAACAAACCAGACTTTGGGGTCCTATTTGAGATGTTTTATATCTGCTGACCAGGATGATTGGGTATCATTTTTGCCCTTGGCCGAATTCACTCAAAATAATAGAGCTAGTTCTGTCACCCTTTTTCTGTAACTTTGGGTTTCATACTCGATTTTCTTCAGGGCAAGTGGAATCTTCAGCCTGCCCAGGTGTTGACACTATGGTAGAGAGAATGCAGCAGATTTGGGACCAAGTGGTGGATAAGCTGTCCCTCTCTCAAGAAAAGGCCCAGCGGTTTTCCAACCGGCATAGGACCATTGGTCCCCGGTTTAAAGTGGGTGACATGGTTTGGTTGTCTTCAAAAAATATCTCTATGAAGGTTGCTTCTCCAAAGTTCAAGTCAAGATTTATTGGACATTATAAGATTTTGGAGATACTTAACGCTCTTCGTTACGTTTAAGATCCATAACGTGTTTCATAAGTCTCTGTTGAAGAGGTTTGCTGAGCCAGTAGTTCCTATGGCGGCACCTCCTGACCCTGTATTGGTTAAAGGTAATGTGGAATATGAGGTAGAGAAAATACTGGATTCTCGTCTGGCTAGATGCAGACTCCAGTATTTGGTCAAGTGGAAGGGTTATGGCCAGGAGGACAATTCTTGGGTCTCTGCTTCTGACATTCATGCCGATAGATTGGTTCATGCTTTTCACCGGGCCCATCCTGATCAGCCTGGTGGAGTGGATGAGGGTTCGGTAACCCCTCCTCAAGGGGGGGTACTGTTGTGAACTCATTTTCTGGTTTACCTCTGGCTTCTAGTGAGGGTGGTGGAGCTGGCTGTGTTGACAGAGGAGTCGTGAGTTCTCCATCCGGGCTCCCTCTGGTGGTGACAGTAGGTAATGAAGCTGATCTAAATGGCAGAGACCTGCCACCTGAGGAGGAGGACTGTGATTGGACATCAGGAGTCTCCGACTGGATTTAAGACAGCCGACTCCCTAATTCTGTGCTGATGATTTGCCTGCTCAAAGGTTCTAGTTTCCAGTTCTGTTCCAGCCTTCTCAAGCTAAGTGTGCTCTGCTATTTTTCACTTGAGATTTGGTCTGGTTTACTCAGTTTTTGTGGTCAGCCGGCCCCCGCTGGGGCTGTGCTGAATTTCCATTCTTATGTCTCTGTTTATGCCAGTTTGCTTTTTTCCCTTATCAGATTGGTCTCTTTTTTGCTCTGTCTTCAGAATATACCAGAGTGCTGATATAGGGATTTGAAGTCTAGCGACTCCAGGGTTTTTGTTATCAGAAAGTGTTGGACATTTTTTTGGCAGGGTTTTTTGTTGTGAGTTAATTTTCTCCTTCACCATTGAGGTCTGATGAACTCCCTCTTCTGGTGACGGAAGGTAGTGAGGCTGATTACCAAGCATCTGGGCAGGATGATGATGACTGGGTGACGGGAATTGCTGACTGGATATAGGGAAGCCGACGCCCTTCTGCCTTGCTGGTGATCTCTCTGAGGGATTCTAGGAGACCAGTCTGATTCCTGCTCCTCAAAAGCTAAGTTTTCTGCTCTCCTTTTTGCATTAGTGTTTTGGTTTTGTTTTTCCTTGTTTTTCTGGATTTCTGCCATTCCCTGCTGGGGTGTGCTGAATTCCTTTTTGCTCTGTCTTCAGAAAATACCTGAGTACTGATACAGTGTTTTTGAAGCCTAGCATCTTCAGGGCTTTTTTCCCTATCAGCTGTTGGCTCTTGTTTTGATAGGGTTTTGGCGGATTACAGACAGCAGCTTTTCTATCCTGTCCTATGTAGTTAGCTTGGGCCCCATCGTTTGCTCAGCCTATCTTTCTATCTGTGTGAGTGTTTTTTCATCTTGCTTCACCGTCATTATATGTTGGGGGCTGCCTATTGCTTTGGGGTCTGCTCTGGGGCAGTTTAGATTTCCCTTTCTGTCTTTAGGCTATGTAGTTCTCCGGCTGTGATTGAGGGGTCTAGGGCACCGTAGGAACCCCAAACGGCTACTGCTAGTTGTTGTTGTTAGGTTCAGGGGTCTGTAATCCGATAGCTGCCAACTTCTCCTGTTTTCTGGACTTAGCTAGTACTTCTGTTTTTGCCTCCTACGGTTACTCATTCATAACAGTTTTTTGTGCGTGATTGCAGGCAGCATCTTTCCTTTCCTGTCCTTTCTAGTTAGTGTGGGCCCCATCGTTTGCTCAGCCTATTTTTCTATCTGTGTTTGTGTTTTCATCTTGTCTCACCGACAATACATGTTTGGGGGCTGTCTATTGCTTTGGGGTCTGCTCTGGGGCAGTTCAGATTTCCCCTTTTCTTGCTTTAGGCTTATTTAGCTCTCCGGCTGTGATGAGGCGTCTAGGATCATCGTAGGTATGCTCCACGGCTACTGCTAGTTGTGTGGATAGGATCAGGGGTCTGCAATCCGCTTAGTTACCAACCTCTCCGGTTTTCTGTGGCTTAGCTTGTTTTTGTTTTTCCTCCTCGGTGACTCATTCATAACATGCAACAGTGCATACCGCACAGCTACACTAGCGTCCGATAGTGTGATGCCTCACGGCAGTTAGCAGCACTTACCGGCGTCCGCGGTAGCGACGCCGCACGCACAGTAGGCCAAGACGGACACCGACCTCTGCCTTGGGCCGTGTCTTGTGACCATATACCGTGTGTGTATGCCAGCTGAGACCTGTGAAGCTAACAGGCTCGGCGTTTATGCTTTATTTATACTAAAGCACCTCTGTGAATTTAACAGAGTCCGCTCTGCGCACCTCGGGAGACGTTTAACCCGAGCGCAGTATGACGCCATACAGCAAGTCTGCCATTACTCAGCAGCGGTTGTTAAACCTACTGCACGGTGGACCCCTGGCGGCGAATGTGTGGTGCCACTGAGGCTTCAGTCGCCACAGAGGTACTGCACCTTCTCCTAAGGTGTAGTGCCCCACCATCCAGGTCGGGTGGGAGATCCTGACCGCACTCCAACACCTTCACCCCACACACAAGATAGTTCAGCAGGGACCCATCCATGCTTTATGCTGGAAAGGTCATAGGGTGCCTTTTGTGGTCTCTGGCTTCGTAACTCAAGAGGTGCTGGGGAGGTGGGTGGAGTTAGATATAAAAGAGAGGGAAAGTGTAGAGTTACAGGTCAGTCTGCAGAAGAGGGCAGGCGGAGAAGGAGGGAAAGTCACTCAGTGAGGAGTGAGGACCCTGGAAGAAGGGATGGAGGAAGGAGTGCTGCAGCTGCCCCAGTGAACTGGGCCAGCTGGGATGGGAAGGAAGAGAAGGAGAAAAAGACGTAGACTTGAGACTACAGATTCCATAAGAAAGATAGAACAGATCGGAACGAAGGAGAACAGAAGGACGGAGGGAAGCAGGTTGAGAAAGAGAGATAACCCTTCCAGTACAGAGCGCAAAGGCCAGGGCCCGGTCCCCAAGGTTGATCGGATCCTTAATATCTAGCAACAGACACCGGTGGAGTAGTGAGCCGCTAACGCCTTGCTCCCCTCATAGACTTGGGACACAACAGCACTTGGATAGTGACCCGGGATGCAGAGTGGAGTCCCCGAAGCAGGCTACAGCTGTCTGTCATACAAGTAGAGACTAGGAACACCTAGAGAGAGGCATTCCAGGGTAACTAAGTACTGGAGTGCTTCGCACCTAAAGGCGCATTGGAGGAGTCGTTCAGTAAGGTACATATTGGCAGAGTGTGGAAGGGTGAATCCTATCCTGCCTGGAGGTTGGCTGAGGCCCTGACCCGATCTGTGTAACTCCTCCCTTGGTGCTAACTGTTCTATCTGGTACGCTGTTTGCGTACACAACTTGGAGTAACCTTGGAGGATTAGCCCGTGCTGTGCTCTATGAGCGTAGACGCCGTCTGTGTTACGTCACAGACTCCTGTGGGTCATTTCCCCCCGCCCTGAGCGTGCTCTTCCGGGTATTACACCATGCGCCGAGATTCTGACTCTAGCCGCTCTGTTGCTGAGGGCTCCCAGCTGGTAATAATTTTCTCTTTATTTTCTAATGATTGCTAAATAAATTGATAAATATCTGATGCACACAGGGATGGGATACACTCACCTTGAGGAAGACACCTTGTGTGTCGGAACGCGTGGGTTTCTCTATGCCACCTGATGGGCTGCCTGTCTGACTGCTGACTGGGATGACTGGGTGACCGGACTCTGATACTTACCCTGATAGGGAAATGGTGATGTATAGTTATACTCTAATCAGGGCTAGTGCATCTCTCAGTATTTCACTTTTGATCTGCTAGAGCCACTGACTACTAGGATTAAACTTATTCTTTGTGTGGTCATTTATTCAGGTATTATGCTTGATATGATATTACACTCTACCTGAGTATACTATAACCACTGTGTATCAGGTTTTGTTTTACACAACCTATGGTCTTACCTAAATGGAACAACCAGCAGCATACTACTACTAAATAGTAATCTATATGTGATTTGTATATTGTCCAGGCAGTTGGTGGACATATTGTGGACTATGGGACCTCTTGTTTGTTATAGTCCCTTGCCTTGTTTTTAAATGTTTTTATTGTGTGTAGTGTTTCATGACCTGATGTACAATAAAAATTCATGATTTCTTCACAATTACTAGTTATTAGTGTGGTGATCCCAAATTATTTCTTTGCATAGTCTTTCATCTATTTAGAATCTATAGTATCTCTATGTAAATTTGGTGATCCCAGTAGGTTATATTTTTGTACTATTCATTGATGGTGCCCGCTTAAATTGCTTTTGAAACTGAGGCCCTGACCCGAAGAACACGGTGCGGAGGCAGGCAGTTGTGTGAACTGCAAACAGTGAGTAAAGCTTTGGAACCGCATACTCTAGTGTCCTCCAGTCATTCCAGCACCGCTACACCTGTGTACCTGCGCTTATACCATCTGCGCCTCCCCGCCATTACTTTACCCACACTGCCCTGGGACTACAGCTCCGCCTGTGGGGAGCTACACCATCTATAGCTGCACCACACCATCAGTCCCAGAGGATCTGCATGCAGCGTCGGCCTAACACCACACTCACCGAGCACCACAGGTGGCGTCACAAACTATTCTACCATTAACTACATCTCCCCCATTACTTGGGCGCCCAGGGCCATGCACCGGGTCACTGCTGCTGTGACACATTCCCCCTGACACTGGCCCGGTACCGAGTACCCCACGACCCTGGGAGGGCGACCCAAATGCACTTCCTATTATTTATATTTAGTGCGTTCCGTCGTCCCTAACACCATCAGCCTATGCTTGCTGCCGCTAATAACAGCAAGAGCAGGCAGTGGCTGATGGCAGTATTCATCAGCCAGTGCTAGGGTCCTAAATATATATATATTTTTTTAATTGTGTGGGTTCCCCTGTATTTTTCATAACCAGCCCGGCAAAGCTCAAAGCTGGTGGCGCTTCAACCCTTAGCTGTCAGCGTTAGCAAGGCTGGTTATCAAGAATAGAGAGGTCCCCATGCTGTTTTATTTTTATAATTTAAATAAATAATGATAAAAAAAACAGTATAAGGTCCCCCCCATTTTTCACAACCAACCTTGCTAAAGCAGACAGATGGGGGCTGGTATTTTCAGGATGGTCAGGGGCCATGGATATAACACACCTATCCATCCCTAATCCTATAGTTATATTGTAAATTCTATATATATACAGTTGTGTTCAAAAGCTTACATACCTCGGCAGCATTTTTACTTTCTTGGCCTTTTTTCAAAGAATATGAATGATAACACCAAAACTTTTCTCCACTCATGGTTAGTGGTTGAGTGAAGCCATTTATTGTCAAACTACTGTGTTTTCTCTTTTTAAACCATTATGACAACCCAAAGCATCCAAATGACCCTGATTAAAAGTTCACATACCACATTTCTTAATACCATGTACTACCCACTCTAACATCAATGACAGCTTGAAGTCTTTTGTGGTAGTTGTGGATGAGGTTATTTTCCCAGATGGTAAAGCTGCCCACTCTTCATGGCAAAAAGCCTCCAGCCTCCTGTAAATTCCTGGGCTGTCTAGCATGAACTGCGCGCTTGAGATCTCCCCAGAGTAGCTCAATGATATTGAAGTTGGGAGACTGAGATGGCCACTCCAGAACCTTCACTTTGTTCTGCTGTAGCCAATGACAGGTCATCTTAGCCTTGTGTTTTGAATCATTGTCATGTTGGAACGTCCAAGTACGTCCCATGCACATCTTCTGGGCTGATGATTGCAAATTTGCCTCCAGTATTTGCTGATAATGTGCTACATTCATCTTTCCTTCAACTTTGACCAAGTTTCCTATAGCTTACACATCCCCAAAACATTATCGATCCACCTCCGTGCCTTACAGTAGGAATGGTGTTTCTTTCATCATAGGCCTTGTTGACCTCTCTCCAAATGTAAAACTTATGGCTGTGGTCAAAAAGTTCAATTTTGGACTCATCGCTCTCCAAATTACCTTGTTCCAGAAGTTTTGAAGCTTATCTCTGTGCTGCTTTGCATATTGTAGGTGAAATACTTTGTGGTATTCACGCATTAATAGCTTTTTTCTGGCGACTAACCATGAAGCCCATTTTTCTTCAAGTGCCTCCTTATTGTGCATCTTGAAACAGCCACACTGCTAGTTTTCAGAGAGTCCAGTATATCAGCTGATGCTATTTGTGTTTTTTCTTTGCATCCCGAACAATTTTTCTGGCAGTTTTGGATGAAATTTTTGTTGGTCTACATGACCATGGTTTTGTTTTAACAGAGCCCCTGATTTTCCATTTGTTAATCACAGTTTTAATGCTGCTGACTGGCATTATCAATTCCTTGGATATATTTTGTATCCCTTTCCTGTTTTATACAGTTCAACTACCTTTTCCCATTGATCCTTTGACAATTCTTTTGCTTTCCCCATGACTCACAATCCAGAAATGTGAGTGGCTGAATGAAAGATGCAAGAGTCTGTCTGGATCCCAGAAACTCACTCAGATTTTATGCACACACACTGATTACAAGCAATCAGGTCACAGGTGAAGATGTTACCTTTAGTAGCCAGTCAAACCCATTTGTGTCAACTTCTGTGCATGTTATCAGGCCAAAATCAACAGGGTATGTGAACTTTTGATCAGGGCGATTTGGATGTTTTGGGTTGTCATTATGATTTAATAAGAGAACACACAGTAGTTTGACAATAAATACAGTAGTTTCACCCAACCACTAACCATGAGTGGAGAAAAAGCTTTGGTATTATCATTTATATTCTCTGAAAAAAGGCCAAGTAAGCAAAAATTCTGCCAGTGTTTGTAAACTTTTGAGCACAACTGCACATATATTGAAACTAGATGGAGGCCCGATGCTATCGCATCGGCAGGGCGGTAATTTCGCAATGGTTTTTGTCCTAGCGATGCTATTCCTCTTCAAAAGTCTCATTTGCCCTTTGTTGTCTTCAACGTTGTGCCTCTGCTGCTTTCCTTTCATTGTTATTGGCGTACTTATTAGGAGGAGCCATGTTGGCATTGATATTTGCTTTTTAAAGGGATTTTCCCATGTGTCTGTCCATGTACCGAACATACCATAGCTCCTGGTCAGGGGAGGAAGCAAAAGACAATACTGACATTACAGCAGGAGATCGCAGAGGATACAATTTGTGAGGTAAAATATTTTTTAAAAAGTCAGTGAAATATTTTACCTCACAAAATGTATCCTCTGTAATCTCCTGCTGTAATGTCAGTATTGTCTTTTGCTTCCTCCCCTGCCCAGGAGATGTGGTATGCTCCGTACATGGTCAGACACACTCACCCCTGTGTCTGACCGTGTTCAGAACATACCACAGCTCCTGGGCAAGGGAGGAAGCAAAAGACATTACTGACATTACAGCACGAGATCGCAGAGGATACATTTTGTGAGGTAAAATACTTTTTAAAAACAGTCAGTAAAATATTTTACCTCACAAAATGAATCCACTGTCATTCCCTGCTGTAATGTCAGCATTGTCTTTTGCTTCCTCACCTGCCCAGAAGATGTAGTATGCTCCGTACACAGTCAGACACGGTCAATTTTTAAAATGAACTTTCGTTCTTGGGAAAACCCCTTTAATGTGACTGGCTTCCTCTGCCTGTAGACATATCGCGCATCTGCCACCGGCATCAGCTGAATGATTCACTGCACCTGCACATAATTTGCGCAGGTGCAGTAAATCAGACCGCCGCCATCTTTGTGCAGACAGATAGCAGCGGTCACATTAAAACTACGCATGCATTCCTCCTGTACAAAGATGATGGCAGTCAGTGAATCATTCAGATGATCCCAGCGGCAGCGAGTTCGTGATGGTGTTCCGCTGGTGGTATCGCACAAGAGGCTGTGTGAGTGTGTGAGTGTGAGAGTGAATGAGTGTGAGTGAGTGTGTGTGTGAGTGTGGAAGTGGTGCGTACGGCGTATAGAGTGTGTGTATATATGTGTGGTGCAACAGTGTTCCACTGGTGGTACCACGCAATAGGTTGGTACCAGCAGCAGCTTCCATATTGAGACACCCATCACTTGGGTGTCCCAATATGGTGGTCGGTGAACTTCCTCCACTTGGAATTCTAGGATACGGTGACATCTGGACAGAACAGGAAATGAAAACATTACAAGGAAATTATATAAATAGATTCTCCCGCTGAACTGTGGTGAACTCACCTCTTGTCATGGTTTACTGAAGTTTCAGGCTAGGTGGTGTAAGCGTTAATATGGAAAGCCTCTCTATGGATCTGGGGAGGGTTCTTATAGCCTCATGGTGGAGCCGTTCCCTGTAGTTTATACTCTTAGCTGAGTGTGCCTGACCCTGTTCTGTCTGTGTTTCATGCCTATCGTTGTATGTATGCTTGGGGCTTGATCCGGTCCCGTCACGGTTAACGTCTCTTGTCTACTGATTCTGTACTTCGCTGCCCGCTCTGTGTATCACCTTTGGCTACGTTCTGACCTCCCTTTGATCATCCCGACTGTACCTCGCCGCCCGCCCTGTGTATGACTCCATTGCTTGTCTGACCTGGCTACGGTTTTCTCCTCTGCACCGCTGTATTGCAAGTATTGCTGTCGGCCCCCGGAGGGGCACTGTTGTAACCCCGCCCTGCTCCCTGATGCGTGGTCACAAGCCCAGAGGTCCTGTGATTACCAAGCGCTTCACAACTGCTCCGCCTCCCGCAGGTCCTGGAGCTTGTCTGCTCATACCCACGTTATACACTGGACCCTCTCAGCTGCAGGAAAGAGTCCTCCATATACACTTTGTCTGTGTCCCTGCAACCTGGGTGGTGGTTCTATAGATCCACCCCGTGCCATTATAAACAACCATTACCGTTTTTTGTTTCGGGGGAAAGGAGAGTGTTTGTTTTTTATAGGCTGGTGTCATGGATCCCATGCAAGTGCTGTCAGATCAAGTAAAACATCTGACTCAAATGTTCCAGAAATTAAATGTGGAACAACGCACTATGGCTCATACCCAGCAGCAGCTGGTAGATATGTGGTGCCCCTGAGGCTTCAGTCGCCACAGAGGTACTGCAACTTCTCCTAAGGTGTGATACCCCACCATCCAGGTAAGGTGGGAATTCCTGACCACACTCCACACCTGCATTCCACACACAGGATAGTGCAGTGGGGCTACCTAGCAGCTTCAGGCTGGGGGTAGCAGAGCACCCCTCGTGGAACCCTGCTTCGTAACACGAGATGTGCTGGAGGCGGGTGGAGTAAGATGATACAAAAGAGTGGGAAGAGTGAGAATAGTTGGTTAGCGAGAGAGAGAAGAGATGGATGTTTGAAGGATGTGCTGCAGCAGGTCCCAGTGATCTGGGCTGCTGGCACGGGGAAGAAAGAGAAGGAGACTGACAAGACTGATAACCTAACCTTCCATAAGAAAGATAGAACGGATCGGAACGAAGGAGAATAGAAGGACGGTGGGAAGCAGGTTGAAGAAAGATAGATAACCCTTCCAGTCCAGAGTGCAAAGGCCGGGGCCCAGTCCCCGAGGTTGATCGGATCCTTAATATCTAGCAACAGACACCAGTGGAGTAGTGAGCCGCTAACGCCTTGCTCCCATCATAGACTTGGGACACAACAGTACTTTAATAGTGAGCCGGGACTCTGGAGCTAGAGTTCCCTGAAGCAGGCTACAGCTGTCTGTCATACAAGTAGAGACTAGAAACACCTAGAGAGAGGCATTCCAGGGTAACTAAGTACTGGAGTGCTTCGCACCTAAAGGCGCATTGGAGGAGTCATTCAGTAAGGTACATGTTGGTGGAGTGTGGAAGGGAGAATCCTATCTTGCCTGGAGGCTGGCTGGAGCCCTGACCTGGAGAACACGGAGCGGAGGCAGGCATTTGTGTGAACCTGCAAACAGTGAGTAAAACTTTGGAACCGCACACTCTGGTGTCCTCCAGTTATTCCAGCACCGCTACACCTGGGTACCTGCACCTACACCATCTGCGCCTCCCCGCAATTACTTCAACTACACTGCCCTGGGACTACAGTTCCACCTGTGGGGAGCTTTACCATCTAAGCTGCACCTACCATCAGTCCCAGCGGATCTGTATGCAGCGTTGGCCAAACACCATATTTGCCAAACACCACGGGTGGCGTCACAAACTATTCTACCATTAACTACATCTCCCCATTACTTGGGCACCCAGGGCCATGGACCGGGTCATCGCTGCAGTGACACATCCCCCTGACACTGGCCCGGTACCGAGTACCCCACACCCCTGGGACGGGGAGACCCAATCTTGACGTCACGAACAGGATGACGAGACCCGATGCCATCGGGTTCTGTGTGCCTTGGATTTACAACTTTTGAAAATGTGCAAAAGACCAAATTTAATAGAAGGGCGTGAAAAGATGGGAGGTCTTAAGAAAAGATCGCGAAGAGTGTTGGGCCTTCCCTGCCTGAATTACTATGTGACAGATGCATGGCCCACCCCCTGAGGGGTTCGTATACTGGCTTGGTATGGAGGCGCTGGAAGAAGATGCCGCCCCCGGAAGGAGGGGCAGAGGAAGCCAGTGGCGAGAAGGAGGGCGGAGCAAGGAGAAGAACGCCAGAATGCCATTTTTGGAAGCAAGGGAAGGAGGCCTGCGGAGCGCGGGGAAGTGCAAACCCCCGGCGCCATGGCTGACGGCTCCAACCCTGAACCCGGCATGATTTGCCAGCAACTACAGGACGAGATTATGGAATTGACTACCCATCTGCAGCTAAGAAGGGAAGCACTGGAGAGGCTGAGACGGCACCGCGCCCCGGCAGGGCTTGCATCTGCTGTACCCAGTTCACCGGTACCCGCTGCTACCACATCGGACTGCTCCCGGGCGGCGCTGACTTACACCTCTACCTTGACCGTGCGGCTGAGTACCACATGCCCGGAGAAGTTACCGGAGGACCCGGGAGTGGAAGCGGAGCTCCCGCTTGGACCTGACGCGGCTGTGCAGTTCCCCACAGAGACCCCTGCGGATGCAGAGCCCTCATCCGCTCCTTCACCACCTGCACCGGAGCAGAGGCCACACCGCCAGGAGGCCCCAGGTATGTCGAACGTCCCTTCGCCCGAGAAGACCCGGGGTTGCCCCACAGTTGCCGCGGCTGGCCGGGTTGTGCTGGACCTGGTATGGGACCGGGAAGCCAGTCCCCGGGGGAGACACCGGAACCCCCAACGGTGGTACCGCAGACACCAGCAGGCAACAGCAGGCCCCAGGAGGAGGAGGAAGAGAATGAGGCCCATTGCCGGGCCACCATTAAACAGCTAGCGGCTGAATACCGGGAGAGGGAGCAACGGAGATTGGCTGTGGTGGGCCCAGATTGGGACAGAAAGGATAGGGCCCGTACTGGGCATTACGTTTCCCGGGATGCAGCTGGATGGGGACAGGTTCTCACCGTCAACCATGAGCGAGGATTCGGCTTTATTGCAGATCCCAAGAGGATTAGTGACTAGTGTTGAGCATTCCGATACTGCAAATATCGGGTATCGGCCGATATTCGCTGTTTCGGAATTCCGATACCGAGTACCGATATTTTTTCAATACGCGCAGACCTCTCAGTACAAGACCTCTCTCAATATATTTGATTAAAAAAGCTCGATTCCACCAAATGCGTGTACGTTTGTTTAGGAGGCTCTTAAGTCTCCTAATCATATCCTTTGTGTCCTTACCACCATTTGTTACTGATACTATGGGTTGGTCACTAAAGACCTCATTAATACGTGTCAGCCACGTCTGCTCACGCGTCTTAAAGTCCATTGAATTTTTGGAGAGAGTAGCTGTGAGAGACACAGAAAATACAGATAATATAAGAAATCTCCAATTCATCATACCTCATTAATGGTGGAACAATAACACCATGTTCAAACATGAACATATAAGCAACGAC
This sequence comes from Dendrobates tinctorius, assembly GCF_039654945.1. Lineage (NCBI taxonomy): Eukaryota > Metazoa > Chordata > Amphibia > Anura > Dendrobatidae > Dendrobates > Dendrobates tinctorius. Next base: position 9,942,345 of record NW_027361797.1, read on the forward strand.
TCTAAATATAATTGGAACAGATGGAGAGAAATGAGTCTAAGCTAATATACAAGAATACTAAATTTTCTTTATTAATAAAAAAGTTGACATGTACAGACATTGGTACTAGCAACATTAAATAACAGACATGAGCAGAACAAAGTAGAAAAAGGGTCGAGGATCAATCCTCAATGTAGTGACCTATACATCCCAGAACGTAACAAATACCCTACCTATGGTAGAAGCACATATAGGACGGGAAATATGTCAATAGATTATATCAGTTGTCTGTATGCAGGAGAAGTAAAGTATAAAGAGTATAGATCACCCTAGTCATAAACCGCATATTCAGAACAAACCTGATAGAAGAAAAGTAACTAGATGCAAAAGTACAATTGATTACCCGTCATAATGTAGTTCCCAGAGGCAGGGAAGAAGACCCCAACGCACGTTTCGGTGTAGATGTCCTTCAGGGGGCATAGCTTTAATGAACCCACATTCCCATTTAAATACCCACTACATATGCTATTTAGCCAATCAGCACATAGGTAGCAAATGACGCTGCTGTGTCATCATATGTAGGCGCCTCCCATATCTATGTTGGCCAATGGAGTTAAGTAAACATCGGCATGTCCTCCAATAATATACTGAAACGTCATTAGCCATTTCCCGGGAGATCAAGAAGCGGAGGAACAATACCTCCTATTGCCAGCTTAGTGCCACAACGTCACTTCCGCCCTCAATGGGGCGGGAGGGCGTCATTACCATCCGGGAGAGCGGGTCATATGCGGCGACTAGCGCCTACTAATAAAGAAACAGGGAGGCGATGAACTCCTGCTGCCAGCTTAATATCGTAACGTCACTTCCGCCCAAGAAGGGGCGGGAGGACGCAGTATTAGAGAAAGAAAGTAAAGTGTCCCCCAATGACAGACCGACGCGTCACTACCGCCCGGGGAAACCAAGTCACGTGGGACGGCCGGCGCCTGGCCGTAACCAGGCAACATGGCAACAAACACGGGTAGCAAGTGCGCGCCGGAAATGCCCGAGGAATCTAGTACATATACACTGAGTCATAAAGGATCCGGTAATAACAAGAAAAAAAGAGAAAAAGGCAAAGTACAGCCGGCACCAGGAGTGATCGACATATATATCGATATAATCATAATAAAAAGTCTCTATATATGGTGTAGTAAACGGTGGACTACATAAGTATACATTGTTATAGATACAATTCTATAACAATCAGTACATAGATCAGAATAGAAATTAATCAAATCTGATAATATACTGTATCATCCTTAAGTTAGATATTTATACATATATGTCTATATACAAAATAGATCCAGAGAGAGTAGACATCTAGTAGGCTTATGCTATACAATATATTAAACAAAAGGTATGATCAATAAAGCATACAATAGTACATTACGTAGGTGGCGCTAATTCATAATGCTCAAACCAAGTCCAGTTTATATAGTATATATAAAGCCTATTCAGAGTTGCCAAATCTTGATAGGATGTCCACAGACTCTTGATAGCAGCAGATAGTAGCTTGTTACGGGATCATCAATGGGGTAGGGGATAAGGTGGAGATATGTCACTAGAAAGAATACACAACAAATAAAACACATATAAACACCAACATTTAATTAAAAGCCAATTAAAATTCAGGCAAGGCAATTTGCGGATAGATGGAAACATCATAGGGGAACACGAGATTGAGGCACAGATGGTTTATAGAAACGAGGCAAAGCCCTGTGACTCATTTAGACCCTGTGGACACATGGTTCCAAGGATAGTAATCCATCTGCATTCTTTCTGTGCTAATAAGCGCTGTATATCTCCACCTCGTATTCCACTATGAACGTGTTGGATACCCCTAACCAAAAATGATTTTGGGTTGCATTGGTGGAATGCTTTATAATGTTTTGGTATGGTCTTAAGGGTCAAGAGGTCTGTGGCGGTAGCTGCCGCCATAATGTCCCGTACATGCTCCCGTGTGCGAGTTCGAAGTTGACGTGAAGTTAGGCCGATATAGATTTTATTACATCCACAGGTAGCATAATATATCACGTGTGTCGTGCTACAGAGATGCGGCACTGCAATGGGTGCGGCCTGTGCGCCCTCCTTTGCCAACCTCTTTCTGGGTTTCTGGGAGAGGGAGGTCTTTGGGGGGGAGGGGGCCCAGGCCGCTGACCATGTGCAGTGCTGGCTAAGATATATAGACGATGTATTCATCATTTGGCAGGGGACTGAACAACACCTGCATGAGTTTATGGAGAAATTAAATTTTAATAATCTTAATATTAAATTAACCTACACGGTCAGCAAGACCGAGGTGGATTTTCTTGATATTAAGATCGTAGTTGATGAACATCTTCAACTACAAACAGATATATATCGTAAACCTACGTCAGTAAATTCACTACTCCATGCCAGCTCCTGCCATCCAGAGGCCACCATCAGGGCCATTCCTACAGGACAATTTCTTAGACTAAGGAGGGTCTGCTCGTCGGACCAAAGATTTGAAAATCAGGCTATGGACCTTAAATCTAGATTTCAGATGAGGGGCTATAGTAATAGGAACATTAAGTTCGGCTATGAGAGGGCTAAGAGGAGTCATCGGACCTCCCTCTTGCACTCAAAGAACAGGAAAAGCAAACAAACTGATAGTCATATCAGATTTATCTCGACATATAACAATGAATGGTCAACCATGAGGGAGTGTCTACAACGGCACTGGAATATTCTCAAAATTGATCCATCCTTAGCAACTGTCTTACCAGAAAGGCCCTCTATGACAGCTAGGAGAGGTAATAACCTATCTGATATACTGGTACATAGTCATTATGCCCCACGAATAAAAACTATTTTCAACTCCAAAGGCCCACCCCAGGGATGTTTTCCTTGTGGAAATTGCATGTCATGCAAAAACATTATACGTACCAATAACTTTACGTCGTCTGATGGTCATCAACAATTTTCAATTAGACAATATATTACCTGTAGCACGACACACGTGATATATTATGCTACCTGTGGATGTAATAAAATCTATATCGGCCTAACTTCACGTCAACTTCGAACTCGCACACGGGAGCATGTACGGGACATTATGGCGGCAGCTACCGCCACAGACCTCTCGACCCTTAAGACCATACCAAAACATTATAAAGCATTCCACCAATGCAACCCAAAATCATTTTTGGTTAGGGGTATCCAACACGTTCATAGTGGAATACGAGGTGGAGATATACAGCGCTTATTAGCACAGAAAGAATGCAGATGGATTACTATCCTTGGAACCATGTGTCCACAGGGTCTAAATGAGTCACAGGGCTTTGCCTCGTTTCTATAAACCATCTGTGCCTCAATCTCGTGTTCCCCTATGATGTTTCCATCTATCCGCAAATTGCCTTGCCTGAATTTTAATTGGCTTTTAATTAAATGTTGGTGTTTATGTGTCTTATTTGTTGTGTATTCTTTCTAGTGACATATCTCCACCTTATCCCCTACCCCATTGATGATCCCATAACAAGCTACTATCTGCTGCTATCAAGAGTCTGTGGACATCCTATCAAGATTTGGCAACTCTGAATAGGCTTTATATATACTCTATAAACTGGACTTGGTTTGAGCATTATGAATTAGTGCCACCTACATAATGTACTACTGTATGCTTTATTGATCATACCTTTTGTTTAATATATTGTATAGCATAAGCCTACTAGATGTCTACTCTCTCTGGATCTATTTTGTATATAGACATATATGTATAAATATCTAACTTAAGGATGATACAGTATATTATCAGATTTGATTAATTTCTGTTCTGATCTATGTACTGATTGTTATAGAATTGTATCTATAACAATGTATACTTATGTAGTCCACCGTTTACTACACCATATATAGAGACTTTTTATTATGATTATATCGATATATATGTCGATCACTCCTGGTGCCGGCTGTACTTTGCCTTTTTCTCTTTTTTTCTTGTTATTACCGGATCCTTTATGACTCAGTGTATATGTACTAGATTCCTCGGGCATTTCCGGCGCGCACTTGCTACCCGTGTTTGTTGCCATGTTGCCTGGTTACGGCCAGGCGCCGGCCGTCCCACGTGACTTGGTTTCCCCGGGCGGTAGTGACGCGTCGGTCTGTCATTGGGGGACACTTTACTTTCTTTCTCTAATACTGCGTCCTCCCGCCCCTTCTTGGGCGGAAGTGACGTTACGATATTAAGCTGGCAGCAGGAGTTCATCGCCTCCCTGTTTCTTTATTAGTAGGCGCTAGTCGCCGCATATGACCCGCTCTCCCGGATGGTAATGACGCCCTCCCGCCCCATTGAGGGCGGAAGTGACGTTGTGGCACTAAGCTGGCAATAGGAGGTATTGTTCCTCCGCTTCTTGATCTCCCGGGAAATGGCTAATGACGTTTCAGTATATTATTGGAGGACATGCCGATGTTTACTTAACTCCATTGGCCAACATAGATATGGGAGACGCCTACCTATGATAACACAGCAGCGTCATTTGCTACCTATGTGCTGATTGGCTAAATAGCATATGTAGTGGGTATTTAAATGGGAATGTGGGTTCATTAAAGCTATGCCCCCTGAAGAAGGACATCTACACCGAAACGTGCGTTGGGGTCTTCTTCCCTGCCTCTGGGAACTACATTATGACTGGTAATCAATTGTACTTTTGCATCTAGTTACTTTTCTTCTATCAGGTTTGTTCTGAATATGCGGTTTATGACTAGGGTGATCTATACTCTTTATACTTTACTTCTCCTGCATACAGACAACTGATATAATCTATTGACATATTTCCCGTCCTATATGTGCTTCTACCATAGGTAGGGTATTTGTTACGTTCTGGGATGTATAGGTCACTACATTGAGGATTGATCCTCGACCCTTTTTCTACTTTGATCTGCTCATGTCTGTTATTTAATGTTGCTAGTACCAATGTCTGTACATGTCAACTTTTTTATTAATAAAGAAAATTTAGTATTCTTGTATATTAGCTTAGACTCATTTCTCTCCATCTGTTCCATTCATAAAACATGCATACATACTACATACAGTCTACATGTATACTACATTCATACAACATACATACATACTACATACTACATACATGCTACATTCATACAACATACATATTACATACATACTTCATATATACTACATTCATACAACATACATACATACTACATACTAAATACATGCTACATATATACTACATTCATACAACATAAATACATACTACATACATGCCTCATATATACTACATTCATATAACATACATACATACTACATATATACTACATTCATGCAACATACATACATACATACTACATATATACTACATACTACATACATGCTACATATATACTACATTCATACAACATACATACTTCATATATACTACATTCATACAACATACATACATAGTACATACTACATACATACTACATACATACAACATGCTACAGACATACAACATAGAGAACAAAAAACAAAAAACACAAATATCCTGAACTAAAAAGTAAAAAATATACTGCAAATAATGCATAAAGGTAATAATAATAATAAGGGTATTTAGTAAACATAATTTTGATCAAAATAATGTACAAGCCATCCCGCCACGTCACGGCAACCCTTGTGGGACAGTCCCTACTCTAGTATTTAAAACCTTTTCACTTGCCAAGTGGCGTGAATGTGAATAAGGGTCGAGCGGCTGAACCACTAGTAACAGCTTAGGCCAGACTGGATGGCTTTCCCAGCTCAGAAAGAGGGCGGTCACACCCATATATGCACTGAATGCACAATGAAATGAATAAAAAAACAAATCTAGTCCCTAGTCTCACTTTTGGCATTGCTGTGTGAGAAAGTTCCCATGCAGCTTTTGCCATAAAGTGAGACCAGGGACTATTTTTTTACAGTGGCGGAGAAATACACTGCGGAAGGATACCTACCTCCCGTCACTGGATTCCTGGAGCCCCGTAGAGAGCGGTCGCATCAGCTGATGCTGCTGTTCTCCACAGGAAATCGGCGTGGGACCCACGTGGATTTCTGCGGATCAGGGAGTATATGGCTTGTTTGCTATTTTCATATTTTTTATAGATGACACTGGCTTCGGGGATCAAAGTGACAAGTGATGGTGAGTATGTACTCTGTGTTATATGTACTGTATGTCTATATGTATGTATTGTATGAATGTATTGTATGCAGTATGTATGTAGTATGTATGCAGTATGTAGTATGTATGTTGTATGTCTGTAGCATGTTGTATGTATGTATGTAGTATGTACAGTCATGGCCAAAAGTATTGACACCCCTGCAATTCTGTCAGATAATACTCAGTTTCTTCCTGAAAATGATTGCAAACACAAATTCTTTGGTATTATTATCTTCATTTAATTTGTCTTAAATGAAAAAACACAAAAGAGAATGAAGCAAAAAGCAAAACATTGATCATTTCACACAAAACTCCAAAAATGGGCCAGACAAAAGTATTGGCACCCTCAGCCTAATACTTGGTTGCACAACCTTTAGCCAAAATAACTGCAACCAACCGCTTCCGGTAACCATCAATGAGTTTCTTACAATGCTCTGCTGGAATTTTAGACCATTCTTCTTTGGCAAACTACTCTAGGTCCCTGATATTTGAAGGGTGCCTTCTCCAAACTGCCATTTTTAGATCTCTCCACAGGTGTTCTATGGGATTCAGGTCTGGACTCATTGCTGGCCACCTTAGAAGTCTCCAGTGCTTTCTCTCAAACCATTTTCTAGTGCTTTTTGAAGTGTGTTTTGGGTTATTGTCCTGCTGGAAGACCCATGACCTCTGAGGTAGACCCAGCTTTCTCACACTGGGCCCTAAATTATGCTGCAAAATTTGTTGGTAGTCTTCTGACTTCATATAGCCATGCACACGGTCAAGCAGTCCAGTGCCAGAGGCAGCAAAGCAACCCCAAAACATCAGGGAACCTCCGCCATGTTTGACTGTAGGGACCGTGTACTTTTCTTTGAATGCCTCTTTTTTCTCCTGTAAACTCTATGTTGATGCTTTTGCCCTAAAAGCTCTACTTTTGTCTCATCTGACCAGAGAACATTCTTCCAAAATGTTTTAGGCTTTTTCAGGTAAGTTTTGGCAAACTCCAGCCTGGCTTTTTTATGTCTCGGGGTAAGAAGTGGAGTCTTCCTGGGTCTCCTACCATACAGTCCCTTTTCATTCAGATGCCGACGGATAGTACGGGTTGACACCGTTGTACCCTCGGACTGCAGGGCAGCTTGAACTTGTTTGGATGTTATTGGAGGTTCTTTATCCAACATCCACACAATCTTGCGTTGAAATCTCTTGTCAATTTTTCTTTTCTGGCCACATCTAGGGAGGTTAGCCACAGTGCCATGGGCTTTAAACTTCTTGATGACACTGCGCACGGTAGACACAGGAACATTCAGATCTTTGGAGATGGACTTGTAGCCTTGAGATTGCTCATGCTTCCTCACAACTTGGTTTCTCAAGTCCTCAGACAGTTCTTTGGTCTTCTTTCTTTTCTCCGTGCTCAATGTGGTACACACAAGGACACAGGACAGAGGTTGAGTCAACTTTAATCCATGTCAACTGGCTGCAAGTGTGATTTAGTTATTGCCAACACCTGTTAGGTGCCACAGGTAAGTTATAGGTGCTGTTAATTACACAAATTAGAGAAGCATCACATGATTTTTCGAACAGTGCCAATACTTTTGTCCACCCTCTTTGTTATGTTTGGTGTGGAATTATATCCAATTTGGCTTTAGGACAATTCTTTTTGTGTTTTTTCATTTAAGACAAATTAAATGAAGATAATAATACCAAAGAATTTGTGTTTGCAATCATTTTCAGGAAGAAACTGAGTATTATCTGACAGAATTGCAGGGGTGTCAATACTTTTGGCCATGACTGTATGTACTATGTATGTATGTTGTATGAATGTAGTATGTATGTAGCATGTATGTAGTATGTAGTATGTATGTATGTTGTATGAATGTAGTATATATGAGGCATGTATGTAGTATGTATTTATGCTGTATGAATGTAGTATATATGTAGCATGTATTTAGTATGTAGTATATATGTAGTATGTATGTATGTATGTTGTATGAATGTAGTATATATGTAGTATGTATGTAGTATGTTGTATGAATGTAGTATATATGTAGCATGTATGTAGTATATATTTAAGTTGTATGAATGTAGTATATATGTAGCATGTATGTAGTATGTAGTATGTATGTATGTTGTATGAATGTAGTATATATGTAGCATGTATGTAGTATGTAGTATATATGTAGTATGTATGTATGTATGTTGTATGAATGTAGTATATATGTAGTATGTATGTAGTATGTTGTATGAATGTAGTATATATGTAGCATGTATGTAGTATATATTTAAGTTGTATGAATGTAGTATATATGTAGCATGTATGTAGTATGTAGTATGTATGTATGTTGTATGAATGTAGTATATATGTAGTATGTATGTAGTATATATGTATGTTGTATGAATGTAGTATATATGTAGCATGTATGTAGTATATATTTAAGTTGTATGAATGTAGTATATATGTAGCATGTATGTAGTATGTAATATGTATGTATTTTGTATGAATGTAGTATATATGCAGCATGTATGTAGTATGTATGTATGTTGTATGAATGTAGTATACATGTAGCATGTATGTAGTATGTATGTATGTTGTATGAATGTAGTATATATGTAGCATGTATGTAGTATACATGTATGTTGTATGAATGTAGTATATATGTAGCATGTATGTATATAAGTATGTTGTATGAATGTAGTATATATGTAGCATGTATGTAGTATGTAGTATATATGTATGTTGTATGAATGTAGTATATATGTAGCATGTATGTAGTAGATATGTATGTTGTATAAAAGTAGTATATATGTAGCATGTATGTAGTATGTAGTATGTATGTATGTATGTTGTATGAATGTAGTATATATGTAGTATGTGGTATGTATGTATGTTGTATGAATGTAGTATACATGTAGTATGTATGTAGTATATATGTATGTTGTATGAATGTAGTATATATGTAGCATGTATGTAGTATATATGTAAGTTGTATGAATGTAGTATATATGTAGCATGTATGTAGTATGTAGTATGTATGTATGTTGTATGAATGTAGTATATATGTAGCATGTATGTAGTATGTATGTATGTTGTATGAATGTAGTATACATGTAGCATGTATGTAGTATGTATGTATGTAGAGGAGAGGAGGGCTTTGCGGACAATGGAATCCTGGGATGATGTGGTGTTCAAGATGGCGGATAAAGGAGGTAATATAGTGATTTGGCCAAATTGCATGTATATAATGCAGGCTGAAAAACTATTGAACAACAAGAACTGTTATAGACAGTTAACATTCAATCCGTCAGTGAAGTTTCAACAGGAGCTAATTGAGATCTTGGAAACCGCACTTGAACACCACGTCATTCCTAAGAGATTGGTTGATATTTTTAAGAACATGAAACCTAAGTTGCCAACCTTCTACTTGATTCCTAAAATTCACAAGGATATTCAAAATCCTCCTGGGAGACCAATTGTTTCTAGTAATGAGGGTCTTTGCGAAATTATCTGTGATGTTGTGGATTACTTTCTGAAGCCATTGGTCCAGGAGCTGTCTTCATGTATTAAAGATACAACAGCGGCCTTAAACCATTTTAATCAGGTTCAACTGAATGATAACATGCTATTGGTAACAGCCGATGTGGAGGCGCTCTACTCTTCTATTCGACATGAAGATGGTATTAGGGCGGTCCAATGGTTTCTGAGATCGAGCAACATTCCGAAACCCATGGTTGAATTGCTTATTCAACTATTGGATTTTGTACTTAAACATAACGTTTTCACATTTAATAAAAAAATCTATTTACAAACACAGGGGACTGTGATGGGGTCCTCTTGTGCCCCCTCGTATGCCAATTTATTTTTGGGGTTCTGGGAGCGGGAGATATTCCTTGATGATGCTATACCAGGGATGAAGCAGATCCATAATTGGATCAGATTCATCGATGACGTATTGTTTATTTGGGAGGGCTCCTTGAATGAATTAAATGAGACAATGAAGGTCCTTAATACCAATCCATATAATATTCATTTGACACATAAGTTTGGTCGAAGTATTGAATTTCTGGACATTTTCATTTCAGCATCTGATGATGGAGAGCTTTCTACGACTGTATTTCACAAAAAAACAGCTACTAATTCCCTCTTGCATGCGGAATCCTTTCATCCAAAAACTTTGATACAAGGAATTCCGATTGGCCAATTTTTACGTATTAAACGCATTTGCTCAGATGACCATCAGTTCGAATTACAAGCCAAAGAGTTATCACAACGTTTCAGAGAACGCAACTATAGCCATAGGAGTATTCGCAAAGGTTACAATAGAGCAAAACAGACGCCGAGGGATTCTCTGTTGTGTAGGGCACAGAATAATCACTCATCAGGGAACAAGGTGAGGTTTATAACCACTTTCCATGATCAATGGAGTCAATTGAGGAATATTTTAAATAAACACTGGAATGCTTTATTGAGTGACCCGACCTTAAGTAAAATTCTGGATCCATATCCTTCAATGGTAGCCAAACGCTCGCGGACATTACGTGATTGTCTGGTGCACAGCCACTTTGAATCCAACAAAAAGATTAAATCTACTAGGTGTGATAATCCTGGCTTTTTTCCGTGTGGAGTATGTAAGGCTTGTGCTAATTTGATCAGGGCTAATACTTTTAAAAATTTCAATGGTTCTAAATCTTTTGAAATCCGAAGACATTTAACATGTTCGAGTAAAGGGGTAATATATCATGCTACATGCCCGTGTAATAAAGTGTATGTGGGCCTAACCACCCGTGAATTGAAAATTCTCACCAGAGAGCATTGCTTAGATATAGAAAAGGCCAAAACAGTGGAAGATGAGAGTGTTCTCAAAACATTACCGAGACACTTTAAAAGATACCATGGGTGCAAGGCACAGTTGCTGAAAATTAAAGGTATTGACAGCATTGTATTAAACTCTAGAGGGGGGGATTTAGGTAAAGAACTTGCCAGATTGGAGTGTAGGTGGATATTTAAATGGGGTACTTTGCAACCTCAAGGTCTTAATGAAAATGCTGGTTTTGGTGCGTTTCTATAGGATATTATTGGGTTTTCTCCTGATCATTTTTAGGGTTTGGGTGTTTTTATTGTGTCTGTTATTGTTATACTTACATTTTTCTGTTTTATTTTGGGTTTGTTGGTATGAGCCTCATCCATGACGAAAGAAGAGTTTGGGGTTAAAACCAATAAGCAAGATGTCGGAATCCATCCGAGTGCAGCCATGCTAAAAACGGCATTTAAACAGGATCATCTATGCAGAATTTCTTCCTGCTTTGATATGAGCCTCATCCATGACGAAAGAAGAGTTTGGGGTTAAAACCAATAAGCAAGATATCGGAATCCATCCGAGTGCAGCCATACTAAAAACGGCATTTATACAGGATCATCTACGCAGAATTTCTTCCTGCTTTTATCTGAGCTTTATCCATGACGTAAGAAGAGTCTGGGAAAAATCTATAAGCAAGATATCGGAATCCATCCGAGTGCAGCTATACTGAAAACGGATTTATACAGAATCATCTGTGTAGGATTTCTTCCTGCTTTTTATATGTGGTGGACTTTGATCATTTTTTCACAACGGTTTGGTTCAGAATATAGTATTTTGGGATTTCCAGGCATTTTTTGTCGGTAGTTTGGTGATTGATAATTTTGTACATTCTTTGTAATAATTATGCACATTTAGTATGGGGCATATTTTGATGGACATTTTGAAGTGTTATGCATGTATATTTGTCCTTTCGAATTTTGTGAGAAGAGTTAGTCGGTATTTCCGCGACACTTAACAACATATTTTTATATCAAATACTTTCATATTGTGAAATCCCTTTGCTCAGGTTATTATAGTGATTATGTTTATGTACAATGATCATTTAGGCTTTACAATGACTAATATACTGAATTTCGCTTCAACCGTTTAGTTATATGGGCCAATGATATGAGCAGTATGGGATTGGAGTGCGCATGTGCGGTTCGGCACCCTCCTGACATGCGTGTCGTGGGCAGTTACACTGACGGTGTTCGTCCCTCATCGTCAACTGGATGATGGGGGATAGGAGGCTGTTCATTATGACCGCGGCAGGATGTCTTTTAGTGAAGTGGAGTGGAGCGCGATCGGCACATGCGCCATACAACCATCCCTATATTGCTTTTTGAAAGGGTTTGATTCATTGGCTGAAGCATGGAAGACAGATTCTTTCTGATTGGCTGAGGCTGGTATTTAAACTCAACACACCCATTGCTTAGACACGCCCCCCGAGGAAGCTGGGAGCGAAACGTGCATGTCGGGGTGGAGGGATTTTTCTCCCAGGGGACTTCTATTAACGCTGCCAGGATTCAGGTAATGGCCTCAGTAGCTCTAATGCTAACTAGTTTACATAGGTATACCATGGATGTTATTATATAACTTTGGTTTATCTGAACCGATGAGCTTGTGCTGTGTAGTCATTATACTCTGCATGTTTGAGTAAACAGCAGACATTTATAGTATAGCTTTCCAGAAGCACACATCAACTGATTGCTTAGTAGCTATGAGGTTCTATACCATGCAGCAGAAAAATACATATAATGGGAGTTGCAGGTCCCTCTCTTTTTGCACTGATCTTGGAAACTTGTATGTCTTTTAATGTTTTGATATTTGTATTAATAAAAGTAATTATAGTGGTTTGAAAAAACCACTATATTGTAATCCGAACGCTGCTAACTTCTTCTTCTTCTTCTTCTTCTTATTATTATTAAGTTGATTTCCGCAATTAATGCGGCCCGAACCGCTACACGCACAGACTCCGTTGAGGTGTCGTTTCGAAGCCAGCGTCCATGAGAGGTGTGCTAAGTATTTTTCGTGTCGATCGGATTTGTAGTTTTTGCGCAATTTGCGTTTGAAAATTTTTTTTCCCGTCATTGGAATGCACTGTCTCCAATGCTTTTCAATAGGAAATGGCAAAACGTGCCCTGAGGCGATTGAAATGGCAGTTGAGCTCATTGATATGCGCAGGCACAACCAGTTACTATGCCAACGCCTACGAACTTCACTTGAACCCCAGCACAGAGCCTCTGCCACATAATATCAGCTCTTAAAGCGAAACCCACAGCACAAATGCAAATATAGCTTCATCACATGACACATGCCCCTGAGAGAGAATGTGTGCGCCAAAGTGGATTTAGAAGCCCAGTGAGCCACCCTGGCTCTTAAAGGGCCGACGCGCCAAAGTGATTCTTAAAGACCCGGCGCACCAAAATGAGTCTTAAAGGGCCGGCGCACCAAATCGAAAGCTGAGTGACCCAAGGCTCCAAATCGGAGGCTGATAGACCCTGGCCTACAAAAAGGAGGCTGAGCAACCCTGGCATCCAAATCGGACCCAGAGTGGCCCCGCCCACGAAATCGGACCCAGAGTGGCCTCGCCCACCAAATCAGACCCAGAGTGGCCCCGCCCACCAAATTGGACCCTGAGGGGCCCCACCCACAAAATCGGACCCTGAGGGGCCCCACCCACAAAATCGGACCCTGAGGGGCCCCACCCACAAAATCGAACCCTGAGGGGCCCCAACCACAAAATCGGACCCTGAGGGGCCCCAACCACAAAATCGGACCCAGAGTGGACCTGCCCACCAAAATGGACCCAGGGGGCTCCACCCACAAAATCAGACCCTAAGGGGCCCCACCCACAAAATCGGACCATGAGGGGCCACACCCACAAAATCAGACCCTGAGGGGATCTGGCCACAAAATCGGACCCTGAGGGGCCACACCCACAAAATCGGAGCTTGAGGGATCCCTGCCAACAATTCAAACCCTGAGGAGCCCAGGCCAAGGAATCAGATCATGAGGGGCCCCACCCACCAAATCAGACCCTGAGGCCAAAGTGGCCCCTGAGAGGCACTCACAGTTAAAACGGATACTGAGTTGAAAGTCTTGCAGGGGCAGCAGGCAAGTCTCTCTTAAAGGGGCAGCCCGGGCACCATTTCAAACCACTATCTGTACTTCCTTCAGGAAATACACATCTAGTATTATTATTATTATTCAGTTGATTTTCCGCAATTAATGTGGCCCGAACCGCTGCACGCACAGACTCCGTTGACGTGTTGTTTCGAAGCCAGCGTCCATGAGAGGTGTGCTAAGTATTTTTCGTGTCGATGAGATTTGTAGTTTTTGCGCAATTTGCGTTTTAAAAAACATTTTCCTGTCATTGGAATGCACTGTCTCCAATGCATTTTAATGGGAAAATGTTGCCATAGTGAAAACACGGTGCAGTCGTGAGGTGGCAGTTATGCTCATTGATATGCGTAGGCCAGGGCCGGCGTCAGCACCCGGGCAAATGCCAGGGCCCTGGTGAAATGGGAGGGCCCACTCACGCTGTCTGGGATACCCCCCGGCCGCCGCCACGCCCCCATGTACTGACCCCAACCTGCGCCCTCCGCGAGGGACCCACGCAGTGACGCAGCCCCTTAGGCTGAGTGCAGACGACTTTTTGGCCCTGCGGATTTTTCCGCTCAGAATGGAATAAATCCACTGGTCAAATGACCTGCATTTTTCCTGCGGATTTCTTCCATTTTTCCTGCGGTTTTATTGCGGTTTTTGTACGGTTTTCCCCCTGCGGATTTGGAGACAGGGGAGATGGAAAACCGCACAAAAGAAGTAACATGCTGCGGATTTTGAACCGCAGGAAAACCGCGCGGAAAACTCCGCAGCGTCTGCACAGCGTTTTTTTTTCATTGATGTTAAGGCTACTGTACATCACAATGCGGATATGCAATGTTTCTGCGCGGTAAAATCCGCTGCGGATCCACTGGATATCTGCATCGTGTGCACACAGCCTTACTGCCAGCAATGGTCATCGCTTCCTTCGGCTGTAATCTTGTGTGCGGTGTTGACACAGGACCTGTGATGAGGTCACAGGAGGGGAGGAGTCAGGGGTCACATGATCAGGGCGGCTGCAGCACTCTGTTGTGCTGGTCGCTTGTCATTATGGTGCTGGTCTGGATGGATGAGGTAACGTTTATGTGTGGGATGGTGGGCTCAGGAGGGGTTTAACAAGGTGGATGTAGCAGAGCTGTTTGTGTACTTGTGTGGGGTCAGAAGGGGTTTACAAGGTGATGTAGCAGAGTCGTGTGTACTTGTGTGGGGTCAGGAGGGGTTTACAAGGTGGATGTAGCAGTGCCGTGTGTGTACTTGTGTGGGGTCAGGAGGGGTTTTACATGGTGGATGTAGCAGAGCCAAGTGTGTACTTGTGTGGGGTCAGGAGGGGTTTACAAGGTGGATGTAGCAGAGCCGTGTGTGTACTTGTGTGGGGTCAGAAGGGGTTTACAAGGTGATGTAGCAGAGCCATGTGTGTACTTTGTGTGGGGTCAAGAGGTGTTTTACAAGGTGGATGTAGCAGTGCCATGTGTGTACTTGTGTGGGGTTAGGAGGGGTTTACAAGGTGATGTAGCAGAGCTGTTTGTGTACTTTGTGTGGGGTCAGGAGGTGTTTTACAAGGTGGATGTAGCAGAGCCGTGTATGTACTTTGTGTGGGGTCAGGAGGTGTTTTACAAGGTGGATGTAGCAGAGCCGTGTGTGTACTTGTGTGGGGTCAGGAGGGGTTTTACATGGTGGATGTAGCAGTGCCGTGTGTGTACTTGTGTGGGGTCAGGAGGGGTTTACAAGGTGATGTAGCAGAGCTGTTTGTGTACTTTGTGTGGGGTCAGGAGGTGTTTTACAAGGTGGATGTAGCAGAGCCGTGTGTGTAATTTGTGTGGGGTCAGGAGGTGTTTTACAAGGTGGATGTAGCAGAGCCATGTGTGTACTTGTGTGGGGTCAGGAGGGGTTTACAAGGTGATGTAGCAGAGCCGTGTGTGTACTAGTGTGGGGTCAGGAGGGGTTTTACATGGTGGATGGTGCAGTGCCGTGTGTGTACTTGTGTGGGGTCAGGAGGGGTTTACAAGGTGGATGTAGCAGTGCCGTTTGTGTACTTGTGTGGGGTCAGGAGCGGTTTACAAGGTGATGTAGCAGAGCTGTTTGTGTACTTTGTGTGGGGTCAGGAGGTGTTTTACAAGGTGGATATAGCAGTGCCGTGTGTGTACTTGTGTGGGGTCAGGAGGTGTTTTTCAAGGTGGATGTAGCAGAGCCGTGTGTGTACTTGTGTGGGGTCAGGAGGTGTTTTTCAAGGTGGATGTAGCAGAGCCGTGTGTGTACTTGTGTGAGGTCAGGAGGAGGGGGTTTTACAAGGTGGATGTAGCAGAGCTGTGTTTGTACTTGTGTGGGGTCAGGAGGGGTTTAACAAGGTGTATGTAGCAGAGCCGTGTGTGTACTTGTGTGGGGTCAGGAGGGGTTTTACATGGTGGATGTAGCAGAGCCGTGTGTGTACTTCTGTGGGGTCAGGAGGGGTTTACAAGGTGGACGTAGCAGAGCCGTGTGTGTACTTGTGTGGGGTCAGGAGGGGGTTTTACAAGGTGGATGTAGCAGAGCCGTGTGTGTACTTGTGTGGGGTCAGGAGGGGTTTTGCAAGGTGGATGTAGCAGAGCCGTGTGTGTACTTGTGTGGGGTCAGGAGGGGGTTTTACAAGGCGGATGTAGCAGAGCCGTGTGTGTACTTGTGTGAGGTCAGGAGGAGGGGGTTTTACAAGGTGGATGTAGCAGAGCTGTGTTTGTACTTGTGTGGGGTCAGGAGGGGTTTAACAAGGTGTATGTAGCAGAGCCGTGTGTGTACTTGTGTGGGGTCAGGAGGGGTTTTACATGGTGGATGTAGCAGAGCCGTGTGTGTACTTCTGTGGGGTCAGGAGGGGTTTACAAGGTGGACGTAGCAGAGCCGTGTGTGTACTTGTGTGGGGTCAGGAGGGGGTTTTACAAGGTGGATGTAGCAGAGCCGTGTGTGTACTTGTGTGGGGTCAGGAGGGGTTTTGCAAGGTGGATGTAGCAGAGCCGTGTGTGTACTTGTGTGGGGTCAGGAGGGGGTTTTACAAGGCGGATGTAGCAGAGCCGTGTGTGTACTTGTGTGGGGTCAGGAGGGGTTTACAAGGTGGATGTAGCAGAGCCGTGTGTGTACTTGTGTGGGGTCAGGAGAGGTTTTACAAGGTGGATGTAGCAGAGCCGTGTGTGTACTTGTGTGGGGTCAGGAGGGGTTTACAAGGTGGATGTAGCAGAGCCGTGTGTGTACTTGTGTGGGGTCAGGAGGGGTTTACAAGGTGGATGTAGCAGAGCCGTGTGTGTACTTGTGTGGGGTCAGGAGGGGTTTACAAGGTGGATGTAGCAGAGCCGTGTGTGTACTTGTGTGGGGTCAGAAGGGGTTTACAAGGTGATGTAGCAGAGCCATGTGTGTACTTTGTGTGGGGTCAAGAGGTGTTTTACAAGGTGGATGTAGCAGTGCCATGTGTGTACTTGTGTGGGGTTAGGAGGGGTTTACAAGGTGATGTAGCAGAGCTGTTTGTGTACTTTGTGTGGGGTCAGGAGGTGTTTTACAAGGTGGATGTAGCAGAGCCGTGTATGTACTTTGTGTGGGGTCAGGAGGTGTTTTACAAGGTGGATGTAGCAGAGCCGTGTGTGTACTTGTGTGGGGTCAGGAGGGGTTTTACATGGTGGATGTAGCAGTGCCGTGTGTGTACTTGTGTGGGGTCAGGAGGGGTTTACAAGGTGATGTAGCAGAGCTGTTTGTGTACTTTGTGTGGGGTCAGGAGGTGTTTTACAAGGTGGATGTAGCAGAGCCGTGTGTGTTATTTGTGTGGGGTCAGGAGGTGTTTTACAAGGTGGATGTAGCAGAGCCATGTGTGTACTTGTGTGGGGTCAGGAGGGGTTTACAAGGTGATGTAGCAGAGCCGTGTGTGTACTAGTGTGGGGTCAGGAGGGGTTTTACATGGTGGATGGTGCAGTGCCGTGTGTGTACTTGTGTGGGGTCAGGAGGGGTTTACAAGGTGGATGTAGCAGTGCCGTTTGTGTACTTGTGTGGGGTCAGGAGCGGTTTACAAAGTGATGTAGCAGAGCTGTTTGTGTACTTTGTGTGGGGTCAGGAGGTGTTTTACAAGGTGGATATAGCAGTGCCGTGTGTGTACTTGTGTGGGGTCAGGAGGTGTTTTTCAAGGTGGATGTAGCAGAGCCGTGTGTGTACTTGTGTGGGGTCAGGAGGTGTTTTTCAAGTTGGATGTAGCAGAGCCGTGTGTGTACTTGTGTGAGGTCAGGAGGAGGGGGTTTTACAAGGTGGATGTAGCAGAGCTGTGTTTGTACTTGTGTGGGGTCAGGAGGGGTTTAACAAGGTGTATGTAGCAGAGCCGTGTGTGTACTTGTGTGGGGTCAGGAGAGGTTTTACATGGTGGATGTAGCAGAGCCGTGTGTGTACTTCTGTGGGGTCAGGAGGGGTTTACAAGGTGGACGTAGCAGAGCCGTGTGTGTACTTGTGTGGGGTCAGGAGGGGGTTTTACAAGGTGGATGTAGCAGAGCCGTGTGTGTACTTGTGTGGGGTCAGGAGGGGTTTTGCAAGGTGGATGTAGCAGAGCCGTGTGTGTACTTGTGTGGGGTCAGGAGGGGGTTTTATAAGGTGGATGTAGCAGAGCCGTGTGTGTACTTGTGTGGGGTCAGGAGGGGTTTACAAGGTGGATGTAGCAGAGCCGTGTGTGTACTTGTGTGGGGTCAGGAGAGGTTTTACAAGGTGGATGTAGCAGAGCCGTGTGTGTACTTGTGTGGGGTCAGGAGGGGTTTACAAGGTGGATGTAGCAGAGCCGTGTGTGTACTTGTGTGGGGTCAGGAGGGGTTTACAAGGTGGATGTAGCAGAGCCGTGTGTGTACTTGTGTGGGGTCAGGAGGGGTTTTACAAGGTGGATGTAGCAGAGCCGTGTTTGTACTTGTGTGGGGTCAGGAGGGGTTTACAAGGTGGATGTAGCAGAGCCATGTGTGTACTTTGTGTGGGGTCAGGAGGTGTTTTGCAAGGTAGATGTAGCAGAGCCGTGTGTGTACTTGTGTGGGGTCAGGAGAGGTTTTACAAGGTGGATGTAGCAGAGCCGTGTGTGTTTGGTGGGGTCAGGAGGGGTTTACAAGGTGTACGGAGCAGAGCCGTGTGTGTACGAGGTGTACGGAGCAGAGCCGTGTGTGTACGATGTGTACGGAGCGAAGCCGTGTGTGTACGAGATGTACGGAACGGAGCCCTGTGTGTACGGAGCTGAGCCGTGTGTTTATGGAGCGGAGCAGAGCCGGGGGTGTACGGAGCGGAGCCGTGTGTGTACGAGGTGTATGGTGGGGAGCATTTATACCTCCCGAGTCCCAACCGTCCCGGATCCAGCGAGACAGTTCTGATTTTGAGAGAGAGACTGCCCCAGCCGGGAGCATACTTTCCCCGCGGGACACAGGAGTACACAGTGGAGCTCCAAGGAGCAATTTAAAACTTGCACGTAACGTTCTGCCGGAAGTGACGTGCTGGAAGCTGACCAGAAATTAGGTCATTTCAGTAGGAGATTGTGACGGAACCATGGAGGCACTTCAGGGAATGCTTCAGATCCATCACCGTGTCCTCCTCTGACAGAGCGGACAGTGGGATCGCCTTGGAATCGGGCATGTCGGGCATGTGAGCGGATCATGATATGTCCTGCACCAGGAGGCTCAGGTGGGCACTACAATGGGAGCTGGGCTGCTATAGTATCTTTATAGAATTTTTCTTTCTCTGTTTCTTTCTCTCTCTGTTCTTTCTCTCTAATCTTTTTTTCTCTCTCTCTGTTCTTTCTTTCTTTCCTTCTTTCTTTCTCTGTTCTTTCTCTCTCTCTCTCTCTGTTCTCTCTTTCCTCTTTTTCTTTCTCTCTCTCTGATCTTTCTTTCCCCTCTTTCTTTCTATCTGTTCTTTCCCCTCTTTCATTTTCTCTCTACCTCTCTGTTCTTTCTTTCTTTCCCCTCCTTCTTTCTCTCTCTCCGTTCTTTTTTTCTGTTGACGCTTTTTCTCTGTGTTCTTTCTCTCTCCGTTCTTTCTTCCCCTCTTTTTTACTCTCTCCCTCTCTGTTCTTTTTTCCCCTCTTACTTTCTTTCTTTCTTTCTCTCTCTGTTCTTTTTTTCCGTCCACTCTTTCTTTCTCTTTGTTCTTTTTCTTTCTTTTTTCCTTCTCTCTGTTCTTTCTTTCTTTACCCTCTTTCTTTCTCTTTCTCTCTGTTCTTTTCTTTCTCTTTCTCTCTCTGTTCTTCCTTTCTTTCTCTTTGTTCTTTATTTTCTTTCTTTCTCTTTCTTTCTATGTTCTTTCTTTCTTTCTCTCGCTCTCTGTATCTTTCTCTCTCTGTTCTTCCTTCCATTCTTTCTCTCTTTCTTTCTCTGTTCTTTATTTCCCCTCTTTCTTTCTTTCTGTTCTCTCTCTGTTCTTTCTCTCGCTCTCTTCTTTCTTTCATGCGTACACTACTAATCAGTAGCCTCCTTCAGATGAACGTGTTTTGCCACAGAGCGAGTGTCTGTGTGGATCACATGCGTGTCCGTGTGATCCACGCGGAGACAAGTCCGTTTTTGGCGGTCACCACGGATGTCACACGGCATGAGTCGTGGTATGTGTTAAGGGGGGGCCCACTGAGACTTTTTCGCCCGGGGACCTCAAAAACCTGGAGTCGGCCCTGGCGCAGGCACACCCAGTTACTATGCCAACGAATACGAACTTTACATGACCCCAGCAGGACACAGTTTCTGCCAGATAATATCAGCTCTTAAAGCGAAACCCAAAGCACAAATGCAAATCTAGCTTCATCACATGATGCATGCCCCTGAGAGAGAATGTCCGCCAAAGTGGATTTAGAAGCCCAGTGCGCCAAACTAGCTTTTAAAGGGCCGACGCGCCTAAGGGATTCTTAAAGGGCTGACGCACCGAAATGAGTCTTAAAGGGCCGGCGCGCCAAATCGAAAGCTGAGTGACCCCACGCTCCAAATCGGAGGCTGATCGACCCTGGCCTACAAATCGGAGGCTGAGCCACCCTGGCCTCCAAATCGGACCCAGAGTGGCCCCGCCCACCAAATCGGATCCTGAGGGGCCCCACCCACCAAATCAGACCCTGAGGGGCCCCACAGGCCAAAGTGGCCCCTGAGAGGCACCCACAGTTAAAACGGATCCTGAGTTGAAAGTCTTGCAGGGGCAGCAGGCAAGTCTCTCTTAAAGGGGCAGCCCGGGCACCATTTCAAACCACTATCTGTACTTCCTTCAGGAAATACACATCTAGTTCTTCTTCTTCTTCTTATTATTATTATTATTAAGTTGATTTCCGCAATTAATGCGGCCCGAACCGCTACACGCACAGACTCCGTTGAGGTGTCGTTTCGAAGCCAGCGTCCATGAGAGGTGTGCTAAGTATTTTTCGTGTCGATCGGATTTGTAGTTTTTGCGCAATTTGCGTTTGAAAATTTTTTTTCCCGTCATTGGAATGCACTGTCTCCAATGCTTTTCAATAGGAAATGGCAAAACGTGCCCTGAGGCGATTGAAATGGCAGTTGAGCTCATTGATATGCGCAGGCAGACCCAGGATTTATTATGCCAACGCCTACGAACTTCACTTGAACCCCAGCACAGAGCCTCTGCCACATAATATCAGCTCTTAAAGCGAAACCCACAGCACAAATGCAAATATAGCTTCATCACATGACACATGCCCCTGAGAGAGAATGTGTGCGCCAAAGTGGATTTAAAAGAAGCCCAGTGAGCCAAACTAGCTCTTAAAGGGCCAACGCGCCAAAGTGATTGTTAAAGGGCCAGCGCACCCAAATGAGTCTTAAAGGGCCGACACACCAAATCGGAGGCTGAGCCACCCCGGCCTCCAAATCGGAGGCTGAGCCACCCCGGCCTCCAAATCGGAGGCTGAGCCACCCCGGCCTCCAATTCGGAGGCTGAGCCACCCCGGCCTCCAAATCGGAGGCTGAGCCACCCCGGCCTCCAAATCGGAGGCTGATCCACCCCGGCTTCCAAATCGGACGCTGATCCACCCCGGCCTCCAAATCAGAGGCTGATCCACCCCGGCCTCCAAATCAGAGGCTGATCCACCCCGGCCTCCAAATCAGAGGCTGATCGACCCAGGCCTCCAAATCAGAGGCTGATCGACCCAGGCCTCCAAATCGGAGGCTGAGCCACCCCGGCCTCCAAATCGGAGGCTGAGCCACCCCGGCCTCCAAATCGGAGGCTGATCCACCCCGGCCTCCAAATCGGAGGCTGATCCACCCCGGCTTCCAAATCGGACGCTGAGCCACCCCGGCCTCCAAATCAGAGGCTGATCCACCCCGGCCTCCAAATCAGAGGCTGATCGACCCAGGCCTCCAAATCGGAGGCTGATCGACCCAGGCCTCCAAATCGGAGGCTGAGCCACCCCGGCCTCCAAATCGGAGGCTGAGCCACCCCGGCCTCCAAATCGGAGGCTGAGCCACCCCGGCCTCCAAATCGGAGGCTGAGCCACCCCGGCCTCCAAATCGGAGGCTCAGCCACCCCGGCCTCCAAATCGGAGGCTGAGCGACCCCGGCCTCCAAATCGGAGGCTGATCCACCCCGGCCTCCAAATCGGAGGCTGAGCCACCCCGGCCTCCAAATCGGAGGCTGATCGACCCAGGCCTCCAAATCGGAGGCTGATCGACCCAGGCCTCCAAATCGGAGGCTGAGCCACCCCGGCCTCCAAATCGGAGGCTGAGCCACCCCGGCCTCCAAATCGGAGGCTGAGCCACCCCGGCCTCCAAATCGGAGGCTCAGCCACCCCGGCCTCCAAATCGGAGGCTGAGCGACCCCGGCCTCCAAATCGGAGGCTGAGCCACCCCGGCCTCCAAATCGGAGGCTGAGCCACCCCGGCCTCCAAATCGGAGGCTGAGCCACCCCGGCCTCCAAATCGGAGGCTGATCGACCCAGGCCTCCAAATCGGAGGCTGATCGACCCAGGCCTCCAAATCGGAGGCTGAGCCACCCCGGCCTCCAAATCGGAGGCTGAGCCAACCCGGCCTCCAAATCGGAGGCTGAGCCACCCCGGCCTCCAAATCGGAGGCTCAGCCACCCCGGCCTCCAAATCGGAGGCTGAGCGACCCCGGCCTCCAAATCGGAGGCTGAGCCACCCCGGCCTCCAAATCGGAGGCTGAGCCACCCCGGCCTCCAAATCGGAGGCTGAGCCACCCCGGCCTCCAAATCGGAGGCTGAGCCACCTCGGCCTCCAAATCGGAGGCTGAGCCACCCCGGCCTCCAAATCGGAGGCTGAGCCAACCCGGCCTCCAAATCGGAGGCTGAGCCACCCCGGCCTCCAAATCGGAGGCTCATCGACCCCGGCCTCCAAATCGGAAGCTCATCGACCCCGGCCTCCAAATCGGAGGCTCTTTGACCTCGGCCTCCAAATCGGAAGCTCAACGACCCCGGCCTCCAAATTGGAGGCTGAGCGACCCCAGCCTCCAAATCTTACCCAGAGTGGCCCCACCCACCAAATCAGACCCAGAGAGGCCCTGCCCACCAAATCGGACCCTGTGGGGCCCCGCCCACGAAATAGGACCCTGTGGGGCCCCGCCCACCAAATCGGACCCTAAGAGGCCCCGCCCACCAAATTGGACCCAGAGTGGTCCCGCCCACCAAATTGGACCCAGAGGGGCCCCTGCCACAAAATTAGACCCTGAGGGGCCGCGGCCACAAAATCGGACCCTGATAAGCCCCAGTCACAAAATTGGACCCTGATAGGCTCCGGCCACAAAATCGGACCCTGAGGTGCCCCAACCACAAAATCGGACCCTGAGGGGACCCAACCACAAAATCGGACCCTGAGAGGTCCCGCCAACCAAATTGGACCCAGAGTGGTCCCGCCCACCAAATTGGACTCAGAGGGGCCCCACCCATAAAATCGGACCCAGAGGGGCCCCTGCAACAAAATCGGACCCTGAGGGGCCGCGGCCACAAAATCAGACCCTGAGGGGCCGCGGCCACAAAATCGGACCCTGAGGGGCCCCAACCACAAAATCGGACCCTGAGGGGCCCCAACCACAAAATCGGACCCTGAGGGGACCCAACCACAAAATCGGACCCTGAGGGGCCCCGGCCACAAAATCGGACCCTGAGGGGCCCCGGCCACAAAATCGGACCCTGAGGGGCCCAATCCACAAAATCGGACCCTGAGGGGCCCTGCCCACCAAATTGGACCCTGAGGGGCCCCGCCCACCAAATCGGACCCTGAGATGCCCCACCCACAAAATCGGACCCTGACGGGCCCCGGCCACAAAATCGGACCCTGAGGGGCCCCACCCACAAAATTGGACCCTGAGGGGTTCCGGCCACAAAAATCGGATCCTGAGTGGCCCAGCCACAAAATCGGACCCTGAGGGGCCCCAGCCACAAAATCGGACCTTGAGGGGCCCCAGCCCCCAAATCAGACCCTGAGGGGCCCCAGCCCCCAAATCGGACCCTGAGTGGCCCCGGCCACCAAATCGGACCCTGAGTGGCCCCGGCCACAAAATCGGACCCTGAGGGGCCCCACCCGCAAAATCGGACCCTGAGGGGCCCCACCCGCAAAATCGGAACCTGAGGGGCTCCACCCGCAAAATGAGACCCTGAGGGGCCGCGGCCCCAAAAATCGGACCCTGAGGGGCCCCAACCACAAAATCGGACCCGGAGAGGCAACGGCTACAAAATCGGACCCTGAGGGGCCCCGGACACAAAATCGGACCCTGAGGGGCCCCAGCCACAAAATCGGACCCTGAGGGGCCCAACCCACCAAATCGGACCCTGAGGGGCCCCGCCCACCAAATCGGACCCTGGGGGGCCCCGCCCACCAAATCGGACCCTGAGGGGCCCCGTCCACTAAATCGGACCCTGAGGGGCCCCGCCCACTAAATCGGACCCTGAGGGGCCCCGCCCACTAAATCGGATTCTGAAAGGCCCCAACCACAAAATCGGACCCTGAGGGGCCCCACTCACAAAATCGGACCCTGAGGGTCCCCGCTGACCAAATTGAACTCTGAGGGGGCCCGCCCACCAAATCAGACCCAGAGTGGCCCGCCCACCAAATCAGACCTATAGTGTCCCCGCTCACCAAATCGGACCCCGAGGGGCCCCACCCACCAAATCGGACCCCGAGGGGCCCCGCCCACTAAATCGGACCCCGAGGGGCCCCGCCCACCAAATCGGACCCCGAGGGATCCCGCCCACCAAATCGGACCCCGAGGGTCCCCGCCAACCAAATTGGACCCTGAGGGGCCCCGGCCACAAAATCGGACCCTTAGGGGCCCCACCCACCAAATCAGCCCCTGAGGGGACCCGGCCACCAAATCGGACCCAGAGTGGTCCCGCCCACCAAATCGGACCCTGAGGTGCCCCACCCACAAAATCGGACCCTGAGGGGCCGCGGCCACAAAATCGGACCCTGATGAGCCCCAGTCACAAAATTGGACCCTGATAGGCTCCGGACACAAAATCGGACCCTGAGGTGCCCCAACCACAAAATCGGACCCTGAGGGGACCCAACCACAAAATCGGACCCTGAGAGGTCCCGCCCACCAAATTGGACCCAGAGTGGTCCCGCCCACCAAATTGGACTCAGAGGGGCCCCACCCACAAAATCGGACCCAGATGGGCCCCTGCAACAAAATCGGACCCTGAGGGGCCGCGGCCACAAAATCAGACCCTGAGGGGCCGCGGCCACAAAATCGGACCCTGAGGGGCCCCAACCACAAAATCGGACCCTGAGGGGCCCCAACCACAAAACTGGACCCTGAGGGACCCCACCCACAAAACTGGACCCTGAGGGGCCCCACCCACAAAATTGGACCCTGAGGGACCCCGGCCACAAAATCGGAACCTGAGGGGCCCCTCCCACAAAATCGGACCCTGAGGGGATCCGGCCACAAAATCAGACCCTGAGGGGCCCCGGCCACAACATTGGACCCCGAGGGGCCCCACTCACAAAATCGGACCCTGAGGGGCCCCAACCACAAAATCGGACCCTGAGGGGCCCCAACCACAAAATCGGACCCTGAGGGGCCCCGGCCACAAAATCGGACCCTGAGGGGCCCCGGCCACAAAATCGGACCCTGAGGGGCCCCGGCCACAAAATCGGACCCTCACGGGCCCCGGCCACAAAATCGGACCATGAGGGGCCCCGCCTACAAAATTGAACCCTGAGGGGCCCCAACCACAAAATCAGATCCTGAGGGGCCCCACCCACAAAATCGGATCCTGAGGGGCCCCACCCACAATATCGGACCCTGAGGGGCCCCACCCACAAAATCAGACCCTGAGGGCCCCGGTCACAAAATTGGATCTTGAGGGGCCCCAACCACAAAATCGATCCCTGAGGGGCCCCAACCACAAAATCGGACTCTGAGGGGCCCCACCGACAAAATTGGACCCTGAGGGGCCCCACCCACAAAATTGGACCCTGAGGGGCCCCACCCACAAAATTGGACCCTGAGGGGCCCCGGCCAAAAAATTGGACCCTGAGGGGCCCCACCCACAAAATTGGACCCTGAGGGACCCCGGCCACAAAATCGGACCCTGAGGGACCCCGGCCACAAAATCGGACCCTGAGGGGCCCCACCCACAAAATTGGACCCTGAAGGGATCCGGCCACAAAATCAGACCCTGAGGGGCCCCGGCCACAACATCGGACCCTGAGGGGCCCCACTCACAAAAACGGACCCTGAGGGGCCCCAACCACAAAATCGGACCCTGAGGGGCCCCAACCACAAAATCGGACCCTGAGGGGCCCCGGCCAAAAAATTGGACCCTGAGGGGCCCCACCCACAAAATCGGACCCTGAGGGGATCCTTCCACAAAATCAGACCCTGAGGGGCCCCGGCCACAACATCGGACCCTGAGGGGCCCCACTCACAAAATCGGACCCTGAGGGGCCCCACTCACAAAATCGGACCCTGAGGGGCGCCAACCACAAAATCGGACCCTGAGGGGCCCCGGCCACAAAATCGGACCCTCACGGGCCCCGGCCACAAAATCGGACCCTCACGGGCCCCGGCCACAAAATCGGACCCTGAGGGGCCCCGGCCACAAAATCGGACCCTGAGGGGCCCCGCCTACAAAATTGAACCCTGAGGGGCCCAAACCACAAAATCGGATCCTGAGGGGCCCCACCCACAAAATCGGATCCTGAGGGGCCCCACCCACAATATCGGACCCTGAGGGGCCCCACCCACAAAATCAGACCCTGAGGGCCCCGGTCACAAATTTGGATCCTGAGGGGCCCCAACCACAAAATCGGACCCTGAGGGGCCCCACCGACAAAATTGGACCCTGAGGGGCCCCACCCACAAAATTGGACCCTGAGGGGCCCCACCCACAAAATTGGACCCTGAGGGGCCCCGGCCAAAAAATTGGACCCTGAGGGGCCCCACCCACAAAATTGGACCCTGAGGGGCCCCGGCCACAAAATCGGACCCTGAGGGACCCCGGCCACAAAATCAGACCCTAAGGGGCCCCACCCACAAAATCAGACCCTGAGGGGATCCGGCCACAAAATCAGACCCTGAGGGACCCCGGCCACAACATCGGACCCTGAGGGGCCCCACTCACAAAATCGGACCCTGAGGGGCCCCAACCACAAAATCGGACCCTGAGGGGCCCCACCCACAGAATCGGACCCTGAGGGGCTCCGCTGACCAAATTGAACTCTGAGGGGCCCCACTCACCAAATCGGACCCTGAGTGGCCCCGCCCACCAAATCGGACCCTGAGTGGCCCCGTCCACCAAATCGGACCCTAAGGTGCCCCACCCACAAAATCGGACCCTGAGGTGCCCCGGCCACAAAATCGGGCCCTGAGGGGTCCCACCCACAAAATCGTACCCTGAGGCCAAAGTGGCCCCTGAGAGACACCCACAGTTAAAACGGATCCTGAGTTGAAAGTCTTGCAGGGGCAGCAGCCAAGTCTCTCTAAAGGGGCAGCCCGGGCACCATTTCAAACCACTATCTGTACTTCCTTCAGGAAATACACATCTAGTATTACAATTATAATGCGCCAATCACAAGTTATTCAGTTGATTTCCGCAATTAATGCGGCCCGAACCGCTACACGCACAGACTCCGTTGAGATGTCGTTTTGAAGCCAACATCCACGAGAGGTGTGCTAAGTATTTTTCGTGTTGATCGGATTTTTAGTTTCTGTGCAATTTGCGTTTGAAAATTTTTTTTCCCGTCATTGGAATGCATTGGAGGGACCCCGGCCACAAAATCGGACCCTGAGGGACCCCACCCACAAAATCGGACCGAGGGGATCCGGCCACAAAATCAGACCCTGAGGGGCCCCGGCCACAACATCGGACCCTGAGAGGCCCCACTCACAAAGTCGGACGCTGAGGGGCCCAACCACAAAATCGGACCCTGAGGGGCCCCAACCACAAAATCGGACCCTGAGGGGCCCCGGCCACAAAATCGGACCCTGAGGGGCCCCGCCTACAAAATTGAACCCTGAGGGGACCCAACCACAAAATCAGATCCTGAGGGGCCCCACCCACAAAATCGGATCCTGAGGGGCCCCACCCACAATATCGGACCCTGAGGGGCCCCACCCACAAAATCAGACCCTGAGGGCCCCGGTCACAAAATTGGATCCTGAGGGCCCCAACCACAAAATCGGACCCTGAGGGGCCCCAACCACAAAATCGGACCCTGAGGGGCCCCACCCACAAAACTGGACCCTGAGGGGCCCCACCCACAAAATTGGACCCTGAGGGGCCACGGCCAAAAAATTGGACCCTGAGGGGCCCCACCCACAAAATTGGACCCTGAGGGGCCCCGGCCACAAAATCAGACCCTGAGGGACCCCGGCCACAAAATCGGACCCTGAGGGGCCCCTCCCACAAAATCGGACCCTGAGGGGCCCCACCCACAAAATCGGACCCTGAGGGGATCCGGCCACAAAATCAGACCCTGAGGGGCCCCGGCCACAAAATCGGACCCTGAGGGGCCCCACTCATAAAATCGGAACCTGAGGCTCCCCACCCACAAAATCGGACCCTGAGGGGCCACTCCCACAAAATCGGAGCCTGAGAGATCCCCGCCAACAATTCAAGCCCTGAGGAGCCCAGGCCAAGGAATCGGATCCCGAGGGGCCCCACCCACCAAATCAGACCCTGAGGCCAAAGTGGCCCCTGAGAGGCACTCACAGTTAAAACGGATCCTGAGTTGAAAGTCTTGCAGGTGCAGCAGGCAAGTCTCTCTTAAAGGGGCAGCCCGGGCACCATTTCAAACCACTATCTGTACTTCCTTCAGGAAATACACATCTAGTTATATTTTACCATTTTGAAATGCTCTGGTGTTGATCTGTACTCCAATTGGAGGTGATCTTGGATTTTTGTACTCATTTGTGGTGAGCATTACTATTGATAATTTGGCTAGGGTAGTAGTATGTATGTATGTTGTATGAATCTAGTATATATGTAGCATGTATGTAGTATATATGTATGTTGTATGAATGTAGTATATATGTAGCATGTATGTTGTATGAATGTAGTATATATGTAGCATGTATGTAGTATATATGTATGTTGTATGAATGTAGTATATATGTAGCATGTATGTTGTATGAATGTAGTATATATGTAGTATGTAGTATGTATGTATGTTGTATGAATGTAGTATACATGTAGTATGTATGTAGTATATATGTATGTTGTATGAATGTAGTATATATGTAGCATGTATGTTGTATGAATGTAGTATATATGTAGCATGTATGTATATATGTATGTTGTATGAATGTAGTATATATGTAGCATGTATGTAGTATGTAGTATATATGTATGTTGTATGAATGTAGTATATATGTAGCATGTATGTAGTAGATATGTATGTTGTATGAATTTAGTATAATGGTAGCATGTATGTAGTATGTAGTATGTATGTTGTATGAATGTAGTATATATGTAGCATGTTTGTAGTATGTAGTATGTATGTATGAATGTAGTATATATGTAGTATATATGTAGTATATATGTAGTATGTATGTATGTATGCTGTATGAATGTAGTATATATGTAGTATATATGTAGTATGTATGTAGTATGTTGTTTTTTGTTTTTATTTACATTCAACACATTAGCCGGATGATGGGACTACTACAGTCCCATCATTGGCTAATGTGTCAATCACTGTCATTGTAGCAGGCATCGTCCGATGGGACTTGTAGTCCCATCGGACGATGCCTGCACACATACAAGACCCCCGGCAGGCCCGCACAGACCACCGGCAGCCGGCACAGGCAGCCGGCACAGACCACCAACAGCCGGCACAGGCTCCCGAGAGGCCCGTACAGGCCCCCGGCAGCCAGCACAGGCCCCCCGGCAGCCGGCACAGACCACAGACAGCCGGCACAGACCCCCGAGAGGCCCGTACAGACCACCGGCAGCCGGCACAGGCATCCGACAGGCCTGTACAGACCCCCGAGAGGCCCGTACAGACCACGGGCAGCCGGCACAAGCCACCGACAGTCGGCACAGACCCCCGAGAGGCCCGCACAGACCCCACCCGCACACACAGACACGCACAGTGTCTGCCCACGCACCGCCCACACTCTTCCCCCCTCCCGAACAGGATGTACAATGCAAGAAAGGGTTTTTTTTAATTCTGATATTTGACTTGAATGGGACTTCCGGTATCGGAATCGGCGATACCGATACTTTTTGTGGTATCGGGCCGATCCAATCCAATCCGATATTCCTGAATATCGGATGGTATCGCTTAACACTATTAGTGACCTCTTCTTCAGTCGACGGGATGTTGAGTCACACCTGAGAAGAGGACACCCTGACAGAGACCTACAACGGAGTATGTAACCTTTACTCGCCATGAGGGACTCAGGGGATGGTACACCCTGAACGTACGCTGTATCCCCACAGAATTCATTGAGAGGTACAAGCCAAAGAGACCTGTTAATGCTCCTCCACCTACAGTCACCACTCAAGCTGCTCAGGTACCTGCTCCTAGGGACCCAACCACTACCACATCGACTCCAAACCGGCAGCCTAAAAAGAAGATCTCTGGCTTGACACAGTGGGAAGAGGACTACCTGAAGATGGCCAATGATTATCTCGAATATGGTGATGGTTCTAGTACCAGAACCCCAGGAGGGGATCACCAGTAAAAGAAAGAAAAATATACCACTCTCGCTACCCAGGAGGGTCATTTGCACCAGTTGTGCCTTTGCCTTTTTGTTCATCATGCTTTGATTTTTGTTTGTTTTTCCAGTTGTTGCCCAGTTTTATTGGCAACCTTCACCATTGAACTTCAGTGATCATGAACTTGGAGTGTATCACAAGCTTCCTTGTAAATAGTTTGCACCCCTTTGGGTGCTCTCTCTTGGTTTTACATATAGAACCCTTTGCGAAGATAATGTTTACATATAGACACTTTGCGAAGATGATGTTTTTGAATGGACACTTTTCGAAGAATGATGTCTACCTCAAGGACACTGCAAGAAACCACGTCTGGGAGCAGTGTTCAGCACCTTACCAGAATTGTTGAATGTTTTATGAAAAAGTATTTGATAATGTTGTGTCTTATGAAAAGTAAATGTCTTTTATAGGATGTTTGATACAGAGAATTAGAAAAGTTTTGAGACAGAATGTGAGAATTGAATAAAGAACAAAGAATTGAAAGTGACAGGTGACAGGCCAAGTACAGATGGTCAGTGTCTTGCGTCCAGTAGAGAGAGAGAATAATTGATAGAAACGTAATAAAGAAAATGTGTTGAGCATAGCACTTTAAAAATTTTTGATATTAAGATAGGAAGTTAGCCTGTTGGTAACGTTTAAGAAATGTGCCTCCTACATTAGGAAGATTAGATAAGTATTGTTAACCAGCATTTAAAAACTTTAGTGTGTTTCTGTATTGTTACTCTTGTTGTCTTGCAGCCCGCGGACGTGCTATGTTTAATGGGGGGGTATGTGGTGCCCCTGAGGCTTCAGTCGCCACAGAGGTACTGCACCTTCTCCTAAGGTGTGATACCCCACCATCCAGGTAAGGTGGGAATTCCTGACCACACTCCACACCTGCATTCCACACACAGGATAGTTCAGTGGGGCCACCTAGCAGCTTCAGGCTGGGGGTAGCAGAGCACCCCTCGTGGAACCCTGCTTCGTAACATGAGATGTGCTGGGAGGCAGGTGGAGTAAGATGATACAAAAGAGTGGGAAGAGTGAGGATAGCTGGTTAGTTGGTTAGCGAGAGAGAGAAGAGATGGATGTTTGAAGGATGTGCTGCAGCAGGTCCCAGTGATCTGGGCTGCTGGCACGGGGAAGAAAGAGAAGGAGACTGACAAGACTGATAACCTAACCTTCCATAAGAAAGATAGATCGGAACGAAGGAGAATAGAAGGACGGTGGGAAGCAGGTTGAAGAAAGATAGATAACCCTTCCAGTCCAGAGCGCAAAATCCGGGGCCCGGTCCCCGAGGTTGATCGGATCCTTAATATCTAGCAACAGACACCGGTGGAGTAGTGAGCCGCTAACGCCTTGCTCCCATCATAGACTTGGGACACAACAGCACTTGGATAGTGAGCCGGGACTCTGGAGCTAGAGTTCCCCGAAGCAGGCTACAGCTGTCTGTCATACAAGTAGAGACTAGGAACACCTAGAGAGAGGCATTCCAGGGTAACTAAGTACTGGAGTGCTTCACACCTAAAGGCGCATTGAAGGAGTCGTTCAGTAAGGTACATGTAGACGGAGTGTGGAAGAGAGAATCCTATCTTGCCTGGAGGTTGGCTGTAGCCCTGACCTGGAGAACATGGCACGGAGGCAGGCATTTGTGTGAACTGCAAACAGTGAGTAATGCTTTGGAACCGCACACTCTGGTGTCCTCCAGTTATTCAAGCACCACTACACCTGGGTACCTGCACCTACACCATCTGCGCCTCCCCGCCATTACTTCAACTACACTGCCCTGGGACTACAGCTCCACCTGTGGGGAGCTTTACCATCTAAGCTGCACCTACCATCAGTCCCAGCGGATCTGTATGCAGCGTTGGCCTAACACCATATTTGCCAAATACCACGGGTGGCTTCACAAACTATTCTACCATTAACTACATCTCCCCATTACTTGGGCACCCAGGGCCACGGTTCGGGTCATCGCTGCTGTGACACATCCCCCTGACACTGGCCCGGTACCAAGTACCCCACAGCCCTGGGACGGGGCGACCCAGATACAGTGCAGGGGGCCCTCGGCCCTGAGAGTAGGGATGTGTCACTTATGTCCCCTGAGTCTCCTGTTAAGCTGCCTGATCCCTTTTCTGGAAACAGAAGGGAATACAGGGCTTTCAGGGAAGGGTGTAAACTGTTCTTCTCCCTGAGACCTCGTTCATCCGGGGATGAATTTCAGAGGGTGGGGGTCTTTATTTCCCTACTTCGGGGTACCCCATATGCCTGGGCATTTTCTCTTGCTCCCACGGTCCCGGAACAAATGACTGTGAATGCTTTTTTTGAGGCCCTGGGTCGCATCTATGACGAACCAGACAGGGTCCGAATGGCTGAGGATATGGTGATGAATGCATGCCAGGGTTGGCACTCAGTGGAGTGGTTCTGCTCAGAGTTCTGATTATGGGCAGCGGAGGTCTCCTGGGATGATGCCGCTCTTCGAGGGCTATTCCATAGAGGCCTGT
This sequence comes from Dendrobates tinctorius, assembly GCF_039654945.1. NCBI lineage: Eukaryota > Metazoa > Chordata > Amphibia > Anura > Dendrobatidae > Dendrobates > Dendrobates tinctorius. Next base: position 9,976,030 of record NW_027361797.1, read on the forward strand.
CAGAACACCTTCAGGATGCTTTAGCCCTGCATCCGCCACCTGACACTCTGGAGGATGCCATGACCCAAGCCGTATGGATGGATCGCCGGCTAAGGGCCAGAGGAGATATGCACTCAGAAGCATCACTATTTTCTGGCAGTAAAGAGGCTGATGTGAGTCCTGTGCCCATGGAAATTGGCGTCACCTCATTTAAGGAGAAAGAGAGAAAACGCCGTAGAGAGAAGCAGCTCTGTTTCTACTGTGGAGAATCGGGACATTGGATAAGGGATTGTACATTGTGTCCATCATCCTCTAAGGTGACGGGAAACTACTAGGTCTGGGTAGTGGTCGAGGAGGCTGCCCAGACCTTCAGGTACTTCTTTCCTCATGTCCTAAAATCTTGCTTAAGGTCGAACTATTGGTAGACAATTGTCATTTTGTCTCTACAGCTCTGGTGGACTGTGGTTCATCTCTCAATCTGGTCAGATCCTGTATCATCTCCCAACTCAAGATAGGGACAGTCAGGCTGGAGACCCCACTGAAAGTTGTGGCCATAGACTCTTCCCCCCTCACCAGTTCACGGATTCTTTATGTTTCTGAAAGTTTTTCTCTGCAAATTGGTTCTTCTCATCGGGAAGAAATAAAATGTTTTGTGACGGACAAATTGCCCGCGGGGCTGGTACTGGGGATGCCGTGGTTTCAACGGCACAATCCAGTGATTGATTGGGAAGAAAGGGAAATTGTCAAATGGGGGTCCAAATGTATTGACTGTTGCTATAAATCTGTTCTTTGTGTGAAACCCGCAAAATCTGTCTACGAGTCTTCTGTCATTCTGGAGGGTATTCCGGAGTACCTTAAGGACATTGAGGACATGTTTTCTGAAAGCGAGGCCGAGGCATTACCCCCGCATAGGCCATTTGATTGCACTATTGATCTGATTCCTGGGCCAAATTGCCCAAAGCCCGGTTATTCAATTTGTCAGGCCCTGAACGCCTTGCTATGAAAGAATACATCGCTGAAAGTCTCCATAAGGGGCATATAAGACCTTCAGTTTCCCCAGTAGCAGCAGGTTTTTTTTTGTTAAAAAGAAAGATGGTGGCCTACGTCCCTGCCTCGACTTTCGAGAACTTAACAAAATTACCATCAGGAACACATACTCCTTACCCCTGATTCCAGATTTGTGCAATCAGCTCTCTGGGGCTAAGTGGTTTTCCAAATTGGACCTTAGAGGGGCCTATAACCTGATAAGAATAAGGGAAGGAGACGAATGGAAGACAGCTTTTCTTACGTCAGAGGGATTATTTGAAAATTTAGTAATGCCGTTTGGTCTTACCAATGCACCAGCTGTCTTCCAAAACTTCATCAATGTGGTATTTGCGGACCTCATTGGCCACTTTGTGGTTGTCTACTTAGATGATATCCTCATATATTCTGCTGACAAGGATTCTCATTTATTGCATGTTAAAACTGTACTTCAAAGACTCAGGGAAAATCACCAATTAGTCAAGCTTGAGAAATGTACATTTTTTTTGTCCAGGAATTAACATTTTTGGGGATCATTATTTCACCACAGGAGTTTCGGATGGATCCCAAGAAGGTGCAAGCCATTGTGGAGTGGGTCCAACCTCAGGACCTTAAAGGACTCCAGCGCTTCTTGGGATTCGCAAACTATTATTGCAGGTTCATCAAAGGCTCCTCACAGATAGTTAAGCCTCTTACTGATCTCACATGTAAAGGAGCTGATATTAGGAATTGGTCTTCTTCAGCTAGACAATCTTTTCTTGTTCTAAAAAAATTGCTTTATGCCTGCCCCGGTATTGGTTCAACCGGACCCATCCATGCCATTTGTTGTGGAAGTTGATGCTTCAGAGGTGGGGGTGGGGGCTGTGTTGTCTTAGGGGTCAGCCACTCTGACTAACCCTAGGCCTTGTGCCTACTTTTCAAAAAATTTTTCTCCAGCAGAGAGAAATTACGACGTTGGTAATAGAGAGCTTCTGGCAATCAAACTGGCGTTCGAAGAGTGGAGGCATTTTTTGGAGGGGGCAGCTCACCCTATCACAGTCATCACTGACCACAAAAATTTAGAGTATATTAAAACAGCTAAAAGACTGACTCCCAGGCATGCCCACTGGTCACTTTTTTTTTCCCGATTCCAATTTTCTATTACTTTTCGTGCAGGGTCTAAAAACGTGAAAGCAGATGCGTTATCACGTAGTTTTGAGCCGCTGTCCGCCCCCGACCCACCGTCCTCCATTCTTCAACCCAGGGTGGTGGTAGCGGAACTGTCATCAGAATTGGAGCGGGAGATTGTGGGGGCTCAATCTTTAGCTCCAAGGTCCAAACCTGTACATAAATTGTTGGTTCCACAACATTTGCGCACCAAACTTCTGTGGGAATTCCATGACTCGAAATTGGGAGCTCACCCAGGTATTACAGCCACATGTGAAGCAGTAAGGAGTGTTTTTGGTGGCTATTAATGTCTGCAGAGATTAAGAAATATGTCACAGCGTGTGGGGTATGTGCCCGTTCCAAGAGCTCTCATTGCCGGCCAGCCGGGGAATTGGTACCCTTACCAATTCCGAGAAGACCTAGGACTCATTTGTCCATGGACTTCATTACTAATCTTCCCCCATCCCGGGGTAATGCTGTAGTTTGGGTAATTGTTGACAGATTCTCCAAATTGGCACACTTTGTACCTATGGCTAAGTTACCGTCGGCAGAAGCCCTTTCTAGACATTTCCTTTCCCAGATTGTCCGTCTTCATGGGGTGCCTATGAACATTGTATCCGACAGGGGAGCACAATTCATAGCTAAGTTTTGGCAGACTTTTTGCAAGAAGTTGGGGATATCTCTGTCTTTTTCCTCAGCTTATCACCCAGAAAGCAATAGACAAACGGAACGCAACAACCAGTCGCTTGAACAGATCCTCCGATGTTTGACTTCCGCTTTGCAAGATGACTGGTGTGATGCCTTGCCGTTGGCGGAATTCGCCTTCAGCAATCAAGTAAATCAATCCACTGGTAGGTCACCGTTTTTTATTAATTATGGATTAAACCCTCATTTCGGTGAATTCTCGCGACTGGATTCCAACTGTCCGGGGGCTGAGGACTGTGTCAACCGGATCAGTGATCTGTGGTCAAAGGTTCGTTTAAATATTTCCAAAGCGCAAGGGAAATATAAATATTCCACAGATAATAAAAGGGACTCTGGTCAGACGTTACAGTGTGGAGATAAGGTGTGGCTTTCTACGCAAAACATAAGCCTAAGGTTACCCTCCGCCAAATTGGGGCCGAAATTCATCATTGGCCCTTATGAAATAATCGAAGTGGTTAATCCGGTAGCGTATCTCTTACGTCTTCCTTCGTCTTTAAAACTCCATGATGTTTTCCATAGATCCTTGCTTAAACCTTTAGGTTCGGTGGTGGAGGATCCAGGTTCTCTTCCACCCCCGGTACTGGTTGATGGACATATGGAATTTGAAGTTCAACACATTGTAAATTCTCGATGGGTTCGCGGGTCTTTACAATACCTGGTACATTGGAAGGGGTACAGTCCGGAGGACCGGTCTTGGGTACCAGCCAGATTGGTGCACGCTGATCGCCTGATTAGGGCATTCCATGCTCGATATCCTGAGAGACCAGGGGGTCCAGAGGCCCCCTGCTGAAAGGGGGGTACTGTCATGGTTTACTGAAGTTTCAGGCTAGGTGGTGTAAGAGTTAATATGGAAAGCCTCTCTATGGATCTGGGGAGGGTTCTTATAGCCTCATGGTGGAGCTGTTCCCTGTCGTTTATACTCTTAGCTGAGTGTGCCTGACCCTGTTCTGTCTGTGTTTCTTGCCTATCGTTGTATGTCTGCTTGGTGCTTGATCCGGTCCCGTCACAGTTAATGTCTCTTGTCTACTGATTGTGTACTTCGCCGCCCACTCTGTGTGACCTTTGGCTACGTTCTGACCTCCCTTTGATCATCCCGCCTGTACCTCGCCACCCGCCCTGTGTATGACTCCATTGCTTGTTTGTGAAAAATGAGGATGAATGAACTCATGGAGATCAACATCCAACACTGCGGAGACACCATCACATGTTTCTCAACGCAGTGATTCTAGAGCAATGCCCCGATCCCTTATGGGAAATATGTAAAAACATGCAAAACACAAGCCGCGGAGACACCATCACATGTTTCTCAACGCAAGCAATGACTAGCCAGGTCTTTCCCCGCGAAGGAACAACCACGGGAAGGGGAGTCTCCAATGAAGGAAACCACCTACGCCAAAACATGGTATCCATCCACAGACAACTGTTTCTTTTTTTTTTTAAACCATTCAGGCTAGTTATAAACAACTCAATATAAGCTCATCAACTTAAACGTCGTTGTTTCAACTCTCATCATCATGGTTCATATTTATTTTAGTATAACAAACCAAGGGTATACACAAAAGATATCCTGAACATCAATGACATCACTAAAATTCACTGATATTTGATCAGGTGCTGCCATTTTTTAAATTTCCAGACACCCTCTGCATCAGAACCACCACCGCCTTCGCTGTCTAATTTATAAATCAAGTATAATCTAGAAAGGATCAGCCCAACACACTTATTCACAGATACGTGCTTCTCTTTGAAAATTCCTAAATTCCTCACATCCCACAAACTCTGCATCACACAAGTCATAATTAACCATAGGATTCTATTTTTCACATGACCACATGCACCAATTTCAAACATCGCAACTCGCCAGTCAATAAAACTCACACCCGCTATCTCCTTACACAACCCACCTACACACTTCCACACACTGCACGCGTAATCACAATCCCACATAGTATGCCACACAGTCTCACATCCACCACATCCTTCTCTCGGGCACACATCAGTTCTGGTCAGACCTCGCCTCTTCTGAACCTGTCGCACAGGCAAAATATTGTGCAAGGACATCCATACAATATCCTTTTGTCTATTAGACATCCCGTGCGTTCCGAAACTCTTCCATGCAACCGAAGCTTCCTTCCCTCTCAACCCCACAATAATACATTCCACATCATTCTTACGTATTATTTTCATCACATTCTTAGCCATTCTAAAATCATTCATCAGCACACTCAGTAAATCATGCTTCCTCACAAACTTCTCAATCACCTCATACCAGACCGGACACTTGAAAGCAACAGGTACTCTAGCATCCCTCTTTCTCCAACATAACCCATATAACATCCAACCACCAGAATAACTTGCCATATACGCTCCCTTATTTCCTTTATTCAGCAAAATAACAACAGTTTTGATATACTGAAGCCCCAGAAAAATCTCAATGTTTGGAAAGGCCATGCCACCATGGTGACACGCCTTGAAAAGACTCTCTCTCTTAAGTTTCTCTAATTTACTGCTCCATAAAAAAGTAAAAACTAACTTTTCCACTCTTTTTATTTTCCTACATGATAGTGGAAACACTGTTGCAATAAAAAGCAAAATCGGAAGAATCACCGCTTTTATGACCAAAATCTTACCACTCAAGGTCAAGTCTCTCAGTCGCCAAAAATTTAACTTACGCTCTATGCGCAATCCACACTCCTCCGAGTTCTCCTTACCTTCCAAGTCTTTATTAAATAATTCTCCCAGCACTTTGATAGCACCCTCCTCACATTTTACCCCCTCCATTTTAACCCTGTCATCCCCAAAACATTTAAAACTACATTTATTCCAATTCAGTCTAAAGCCAGATGCACCACAGAAAAACTCCAGAAGCAACTTAACCCTACTCATAGACACAACACTTTCACTCACAGCCTCAACATCATCCATATATCCAAGAACTTTCACATGCTTCCCACCACTCCCAGGTACCAACAAACATTGCATCATTTTATCACGTCTCACCAAGCACAACAGAGGTTCAATCACACATACAAACAAGACAGGGGACATGGGACACCCCTGACTTACATCAGACTTAATATTCACTTTCTCACTCAACCACCCATTAACAAGAAACTCACTTGACACACAATCATACAAAGACATTATCCCATTCACAAATTTTGGAGGAAATCCCATTCTCTCCAGAACTTTAAACAAAAACACATGCGAGACCCTATCAAACGCTTTCTCAAAATCAATTGACAGAACCATACACTTCCGTTTCCTTCCCATGCAGTCTCCAATCAAATCCCTTAATAACAATAAGTTAGCACTCATACTTCTTCCTCGCACAGCACACACTTGATCCTCATCCACAATACTACCAATCACCTCACGCATACGATTCGCCAACAATTTGCTATAGATTTTGTAATCTGCGTTCAGCAATGTTATAGGTCTCCAATTCTCTAAACACTTTCTCTCACCTTTCTTATGCACAAGCACAACCATCCCCTCTTTCATTGATTCACACAACTTACCACTCTCCCACATGTTCTTACATATCTCAGTCAAATCAGCACCCAGAAAATCCCATGCCTTCACATAGAATTCTACCGGCAATCCGTCTTTACCTGGAGTCTTATTCTTTTTAGCACTTTTCATCACATGTTCGACTTCTTCCATAATTATGTACTCATTTAAAATATCACATTCTCCACTATCCAACTTGTTCTCTAACCCATTCAGCACTTCTGAAACAAGACCAGAATCAATCCATTTTTTATCATATAATTTGCTATAGAACCTATTCAGCTCCTTTATCACATTCTCACCTGACACACACAAACCATTCCTATCCAGGATTTTATCCATATCAACCTTTCTCCCATTCATTTTCTTAAAAAAGAACCGCGTGCACTTTTCATCTTTCTCAAGATGTTCTATTTTGGTGTGATAGATGATTTCTTTCCCTTTTTTATCCATAACACTCTTTAATTCACTCTTTGTCTCAGCCAGCAGATCAGACACATCCATCCCACTTTCTCCACACTTACTTAACCAGTCTAAGTGCCTGTTTAAATCATTAAATCTACTCAGATTACTCAGATAAATAGCAGCTTTTTTATAGCCCCACTTTTTGAAGAATTTTTTGCAACACACCTTAACCCAGTCCCACCACTCCAGTACACACGCAAAATCCCTCTTACATACTCTTCACTCTTTATACTTTATTTTTAATTCATTCATCACATCCTCATCTTCTAACAATCTTACATTCAGCTTCCAAACCCCACCCTCATACACACGGTCATCAATCGCACTAAACACACCTCTCAAACACTCATGATCAGAAAAAGGTACAGCATTTTGTTCAAAATTCATACACAACATATTTTTGGAAAACAACATTTTATCTATCCTGGATGCAATACCACCCCTATCAGCATGGTACATTGGCGGTGGTGGGATGCCAAATTTCAGAGCAGCAGCATCTAGAAGGGAAAAATCAGAAATAAGATTGGATAACTTTTTACCAGTTATGTCACAATTCCCTTCTGTGGTGCAATTAAAGGCTCCAACTAAAACTGTAGGCATTTTGCCCAGAAGAAACAAACTTAATTTTTCCAAAAGAGCCAGACGCTCCTTTTTCCTGTCGTGTCCTGATGGACAGTACACATTAATAATTCTAGCCCGCCACCCCCTATAGCTAACATGTGCAATTATACATCTACCCACCTCTACCACCGTGTAGCTATCTAAACTAATCTCCCTGTTACCCATTAATATCCCTACACCATCATTCCTATTAACACATGAGCCAGACCATACATGCTGTCCGTAAGGCCAGTCCTTATCGCTTGGAGCGTCCACAATCCCACATTCCTGAAGACAAAAGATGTGAGCATTCATCTGTTTAATATAATCTAGAACGATTGCCCTCCTGAATTTGAATCTAATTTACCTGACATTCAGGAACGCAAGGCCCCAACTAGCTTGGGGAGCCATAACATGACTATGTTATTTACATGACGACAAACACGCCACTTCCTCTTCAGCCATTTTCGTCTTCCATCTGGAACTGCAACTCCTCAAATCTGTTTACATCTGCGGGAATGCCTAAAAAAGCATTGGTGTCAGGAGAGAAGACATTCTGAGGGTAACTACGTTCACTCACCGGACTTAAACCAACTTCACCGGGGTCTGCCCAATCCGTTCTGGGCTTCTTACAGGAAGTTCCAGGCTCCTCATCCTCAGAGGACCTCGCAAGGGTGAAGTCACCTTGATCTCCACAACTGGCCAACTCCTCAGTGGCAAACCAAGATACACTGGGGGTATCGCCAAGAGTACCTTCCAACTCCCCCTCCCCACAGACATCAGACTGATGAGGGAGCTCACATTCAACATCAGTAACTTCCAAAACTGCCACCTCTGGGCTGGGAGACTCCGTTTGGGGCAGGGCCTCCTCATGTGCGTCCATGATTTCAGGTTCCACAATAAGATCCGAGTCTGAAACCTGTGGAATGTCAACAACAGCAGCAGGGGGTGCAGCTGCCCCACCTGAGACCTCAGCGTTAGACCTAGGACTGATCCTGGCCTTACAGTCCCGATACTTATGGCCCTCCTCACCACAAGCATTACACAAAACAGGATTTGTGCAGTCTTTTGCCATATGGCCAGAAGCATTGCAATTCCTGCAAGTTGGCATCTCCTTGCAACAATCCTGGGTATGCCCAAAATTTTTACACCTCCTGCAATTCATCGGAGCATCTGGAAAGAACAAAATAACACTATTCTTCCCAATTGAAAAATTAAGAGGGGGGTAATGGATGCCTCCAGTCCCGGGCCTTGGGGATCCATCCCAAATCTCACAAAAAATTTGTACTTCCCGGTCCAGAGCCCTTCTCCAATCAGGACCCTGTGGGAGTACTGAACATAAATGCAATATCTTTTCAAAAATAAAGCAATGTCCTCCAGGGAAACAAAAGGGTTGTGCATGAAAACTACAAGTGGGATATCTCCCTTAGAGTACAGCACAGTAAAGGTAAGACCTTCCAGCAAAGGATTTGCCACTCCATTTTTCAGGGCAGTAAACAAATTCTGGCAAGCCGCCATAGAAGATAGCACCAGTACATACCTGCCTTCTCTCCTAAACTCCTGCAGGCATATTATATCGGACTTCCAAATCTTCAGGATGTCATAAAACACCATGTTGACCAAATATCCCAGGGAAAAATGCAACTTCTTATCTTCAGCGATGTCACTGTCACTCCACACTGATGAGGGGCAATACCCCGAAACAGCTGTCTGTGGATGGATACCATGTTTTGGCGTAGGTGGTTTCCTTCATTGGAGACTGCCCTTCCCATGGTTGTTCCTTCCTGGGGAAAGACCTGGCTAGTCATTGCTTGCGTTGAGAAACATGTGCTAGTGTCTCTGCTGCTTGTGTTTTGCATGTTTTTACATATTTCCCATAAGGGATGGGGGCATTGCTCTAGAATCACTGCGTTGAGAAACATGTCATCGTGTCTCCTCAGTGTTGGATGTTGATCTCCATGAGTTCATTCATCCTCTTTTTTCACAGTCTTCTACTAGGCATTGCTCCTACTGGCCAGTTTCCTACTCCACACTGATGAGGGGCAATACCCCGAAACAGCTGTCTGTGGATGGATACCATGTTTTGGCCTAAGTGGTTTCCTTCATTGGAGACTGCCCTTCCCGTGGTTGTTCCTTCCCAGGGAAAGACCTGGCTAGTCTCTGCTTGCGTTGAGAAACATGTGATGGTGTCTCTGCGGCTTGTGTTTTCCATTGCTTGTCTGACCTGGCTACGGTTTTCTCCTCTGCACCGCTGTATTACAAGTATTGCTGTCAGCCTCCAGAGGGGCTCTGTTGTAATCCCGCCCTGCTCCCTGATGCACGGTCACATGCCCGTAGGTCCTGTGAGTACCAAGCGCTTCACAACTGCTCCGCCTCCCGCAGGTCCTGGAGCTTGTCTGCTCATACCCAAGCTATACACTGGACCCTCACAGCTGCGGGAAAGAGTCCTCCATATATGCTTTGTCTGTGTCCCTGCAACCTGGATGGTGGTTCTATACATCCACCCCATGACACCTCTGCACCATGAGACTTTTTCTCACTATGCTAGCAGTGATCTCACCAAAGAGAGGTCACTTCAGTTCATTGGATCATCCTCTCTTAGGACAGATAATTTTTTTGCAGAGGAATTTAGGACACAATCCACACTAGCACTTTGTTATAAAAATGTATACATACTGTATCTTATTTACAATATTTACACTATAAACAAAATATACAAAAATATAGAGTAAAAATAAGTATAAAATGACTGCTCAAGCATTCACTAAACCTTAAAAAAAACATTGGATGTATAAGAATAAATAATTATTCCTATAAACAAAATAAATGCAAAATCTGCTAAATTATGGTGGTGGCAGACACTTGCTTTTGTATTTAGTGGTGACATTTTTCTTATGCTAATGTTAGGTGATCATGGCTGGTGATCATAGCTGGTGCTGGTGAGGGGGGTGCAGTCAGGTGGAATTAAGCATAGTTGGTACTGGTAGGTGAAAGTTGGCCGTTAATGGTACTGGCAGGCAGGTGGAAGTTAGCCATATATGCTACTGGCAGGAGGAAGGTAGCCAGAGATGGCACTGGCAGGTGGAAGGCAGCCAGAGAGGGAACTGACAGATAGAAGTTAGCCATAGATGAAATTGGCAGGTGGAAGTTAGGCGGAGATGGTACTGGCAGGTGGAAACTAGCTGGAAATAGTACTGGCAGATGGAAGTTAGCAGTAAATGGTACTGGCAGGTAGAAATTAGCCAGAGATGGAACTGGTAGGTGGAAGCTAGCAGTAGATGGTACTGGCAGTTGGAAATTAGCCGGAGATAGTACAGGCAAGTGGAAGTTAGCCAAATATGGAACAGGCAGATGGAAGTTAGCCATAGATAGTACACACAGATGGAAGTTAGCCGTAGACGGTACTGGCAGATGGAAATTAGCCAGAGATAGTACTGGCAAGTGGAAGTTAGTGAGAGATGGAACTGGCAGGTGGAAGTTAGCCATAGATGGTACTGGTAGGTGGAAATTAACCGCATATGGTACTGGCAGGTGGAACCTAGCCAGAGATGATACTGGCAAATGGAAGTTAACCGTAGATGTCACTGACAGGTGAAAACTAGCCGGAGATGGAACTGTTAAGTGGAAGTTAATCATAGATGGTACTGGCAGGTGGAAACTAGCTTGAGATGGTAGTGGGAAGTGGAAGATAGCAGTAGATAGTACTGGCAGGTGCAAGTTAGCCATAGATTTTACTGGCAGGTGGAAACTAGCCAGAAATGGTACTGACAAGTGGAAGTTAGCAGTAGAGGGTACTGGCATGTGGAAGTTAGCTGAAGATAATACTCACAGGTGTTAATTAGCCATAGATGGTACTGGCAGATGGAAATTAGCCAGAGATGGAATTGGCAGGTGGATGTTAGTGGTAGATGGTACTGGCAGGTGGCAATTAGCTGTAAATGGTACTGGCAAGTGGAAATGAACTGTAGATGGTATTGGCAGGAGGAAGTTACCTATAGATGGTTCTGACAGGTGAAAGTTAGGCATAGTTGGTATTTGCAAGTGGAAGTTAACTGTAGATGGTGCTGGCAGGTGGCAGTTAGGCATAGTTGGTACTGGCAAGTAGAAGTTAGCCATAGATCCTACTGGCAGGTGGTAGTTAGCCAGACATGGCTCTGGCAGGTGGAAGTTAGCCATAGATGGAACTGGCAGATGGAAGTTAGCCGTAGATGTTACTGGCAAGTGGAAATTAGCCAAAGATGGAACTGGCAGGTGGAAGTTAGCAGTAGATGTACTGGCAGGTGGAAATTAGCCGTAGATAGTACTGGCAAGTGGAAGTTAGCCAGAAATGGAACGTGCAGGTGGAAGTTAGCCATAGATGGTACTGGCAGATGGAAAGTAACCATATATAGTACTGGCAGGTGGAAACTAGCCAGAGATGGTACTGGCAAGTGGAAGTTAACCGTAGCTGGTACTGGCAGGTGAAAACTAGCCGGAGATGGTACTGGGAAGTGGAAGATAGCAGTAGAAGGTACTGGCAGGTGCAAGTTAGCCAAAGATTGTACTGGCAGGTGGAAACTAGCCGGAAATGGTACTGGCAAGTGGAAGTTAGCAGTAGAGGGTATTGGAAGGTGGAAGTTAGCTGAATATAGTACTCACAGTTGTAAATTAGCTATAGATGGTACTGGCAGGTAGAAATTAGCCAGAGATGGAATTGGCAGGTGGAAGTTAGTCATAGATGGTACTGGCAGGTGGAAGTTAGTGGTAGATGGTACTGGCAGGTGGCAGTTAGCTGTAAATGGTACTGACAAGTGGAAATGAACCATAGCTGGTAATAGCAGGAGGAAGTTACCTGTAGATGATTCTGATAGGTGGAAGTTAGGCATTGTTGGTATTTGCAAGTGGAAGTTAGTCAAATATGGTACTGATGGAAGTATTATGCGTAAATGGTACTAGTAGGTGGAAGTTAGCCATAGATGGAACTAGCTGGTGTAAGTTAGGCACAGTTGGTACTGACAGGCAGGAGTTAGCCATGTCTCATACTGGTAGGTAGAAAATAGCCATAGATAGTACTGGCAGATGGATGTTAGTCTCCTTGGTGTAAAATATGATCTCTTATTTATACTATATACACAATATACAAAAATATAAATAAAGTAAAAAATCTAAAAATAAATGTTCAAACATTAACTAAATAAAAAAATAACAATGCATGTATAAGAATAAAAAACTAGTCCTATAAATAAAATAGCTGAAATATGCTAAATTATGGTGGTGGTTGGCAATTGTTCTAGGTATTTAGTGGTGTCTTTTGTTTTTTTGTCAGAATTGTTAATGACTAGTGGTGTTGGTGGCGGTAGGTGAAGGAAGATGAAAGTTAGCCAAATATGGCACTGGTAGATGGAAGTTACTAATAGACTGATGGTCATGGAGGGAGGACTTGGAGCTGCCACAAGATGAATCCAAATTAGACGAGCCAATTCACATGTGGAGGGTGCATGTCCAAGCTAGTTAGCATAGCGGAATCAGGAAAAAAGGAGATTGACGGCACTCCAGGTATAAAGAAAAAAATATATATTATTGTGGCAAATTAAGCCATATTAAAATCAAGTTGCCTGACACGTTTCGAGTGCCAGGTGTACGCTCTTAGTCGTAGGATACATAAAACTGGTACAGCCACAGTTATATACACATAAATTAACCAAAGAAAAAACACACAATCATGAAAAACACATGTGCAATAGACAAAGTGAGAAAGCACCTGAAAGGCAAATTAATGGATTAAATCGCATGTAGAATAGATCAATGGATGTATAGCAGTTCATTCATGAACAAAAATAAATTAAATCGCATGTATAACAACTCAATAAACATGCAATAAATCATTTTTAAAGTTCGTATCCAGGGAGAATCTGATATTGAGTTTCAGAATCCAAAAAAAAAAACTTCTCGAATGAAAAGCCTTTTCTTGTTTGACACCTCTATGTGCAGGATTTAACACTTTTTCAGAAGCAAAAAATCTGCAAAATGTAAAAAATGCAAAACTGCCATGGTGAAAGTTCACAAATGTTTGACAATACCAGAGTAACAAGCATTTTTGCCAGAAACATAAGAGATTAAGAAAAAAAAAAACACACAAAATCATGGAAAATACATGTGCAAAAACAAAAAGTGAAAAAGCATCTGAGAGACAAGTTAATGGGTTAAATCACATATAAAACAGATCAATGGATGTTTAAACGGTTTATTCATGAACAAAAATAAATTAGATCGCATATATAACCACTTAATAAATATAAAATAAATAATTTTTGGAGTTCATACCTAGGGGAAATCTGGTATTGAGTTTCAGAATCCAAAAAGCTTCCCGCATGAAAAGCATTTTTTGTTTGTCACCTCCACGTGCAGAATTTAACACTTTTTCAAAAGCAAAAAATCTAAAAGATGCACAATTTCCATGGTGAAAGTTCACAAAATGTTTGACAGCACCAGAGTAACAAGCATTTTTGCCAGAAATATTAGAAAGGTGCTCAGCAATTCTTTTTTTGAGTTTTCTAGAAGTACATCCTATATATTGAACATTACATATGTTACAAAAAATACATTAGATAACACTTTGGGAATTGCAATTAATAGTTTTTTTTTTTCTTAGGCTGGAGGCACACGCAACAAATAAAAAATCGGTCCCATTTTAACGGTCCGAAATCACACAAAAGTATCTTAACCAGTGATCCGTTTTTGATGCGATTTTTCTTCATTGATGCGATTTTAATCGCATGTAAGGATCCGTTTGACATCCGTCTGGCGAGATTTTCTCGCAGGGTAGCTAAATGGACATATAATGGAGCCCAATGACAGGTTTCCGCACACAAAGAATTAATAGATCTAGACACATTAAATACATATATATATATATATATATATATATATTTTATACATGTCCTAGAGACACATTTATATATATATTTCTAATTCATACAGTTCTTCATTGCAGAATAGCCGCTGAAACATTTGCCGGCTTTTGTATAATCATTCTTCTGCCCGACATGAAATGACACATGGTTTACATACAGTTAACCATTTCATGTTTTTTTTTATGTCTATCACTATTAATTATATGAGGGTTTATGGGTAAAATTTTGGAGTTGTAGGGGTTCATTTAAGGGGTTAATTTGTTGTATTAAATTGCTGGAACTCCCGCTGACGTGACTGATGCTGCAGGGAGTCCCCGCAATCAATTTATTTATCAAGTTGGAGTTGAATTTCCTGAAATTCACGGTTTCATGTGAATTCAAGCATTTTAAGATTTAACATGATTATAAAACAAATCTTTTCTGCTGTCTGGCACAATTTGCCACACTGCTTAAGCATCAGAGAGCAGGGTAATGTAGTTTTGCACTACTGCGTGGGCCTTGCTATAATACCCCGCAGCTATGACATTGCACATATCATGATGTCTTAGGGTACGTGCACACGCTGCGGATTCCGCTGTGGATTAATCCGCACGGATTTTGCAAAAACCGCAGATAATCCGCAGGTCCAAAGACCTGCGGATTATCTGCGGTTTTGCCTGCGGTTTGGTCCTGCGGATTCACTATCTCCACAATGGTGGAGATAGGAACCCGCAGCGGTTTCCGCAGAAAGAATTGACATGCAATTCTTTCTGCGGATTCAAAACCGCAGCAAATCCGCGCGTTTTTTTCCGCAGCGTCGGCACAGCGTTTTTTGTTTTCCCATTCAAATGAATGGTACTGTACACCGCAGCTAAAACTGCTGCGTGTCCGCAGCGGCCAAAACCGCTGCGGAAACGCAGCGGAATCCGCAGCGTGTGCACACAGCCTTAGACAATCGTAGTATCTGGGCCAACACAGATCAGCAGTTCCCAGAGGAGCACAGTCTGTATGGCAAAGTCATTGTCCATTTCATGAGTCACTGAGAAAGTTTACCTTCACACATTCAGTATTTGATGAGTATTTGTAAGCCAAAACCAGGAGTGAGTGAAAAATGCAGAAGTGGTGACGGGCTTTTATTATATTTTAACTGATTATTTGACTTCTGATTTTGGCTTACAAATACTGATGTAAAATGCTGACCAAATACTGCATGTGTGACCGTGCCCTAAATCTCTCGCTCTCTTGTAGAGTGTAAGGTCTTATGGTCAGTGGGGTCCTCTCTCTCGCCTGAAAAGTGTAAGTCCTCATGGTCAGCAAGGTTATTCCTGTCTCCTCTCCTCATGTGTATTTTACTACTAATTACAAGGTTTTCAGTATAGAAATTTTCTCAAATTTATCAAATTTACACGCCGTGAATCAATTTTGGAGGGAAATTTGGAGACAATGGAAAATTTTAAATCGTAAATCTTTGCTCATCTCATTTCTCATTGCTAGTATTAACTCTTCAAGTGCTTCACAAGAACTAACCGAAATGCAGTGAAAAAAATGTAAACCACATTTTGTCCATTAAAATGTTGCTTTAGTCTTACTTTTTTCATTTTGACAAGGGATAAATCGAGAAGACAGATCCCACGATTTGTTACATCATTTCATCTAAATGTGGAGAAACTACTGTTTGGTCTTGGAAGGTATAAAGTGTAGTTTGTTTTTTGGGGAGCAAATTTGGCTGGAATAAACTTCAGATGCACTATGAGTTGTCAAAACAAGAGAAATTCCCCAAAGTTATCTAATTTTGGAAAGTATACCCTGTAAGGGATTTGTTATGCCAATTCTCCTGATGGGTTGGCGTGAGTGTGGGAGTGTGGCCCCACTGTGCCACAAACCAGACTACCC
Organism: Dendrobates tinctorius; assembly: GCF_039654945.1. Taxonomy (NCBI): domain Eukaryota; kingdom Metazoa; phylum Chordata; class Amphibia; order Anura; family Dendrobatidae; genus Dendrobates; species Dendrobates tinctorius. The sequence goes on from NW_027361797.1 coordinate 9,992,226, forward strand.
TGGATGGGGCATTACTAAGCACCTACCTTGGTGTTCACTGGAGCCTCTGATGGTGAGGTCAGGCTTGTGTGGCAGGTAGCTGCCAGGTACCACTCCAGGGTGATGTCTGGCTGTGGCTGCTGATCCCACTGGGAAACAAACTCTATGTGTAGCACGGGCAAGTAGAGACAGGCACAACAGATACAATGGCGAGCATGGCTGAGTCACTGGCAGGCATGACTGAGACACAGGCAGGAGGCCACGGCTGGCACTCTGTCAGGACAGGAGGGAACGGCTAGCAGGACTGGAACCAGTACAGGTAGGACAGGAACATAGGCAGGTATGAGTGGGATACAGGAAGGGGAGGAGCTGGGACTGAATAGGGAAGGACAGAGACATGGACTGGAATGAGTGGTTTCATGGGAAGAGGTAAGAACCTGTTCAGACTGGAGAAGCAGGGACAGACTCGGGAAGGACAGAAACATGGACAGGCAAGAATGGTATGAGGGAACAGGTTGAGACCTGTTCACACAGGAGAAGCCAGTACTGACTAGGAACTAATACAGTTGGGAAGGACAAGGATCCACAAGATACAAAACGGTAGCAAAGCAGAACCGCAGGGTTGCGGAGCAGAGAAGAACTGCAAGGAGTGGCGTAGGGTAGAACCGCAAGGCTGCGGAGAGGAGCTACGGATTGTAGCTAGAGGTTCTGCAGCAAGAGCCACAGAAGGGGAGCAGAACGGACCCGCAAGGTATGCAGAGAGGAGCTGCAGCAAGAGGTTCTGCAGCAGGAGAGGAGCAAAGTGGAACCATAAGGTATGCAGAGAGGAGCTACAAAAGGCAGAATCGCAAGAAGTGCAGAGAAAAAGGCAGAACCACAAGGAATGCGGAGCACAGGCAGAGCCGAAGGAGTAAAGAGCAATGACAGAGCTGCAGGATTGTGAAGCACAGGCAGATGGAGAGGACACAAGGATAGACACAGCAAGGAAAGGAGCCACAGACAAGGAGACCAACAGACAGAGGTTAGGAGAGAGTTCAGACAAGGACAGGAACAGGATAAGATATGGAATAGGACACAGTACACGCAAGGACAGACACGGGAACAAATACTGGACAAGACACAGGCCTGAGTATACAGCCCTCAGGGAGGCAGAAACATAAGGCACTAAGCGCATGGAACAGATATGGGTATGCAGCCCCTAGAGAAGGCAGAAAAGGAAGGCAGAGAAGGCAGGAAAGGACCTTGCACCTCAGCAGCAAGAGACTGACTGAGGGAAATAGTTGCTCAGGCATCCTCCTATGGGCGAGGATGCCTTAAATACCAGAGGCCTCTTGGCAATTGGCTAGAAACACCTTAGGCAGGTGCACACTGATTCTATAAGAACCAGAGAGTGCTGGCGCTGCCCCCCTATGCACACAGCCAGGAAGTATGCAGAATGCAGGCAGGAGGCAAAAGGCATACATCATGGAGTCAGCAGCAAACAGAACTCACAGCGTGGCCTGGAGAAGTCAGTAAGGCTGGTGGGGGATGGGAGGCCTTGCAGTACTGCTGGCAGGGTTGCTACACATAGCATAATCTTTCATGGTGCTTTGAATCTTTGTGCGCAAATAACCGATACCTGATCACTGCAATTAGAGGAAACAGCAATCACTTGATGTATCGGGTGGGCCATATATATGGATACACCTAAATAAAATAGGAATGGTTGGTGACATCAACTTCCTGTTTGTGGCACATTAGTATATGGAAGGGAGGAAACTTTTCAAGATGGGTGCTGACCATGGCAGCTATTTGCAGAATGGGTAAAACAAAAATTGGAACAGGACCCTCAGTTTACTCAGAACATTATGTTCAGTGATGAGGCAAACATTTTTGGATGGGCCATTTATATGGATACACCTAATAAAATCGGAATGGTGAGTTTTCTTGCATAGGGTGTCTTGCATTGAAATCTGCTGCAATGACCCGGGTACTGCGTTCACCAGACATCAACAAAATATCTATCCGCTCCTCAGGTGTTAACCTCTGCGACATGTCAATGGCTGTAAGCAAAGAGAAACTTGGAAATAACTCATGAAAGAATAAAGTTATGTTAAATCCAAGCACACCATTGTTTTTCTTGTGAAATTCTCAATAAGTTTGATGTGTCACATGACCCTCTTCCAATTGGAAAAAATAAAATTGGATCCAAAATGACCAACTTCAAAATGGCTGCCATGGTCACCACTAGTGTTGAGCATTCCGATACCGCAAGTATCGGGTATCGGCCGATATTCGCTGTATCGGAATTCCGATACTTAGTTCCGATACTTTTTTCATATCGAATACCGGAATCGGAAGTTCCCATAATGCTATGAGCCCGCTCGATTTGATTCAGCCAATGGGAATCCTCAGAAGTGTGGGCACATCCTGTTAGGCATGTAGGCATGTTAACTATTGGCATGGCTGTGATTGGCTGCTGAAATGATGTCATGATGCACATTAAAAGCCGCCGCCGCCATTTCTGTTCACTCTGCTGTGAATTCAGTTAGGGACAGGCTGCTGTTGAAGACTGTGAGGGGCAGTTAGAAATAGCGATTCTCAAAAAAATATTGTGCTTTACCCAGGCTACATAAACCACCACTGTAGCTTTCTTTTGCCTAGCAGCAGTGTTCACAGCTGTCTGCAAGGGCTGTGTGAGTGCAGCTCACGCTGTGTAGTGGGTCCTTCAGCCACGTCTGGTTGTAGGCCGCCCAGCGCGCCTCACTGCTGCCTCATACATATTTTTCTTTTCTAGCTGCTTATTTTTAATAAATTCTATCTAGTGTGCTTCCATCCGTATCCATATACGTTGGTTGCAAACACTAGTAGTAGACAGCGGAGCCTTTCTGCAGCCTTTCAGTGCTAGTGCCCACTTCTCTGCACTGTTCACGGCTGTCTGAGAGGTCTCTGACTGTGTGTGAGTGCAGCTCACGCTGAGTAGTGTGTCCTGCAGGTACGTCTGGTTGTAGGCCGCTCAGCGTGCGTCACTGCCTCACACATTTTTCTTTTATTGCAGCTCCTTTTTTTTCTCCTATTAGTGTGCATCCATCCATATCTATCTACATTGGTTGGTTGCAAACACTGTATAGGAGTAGATAGAGGAGCCTTTTTTCTGGCTTGTGCCCTTCAGCTGCAGCCAGATTAGTATTACACAATTTTTTTTGGAGCCTCATCTTTTGCATTGTAGGTTACCTACCTGCATTGTAATACAGTCATATGTAAAAGTTTGGGCACCCCTATTAATGTTAACCTTTTTTCTTTATAACAATTTTGGTTTTTGCAACAGGTATTTCAGTTTCATATATCTAATAACTGATGGACTCAGTTATATTTCTGGATTCAAATGAGGTTTATTGTACTAACAGAAAATGTGCAATCTGCATTTAAACAAAATTTGACCGGTGCAAAAGTATGGGCACCCTTATCATTTTCTTGATTTGAACACTCCTAACTACTTTTTACTGACTTCCTGAAGAACTAAATTGGTATTGTAACCTCATTGAGCTTCAAACTTCATAGCCAGGTGTATCAAATCATGAGAAAAGGTTTTTAAAGTGGCCACTTGCAAGTAGTTCTCCTATTTGATTCTCCTATGAAGAGTGGCATCATGGGCTCCTCAAAACAACTCTCAAATGATCTGAAAACAAAGATTATTCAACATAGCTTTTCAGGGGAAGGATACAAAAAGTTGTCTCAGAGATTTAACCTGTCAGTTTCCACTGTGAGGAACATAGTAAGGAAATGGAAGAACACAGGTACAGTTCTTGTTAAGCCCAGAAGTGGCAGGCCAAGAAAAATATCAGAAAGGCAGAAAAGAAGAATGGTGAGAACAGTCAAGGACAATCCACAGACCACCTCCAAAGACCTGCAGCATCATCTTGCTGCAGATGGTGTCACTGTGCATCGGTCAACAATACAGCGCATGCATAATGCCTTTTTGTATGACCAAACAACTCAATCTTTGTTTCATCAGTCCACAGGACCTTCTTCCAGAATGTAAATGGCTTGTCCCAATGTGCTTTTGCATACCTCAGGTGACTCTGTTTGTGGCGTGCTTGCAGAAACGGCTTCTTTCGCATCACTCTCCCATACAGCTTCTCCTTGTGCAAAGTGCGCTGTATTGTTGACCGATGCACAGTGACACCATCTGCAGCAAGATGATGCTGCAGGTCTTTGGAGGTGGTCTGTGGATTGTCCTTGACTGTTCTCACCATTCTTCTTCTCTGCCTTTCTGATATTTTTCTTGGTCTGCCACTTCTGGGCTTAACAAGAACTGTACCTGTGTTCTTCCATTTCCTTACTATGTTCCTCACAGTGGAAACTGACAGGTTAAATCTCTGAGACAACTTTTTCTATCCTTCCCCTGAAAAGCTATGTTGAATAATCTTTGTTTTCAGATCATTTGAGAGTTGTTTTGAGGAGCCCATGATGCCACTCTTCATAGGAGAATCAAATAGGAGAACTACTTGCAAGTGGCCACCTTAAATACCTTTTCTCATGATTTGATACACCTGGCTATGAAGTTCAAAGCTCAATGAGGTTACAAAACCAATTTAGTGCTTCAGGAAGTCAGTAAAAAGTAGTTAGGAGTGTTCAAATCAAGAAAATGATAAGGGTGCCCATACTTTTGCACCGGTCAAATTTTGTTTAAATGCAGATTGCACATTTTCTGTTAGTACAATAAACCTCATTTGAATCCAGAAATATAACTGAGTCCATCAGTTATTAGATATATGAAACTGAAATAGCTGTTGCAAAAACCAAAATTGTTATAAAGAAAAAAGGTTAACATTAATAGGGGTGCCCAAACTTTTACATATGACTGTAGCTCTAAAAAGTTTGTGATACTATCACTTTCAAATCTTTGGTCACATCCTTTTAGGTTTTTTTTAAAAAAACAAAAAACAAAAGAAAGTTCAACAAACACTACATTTGACAGTTGTGTAGGCCACATTAGCTCCTATTAAAGTGTAGTCCACACACACACTTCATAAAATTAGTGTTTCTTATACCTGTTACCAGCTGTTCAGGAATAAGCACACTAAGCCCCCCCTTTGTACTTTTCTGTCTATCTTTATCAGTCTAGCAAGATGAAGAAGGCAGGGAGTAAGGCACGTGGGCATGGGCGTGGAGTTTCAGCAAGGAGAGGACGTGGGGATTCTGCAGGGAGAGGACGTGGGGATTCTGTGCCTGCTGCTGGCACCAGTGAGTCAGCATCCCCCAGTTTCACCAGGCAACAGTCCTTTATGCGCAGCTTTGTAGGACCTCGCCGTACTCCACTGCTGCGGGAGGAACAAATTGAAGCCGTTGTCGGATGGATGGCAGCTAACGCATCGACTTCAATGACTTTCACCTCCTCTCAGGGCCAAAGCACCAAAGAGCAGCCATCTGTCTCTTCACCACCTGCCAAAGTGCCTAGGCAGTCAGAGAGCCCTGGACAGGAGCCATCACAGTCTCTACTTCTGTTCTCTGAATCTGTTGGCTTGGAAAGAGGGGGCCAGCCAAGCAGCATTCAAGAATGTGAAGAAGAGGGAGTATGCAGTGATGCGCAACTTCTTTGTCCCTCGGAATCTGAAGAGGCGGGTGGGCCAGTGCCTATGGTCAACACACCTCAGTACGCATCAGATGATGATGAGACTCAGTTACCACTTTCTGGTGCGTACGGTGCTGGCGAGACAACCCAGGAGAAGCAGGTGTTTGAAGAGGGGAGTGTAGATGATGAGGTCCTTGACCCATCATGGCGTGAGGAACAGGAAGGTGGTGGGAGCAGCTTTGAGGAAGAGATTCCCCAAACGGCCAAAACAGGAGGGAGAGGGAGGGGGCAGACTTGGTTGCCTGTAGCCTCCACTTCGGCACCCGGTAGGAGCATTCCTCTTTCAAAAGGCAAAACGGGCGCTCCCAAGACTTGCAGTGCGTGGTCCTTTTTTGACACAGTTGCAGATGACATTTGCTTTGTCAAATGCAAGCTGTGTCATCAGAAAGTCAAAAGAGGGAAAAATGGCAGCAACCTCAATACCACAAATATGTGGAAACATGTGCGGACCAAGCACGAGGTGGAGTTACACAGACACACTGAAGACGTAGGCCAACGTACAGCACCACCTACCACCTCTTCAGCTCGTGTTGGGGCCTCTTCCTCCAGCTCACACATAGCTGGTTCGGCTTCCTCACAGGATCGCCAAGGAAGAACCTCTGGCAATGTTGTCCGGAGACCCAGTGAACATCCACCCACAGCACCACGTTCCCAGTCCACCTCACACTCCCAGGCCACTCTACAGCCATCAGTAGCACAGGCATGGGATAAAAGGCGGCCATACTCGGCAAACCATCCCGAGCACAGGCTCTGAATGCTGGCACTGCCAAACTACTGGCACTTGAAATGCTCTCATTCAGGCTGGTGGAGACTGACACCTTCCGGGACTTGATGGCATTGGCAGTCCCACAATACACCATACCAAGCCGCTTTTATTTCAGCAGGCGAGCCGTCCCTGCCCTGCAAAAACATGTGGAGGGAAAAATGCAACATGCGCTACTAAATGCCATCAGTAGCAAGGTCCACCTGACCACCGATGCGTGGACCAGTAACCATGGACAGAGACGATACCTTTCCCTCACTGCCCATTGGGTCAATGTTGTGGAGCCGGGTACAGATATGGAGAGTGGCACTGTACATGTTCTGCCAACTCCATGGATTGCAGGAATCCAGTCTGTACACATTGACTCCTCCTCCTACTCAAGTTCCTCAGAAACAGTGCAGCAGGAGCCTGTTACGACCGATATGAGCACAGCCGTGGCCAAACGTCAACATGCCGTACTCAAATTAATTTCTTTGGGGAATCGAAGCCACACAGCGCAGGAGCTCTGGAATGCCATCAAGCAGGAGAGCGACGTGTGGTTTCTGCCAGCCGGACTTGGTAGTGTGTGACAATGGCCGAAATCTGGTGGCAGCTATTGGCCTAGGCAACCTCACTCACATCCCATGTCTGGCACATGTGCTGAACTCGGTCGTGCAGAGCTTTCTGAGGGACTATCCGGATCTTGATGCACTGCTGCACAAGGTCCGCATAGAGTGCGCTCACTTGCTGCATTCCAGCACGGCAAGATCGCGCCTTTCTGCTCTGCAGCGCCGATTACACCTTCCAGAACATCGCATCATATGTGACCTACCCACCAGGTGGAATTCAACGTTACATATATTGGAGCGGTTGTGTGAGCAGCAGGCAGCAGTCATGGAGTACCAGCTGCATCAGGCGCAAACAAGTCGCACTGTGCGCCGGTCACACTTCAGCACCACTGAGTGGGCCTCTATGAAGGACATCTGCCTCGTTTTGCGTGCCTTCGATGATTCCACGCGGATGGCGAGTGCAGATGATGCACTAGTCAGCATGACTGTCCCCCTTATCTGCCTGCTTCAAAAAACACTGCAAGCACTAAGGGAGGAGGTTGTGGAAGAGGTGGAGGATGAGGAGTCCCAAATGCCATCTGCTTCTGGACAGTCTGCGCTATGTGGTTCCTCACAAAGGCCTAGGCAGGGGACACTTTGTGAGGAGGATGAGGAGGAGTCGATGGAGGAGGAAGACATCTCTCCAGAGGAGGGAGGTACACAATCCTCTAGTCAGTATGTACAGCGAGGGTGGGGTGATGCAGAGCAGGCAGAGAGGACGCCTCAAGCAGAGAACAGCGTTTCTTTGGCAGTTGGGAGTCTGCAGCACATGGTTGATTTCATGCTGCAGTGCCTGAGAAATGACTGCCGCATCGCCCACATTCTCAACACGACTGATAATTGGGTGTACTCCCTCCTAGATCCTCGCTACCAGGACAACTTACAAAGCCTCATACCACCGTTGACCCGGGAGCGTAAACTGCGGGAGTACCAAGACACACTGGTGCAGTCCATCATGTTTTCCATTCCACCCGACAGCAGTGGTGCTAGTGCTTTACAAAGCAGCTCTGTGCGTCGAGGCAGTGGAGGAAACTCGGCTCAAAGAGGGAGCAGAGGCAGCACCTCAGCACAAGGCAAGACCACTATGGCCCAAATGTGGCAAAGTTTTGTGTGTCCACCACAATTGTCTACACCATCACAGACGGCTCCAGTCAGCAGGAGGCAACGTTTCCGTCAGATGGTGACAGACTACATGTCTTGCCCTGTCAGTGTTCTCCCAGACGGCTCTTCCCCGTTCAAGTATTGGGTCTCTAAGCTGGATACATGGCCAGAGCTTAGCCAGTATGCATTGGAGGTGCTGGCTTGCCCTGCTGCCAGTGTGTTATCGGAACGCGTCTTTAGTGCCGCAGGTGGTGTACTAACAGACCGTAGACTATCTTCCGATAACGTTGACCGGCTTACTTTTCTGAAAATGAACAAGGCCTGGATCGCGCCAGAATTTGCCAGTCCTCTTCCAGAATAAATAATTGGTTGGCAACATTATCCAGGTCTCCTGTTGTGTTCATGTTTCTACCACCTGAACTATAATCCCTGGGCTTCAACACAGCCAGTTGTCACTCAGAAGTGTCGTCTGCACAGAGAAAAACACTAGCTCCTGTGTTAGTGGAGTTCAGTAACGCCAGCTGCTCCCCTGCTGTGTGGACGGCAAAGTCTCCTGCTCCATCCACATTCAAACTACTACTGATTTTTAACCGTGCTCCACTTAGCCTGTGGCTCCACTGTCTCTAGTTTTTCCCCTGGCCTCCATCCCCACCAGTTGCTGCTCTGAAGTGGCGTCTGCACAATCCACACTTGTTCCTGGGTTACAGGGGCTCTGTCACATCACTGGATCCCCTGATGTGTGTCCGGCAATGTCTCCAGCTCTGTCCACATTCCCATTACTAGTAGTGGGAATGTGGACAGAGCAGGAGACCTTGCCGGACACACATCAGGGGATCCACTGATGTGACAGAGCCCCTGTAACCCAGGAACAAGTGTGGATTGTGCAGATGCCACTTCAGAGCAGCAACTGGCGGGTTTGGAGGCCAGGGGAAATACTGGAGACAGTAGAGCCAGAGGCAAAAGTGGAGCACGGTTACAATCAGTAGTAGTCTACAACCAATATAAAACTTGCTTCAAGTAGGCCTCAGCCGGCTCCGTGATTGATCCTGGGCTTCAACACAGCCAGTTGTTGCTTGGAAGTGCCATCCGCACAGATAGAAACACTCGCTCCGGTATCAGTGGGGTTCAGTAATGCCAGCTGCTCCCCTGCTGTGTGGATGGCAAAGTCTCCTGCTGCCTCCCAAATCACACGACATCTTATTTTCTACTTGCTCCAAGTTGGCCTCAGCCAGCTCCGTGATTGATCCTGGGCTTCAACACAGCCAGTTGTTTCTTGGAAGTGCCATGCACACAGATAGAAACACTCACTCCGGTGTCAGTGGGGTTCAGTAACGCCAACTGCTCCCCTGCTGTGTGGATGGCAAAGTCTCCTGCTGCCTCCCAAATCACACGACATCTTATTTTCTAATTGTTCCAAGTTGGCCTCAGCCAGCTCCGTGATTGATCCTGGGCTTCAACAAAGCCAGTTGTTGCTTGGAAGTGCCATCCGCACAGATAGAAACACTCGCTCCGGTGTCAGTGGGGTTCAGTAACGCCAGCTTCTCCCCTGCTGTGTGGATGGCAAAGTCTCCTGCTGCATCCCAAATCACACAACATCTTATTTTCTACTTGCTCCAAGTTGGCCTCAACCAGCTCCGTGATTGATCCTGGGTTTCAACACAGCCAATTGTTGCTTGGAAGTGCCATCCGCACAGATAGAAACACTCGCTCCGGTGTCAGTGGGGTTCAGTAACGCCAGCTGCTCCCCTGCTGTGTGTATGGCAAAGTCTCCTGCTGCCTACACAGTCACACTACTACTGAATTTTAACCATGTTCCACTTGTACTACTAGTAGTGGGAATGTGGACAGAGCAGGAGACCTTGCCGGACACACATCATGGGATCCACTGACGTGACAGAGCCCCTGTAACCCAGGAACAAGTGTGGATTGTGCAGACGCCACTTCAAAGCAGCAACTGGCTGGGTTGGAGGCCAGGGGAAATACTAGAGACAGTAGAGCCAGAGGCCTAAGTGGAGCACGGTTACAAACAGTAGTAGTGTACAACCAATCTAAAACTTGCTCCAAGTAGGCCTCAGCCTGCTCCGTGATTGATCCTGGGCTCCAACATTGCCAGTTGCTGCTCAGAAGTGTCTTTGGCACGGGTACTCCCTCCTGCCCAGCCTGGTTCCAGCGCGCCTGCTTTTTTCGGGTAGTGTCAACGTCACTTTGCCACCAATACGTTGTCCTGTCGTGTTGCCGTCGGGTTAGCCGAGCCTATGGTGCCCACAGTTTAGGTGCTTCCTATGTGGGCTGCGGGTTCTGGTAATAAAGGCTGGTTCCATAGTGCCAATAGGACAAGCACCCCCTGTAGGACTGTGGGTTTCGGTAACTGCGGCCGGCTCACGGCCTTGCAACTTTGTCTTTTTCATGGGTACCTTCTGCTACCCATCCGGGTTCCAGCACCGTCAGCTGGTTCTCGGCAGTGCCTTTGGCCTAGGTGCCTCCTTCTTGGTATCCGAGTTCCAGCAACGTCTGCTGGTCCTTGGTAGTGCTTTCTAGCACAGGTACCCCCTGCTTAGTAACCGTGTTCCCGCACCGTCAGCTGGTCCACGGTTGTGCCATTGGCTGTTGTTCCTTCTGCTGCCTCTCCATGTTCCAGCACTGTCAGCTGGTTCTCGGAAGTGTCTTTGGCATGGCCACTCCCTCCTGCCCAGCCTGGTTCCAGCACGCCTGCTGTTTCCGGGTAGTGTCAACGTCACTTTGCCACCAATACGTTGTCCTGTCGGGTTAGCTGAGTCTATGGTGCCTGCAGTTTCGGTGCTTCCTATGTGGGCTGCGGGTTCTGGTAATAAAGGCTGGTTCCGTAGTGCCAATAGGACAAGCGCTCCCTGTAGGACTGTGGGTTTCGGTAACTGCGGCCGGCTCACGGCCTTGCAACTTTGTCTTTTTCATGGGTACCTTCTGCTACCCATCCGGGTTCCAGCACCGTCAGCTGGTTCTCGGCAGTGCCTTTGGCCTAGGTGCCTCCTTCTTGGTATCCGAGTTCCAGCAACATCTGCTGGCCCTTGGTAGTGCTTTCTAGCACAGGTACCTCCTGCTTAGTAACCATGTTCCAGCACCGTCAGCTGGTCCACGGTTGTCCCATTGGCTCTAGTTCCTTCTGCTGCCCCTCCGGGTTCCAGCACCATCAGCTGGTCCTCGCTAGTTTCATTTGCTCTTGCAGCTTCTGCTACCCATCCAGGTTCCAGCATCGTCAGCTGGTTCTCGGCAGATCCTTTGGCCTAGGTGCCTCCTTCTCAGTATCCGAGTTCCAACAACGTCTGCTGGTCCTTGGTAGTGCTTTGTAGCACAGGTACCTCCTGCTTTGTAACCGTGTTCCAGCACCATCAGCTGGTCCACGGTTGTGCCATTGGCTCTTGTTCCTTCTGCTGCCCCTCCGGGTTCCAGCACCATCAGCTGGTCCTCGCTAGTTTCATTTGCTCTTGCAGCTTCTGCTATCCATCCGGGTTACAGCACCGTCAGCTGGTTCTCGGCAGAGCCTTTGGCCTAGGTGCCTCCTTCTCGGTATCCGAGTTCCAGCAATGTCTGCAGGTCCTTGGTAGTGCTTTGTAGCACAGGTACCTCCTGCTTAGTAACCGTGTTCCAGCACCATCAGCTGGTCCACGGTTGTGCCATTGGCTCTTGTTCCTTCTGCTGCCCCTCCGGGTTCCAGCACCATCAGCTGGTCCTCGCTAGTTTCATTTGCTCTTGCAGCTTCTGCTATCCATCCAGGTTACAGCACCGTCAGCTGGTTCTCGGCAGAGCCTTTGGCCTAGGTGCCTCCTTCTCGGTATCCGAGTTCCAGCAACGTCTGCTGGTCCTTGGTAGTGCTTTGTAGCACAGGTACCTCCTGCTTAGTAACCGTGTTCCAGCAACGTCAGCTGGTCCACGGTTGTGCCATTGGCTCTTGTTCCTTCTGCTGCCCCTCCAGGTTCCAGCACCATCAGCTGGTCCTCGCTAGTTTCATTTGCTCTTGCAGCTTCTGCTAGCCATCCTGGTTCCAGCACCGTCAGCTGGTTCTAGGCAGTGCCTTTGGCCTAGGTGCCTCCTTCTCGGTATCCGAGTTCCAGCAACGTCTGCTTGTTCTTGGTAGTGCTTTGGAGCACAGATACCTCCTGCTTAGTAACCGTGTTCCAGAACCGTCAGTTGGTCCACGGTTGTGCCATTGGCTCTTGTTCCTTCTGCTGCCCCTCCGGGTTCCAGCACTGTCAGCTGGTCCTCGCTAGTTCCATTTGCTATTGTTCCTTCTGCTACCCATCCGGGTTCCAGTACCGTCAGCTGGTTCTCGGCAGTTCCTCAGCCTTCTTGTACCTTCTGCTACTTTTCCAAGTTCAAGCTTGTGGAAATGGTTTTTGGTTCTCACTCTGAATCTCCCTGACGACGACCCTGAAGACGACGACCCTGAAGACCACACCGAAGAAGACCAAAAAGATGACCCTCAAGAAGATGACCAAGAGGACAAAGAACATGAAGACAACCACCAAGATGCAGAACAACAAGAGACAGAAGACCAAGAAGCAGAAAAACCAAAAGCAGAAGAACATTAAGCATAAGACTAAAAATAAGAGCAAATGATATTATCTAAATTATAAGCAGAAGAAGACTAAGCAGTGTATGGGTGTGAGTCTGTTCCTCCTCGTGGTGCCCCTGGAAAATGCCTGCTGCTGCAGGCCAACCTGAACGCGGACAAATCCTGTTGTAAATCTTTTGTGACAGGCAGAACGGAAGGTGTAATCTTCAAACTTTTATAGATAACAACTACAGGAATGCCTGTCACAAATAAGAATATGATGAAGAAGAAGAAGAATAGGAAGAAGATGAAGAAGTAGAATATGAAGAAGAAGAATAGTTGAATAAGAAGAATATGAAGAATGTAAAAAAAGATTAAGAAGAAGAAGAAGAAGAAGTAGAATATGAAGAAGAAGAAGAAGTAGAATATGAAGAAGAAGAAGTAGAATATGAAGAAGAAGAGGTAGAATATGAAGAAGAAGAAGTAGAAGATGAAGAAGAAGAAGTAGAAGAAGAAGTAGAAGATGAAGATGAAGAAGATGAAGATGAAGAAGAAGATGAAGATGAAGAAGAAGAAGAAGAAGAAGAAGAATATGAAGAAGAAGAAGAATATGAAGAAGAAGAAGAATATGAAGAAGAAGAAGAAGAATATGAAGAAGAAGAAGAAGAAGAATATGAAGAAGAAGAATATGAAGAAGAAGAAGAAGAAGAAGAATATGAAGAAGAAGAAGAAGAAGAAGAATATGAAGAAGAAGAAGAAGAATATGAAGAAGAAGAAGAATATGAAGAAGAAGAAGAAGGAGAATATGAAGAAGAAGAAGAAGAAGAATATGAAGAAGAAGAAGAAGTAGAATATGAAGAAGAAGAAGAAGAAGAAGTAGAATATGAAGAAGAAGTAGAATATGAAGAAGAAGAAGAAGTAGAATATGAAGAAGAAGAAGAAGTAGAATATGAAGAAGAAGAAGAAGAAGTAGAAGAAGAAGAAGAAGAAGTAGAATATGAAGAAGAAGAAGTAGAATATGAAGAAGAAGAAGAAGAAGAAGTAGAATATGAAGAAGTAGAAGAAGAAGAAGTAGAATATGAAGAAGAAGAAGTAGAATATGAAGAAGAAGAAGAAGAAGAAGTAGAAGAAGAAGAAGAAGTAGAAGAAGAAGTAGAATATGAAGAAGAAGAAGAAGTAGAATATGAAGAAGAAGAAGAAGTAGAATATGAAGAAGAAGAAGAAGAAGAAGTAGAATATGAAGAAGAAGAAGAAGTAGAATATGAAGAAGAAGAAGAAGAAGTAGAATATGAAGAAGAAGAAGAAGTAGAATATGAAGAAGAAGAAGAAGAATATGAAGAAGAAGAAGAAGAAGAAGAAGAAGTAGAATATGAAGAAGAAGAAGAAGTAGAATATGAAGAAGAAGAAGAAGAATATGAAGAATATGAAGAAGAAGAAGAAGAAGAAGAAGAAGTAGAATATGAAGAAGAAGAAGAAGAAGAAGAAGAAGAATATGAAGAAGAAGAATATGAAGAAGAAGAAGAATATGAAGAAGAAGAATATGAAGAAGAAGAAGAAGAAGAAGAATATGAAGAAGAAGAAGAAGTAGAATATGAAGAAGAAGAAGAATATGAAGAAGAAGAAGAAGTAGAATATGAAGAAGAAGAAGAAGTAGAATATGAAGAAGAAGAAGAAGAAGAAGTAGAATATGAAGAAGAAGAAGAAGAAGTAGAATATGAAGAAGAAGAAGAAGAAGAAGTAGAATATGAAGAAGAAGAAGAAGTAGAATATGAAGAAGAAGAAGAAGAAGATGAATATGAAGAAGAAGATGAATATGAAGAAGAAGAAGAATATGAAGAATATGACGAAGAAGAAGAAGAAGAAGTAGAATATGAAGAAGAAGAAGAAGAAGAAGAAGAAGTAGAATATGAAGAAGAAGAAGTAGAATATGAAGAAGAAGAAGAAGAATATGAAGAATATGAAGAAGAAGAAGAAGAAGTAGAATATGAAGAAGAAGTAGAATATGAAGAAGTAGAATAAGAAGAAGAAGAAGAAGAATATGAAGAAGAAGAAGAAGAATATGAAGAAGAAGAAGAAGAAGTAGAATATGAAGTAGAAGATGAAGATGAAGAAGAAGAAGAAGAATATGAAGAAGAAGAAGAAGAAGAATATGAAGAAGAAGAAGAAGAAGAAGTAGAAGAAGTAGAATAAGAAGTAGAATAAGAAGAAGAAGAAGAAGAAGAATATGAAGAAGAAGAATATGAAGAAGAAGAAGAAGAAGTAGAATATGAAGAAGAAGAAGAAGTAGAATATGAAGAAGAAATGTGGTGCCCAAAATTGGACACAATATTCCAGATGAGGTCTGACCAAAGAGGAGTAGAGGGAAATAATTACTTCACCTGATCTAGACTGTATGCTTCTGTTAATACATCCTAGAATTGCATTTGCCTTTTTTGCTGCTGCATCACACTGTTGACTCATATTCAGTCTGTGATCTATTAGTATACCCAAGTCTTTTTCACATGTGCTGTCACTTAGCCCTATTCCTCCCATTCTATATATGCTTTTTTCATTTTTATTGCCCAGATGTAGTACTTTGCATTTCTCCCTGTTAAAAACCATTCTGTTAGTTGCTGCCCACTTCTCCAGTTTATTTAAATCTTTTTGAATCCTCTCTCTCTCTTCTCTAGTATTAGCTATCCCTCCTAGCTTTGTGTCATCAGC